>NC_052947.1:19535649-19868774 GCF_013358895.1 Oreochromis aureus
CACGCTGGAATGCCTCTTTCCTCTTCTTTGACTAATTCTTTTTAGGAGATGGTTTTTCCTTGAAGTAACTCAAATAATTAAGAGGACTTGTAGAAATGAATACGTTACCCCGCACTGAGATTATAATTTATGCTCCAGGTTGTGCAAAACCTCAGCTGAACGTTAGTTTACTCATATCCTTGGAATTCGTAAATATAAGTGTTGAGACAGAAGTTTAGGTTACACTAAAGCTCACTGGTAGCCCGTTTTCAGTCAGTGTTATGTTTACACCTCTTCTGTGGAATTTTTGGTATGCCCAAAAAGGAAAAGTTTTCAATAGAAGAACTGAAAGGTCAAAATGGTTGAGAGACTTTCAAAGGTAACAACTTCTGGTTTCTTTGGGCAGAAACACAAACTCAGTATGAGTCTTGCACAGCTCTCTGGGGATCTGGTGGATGTTCAGAGCTTTAATAAAGGAAAGAAAAGCACCTCAAGAATGAATATGGATGCTCTTGTGAAAACTCCAGTGAAAAATATCTTGTATATCACGCAGTTATACTAAGTTGGCTCATACAGTACAGTGCAAAAGCCTTGAGTCACCCCTCATTTCTTCGTATTTTAGAAGAATTTTCTTTAAGCTACTTAACACTGACCTACGACTCATTCAAGCATAAAAAAGCCACCTAATTCAAGGATGAACCAGTGTTGTCTACACATAACAAAAACAATTCAAGCATTTTGTTGCTACAAGTCCACACAGTGTGTTCCCATTTCTTGAGTTCAATCTATAAGAACACTAAAGATAACAGGCTGACTGTCATAAAGATGAATTTTTGGACCAATAAGGTAATTTCCTAAGAGCTATTAGGCTTAAAACTTAAACTTAAAACTTAAATTATCTACAGCAGATGAAAGTAAAGCCTGACACCTTGGACATCAGAAATGGTCTCAGTGGAAGGGTAACTCTCAAGAAGGCTGAGGAATACCAAATTACACAAGAAATGGGCTGAAAATCAGTTTTAATGGGTCTTATGGAGTGATGAATCCAAACTTAAAACTTTTAGTTCAAATCAATGCCACTATGTACAGAGGAGGTCAGGAGAGAGGCACAACAGTGAGTGTATACAGCCATCAGTAAAACATGGGAGATTCAATAACATCTGGAAAGCATCCAAGAGAACGGGGTTAAAAAAATAAATAAATAAATAAAAAATAAAAATAAAAAAAATAAAAGGCAGCCAGCATCCAAAGAAGAGCTTTGAATGTCCTTCCAGGATCTTGGGAACTGTTCCTGAAGACTACTTAAAGAAATTACAGCGAAGCTTGCCTCAGAAGAATAAAGGTGTCCGTTCTGAATTTTGACTCTTAAGCTCATTAGAATTATACAAACTCTGTTATTGACTGTTTTACCGTGTACAGAATGTTTGCACGTTTCAGTAAACCACTGCACCTATTTCCCCATTTTCCTAGCAAAGTATAAAGAAATGAGGGGTGGCTCAAGACTTTTGCACAGTACTGTAAGTTGAACTGACTGTGTATTTTAGAATTGTTGAAAATACTTCATATAATCCTGAAACAAAGCTGATGAGAAATTCAATAATGAACGTGCATCCGCTCTGCTGTGCGTGCTTGTTTCTGACTGATGCCGTGTGTGGTTTTTTTTTTTTTACACAGGGGGACACGGTCTACGAGACAGTCGTGCCCGAGATAGACGAGAAGGAACTTGAGAAAATGGTGAACCCGATTGTACAGGAGTACTTTGAGCACGGGGACACAAAAGAGGTTCAGGTAAATAATTATAATAAAGCTTTTGAACTCTGTGCATGCTGACCAAGAGTGAGCAGGTTTAAAGAAAAAAGCTGGATGACCGAAGTAATGTGGAGCTTTTAACCTCAGGTTTATTGGGCTGTACTCACTTTAAGCATGGGTGCCAAGCACACGAAGGCTCTCCCTCTCTCAGTGGCCTCCACTCGCACTGTGCTTTGATTGTCTGGGCCTGATTAGGCTTCGGTTTGTGCTTTTCAAAAGCAAGAGACACAATGTGTTTGTGTTTTGGGGTCATTTTTGAAAATGCTTAAACTGTAGAAACTAAATGCAGTTCTCCCTCCGAACCCTATCAGATGCTGTTGAAGGAGCTCAATTTGGGCCAGCACAAGTACGAGTTCTCCTCTCTGGCTGTGTCCCTGTCCCTCGAAGGCAAGGCGAGCCACAGAGAACTGACCTCCCGCCTGCTGTCTGATCTGTCGGGGAAGATGCTGTCGCAAAGTGAGATGGGGCGAGCTTTTGACAAGATGCTTAAAGAGCTCCCGGACCTCATCCTGGACACACCGGATGCCCCGCAGGTAGAGCTAATGCATGATGGGAAGAAGCAGTCACAGATATGCTACCAAATCTAACTGTGTGCTTCAGAGGGTGGAGAGGCACTGCAGGGTTTAACAGGCTTAAAAGATCAACCGTGGTTAAGTGTAAACCACTCCTTTTTATCCCAAAGGTGCACACAAATCCTCTTCAAATATTACACATGCTCTTTGTATCTTTCCTCTATTACTAGGCAGCAAAATGTTGCATACTAGATCGCCACCTTCAGCAGTGAAGAGGCCTAATAAATTTAAGAGCTAAAACTAAATAATAAAACAAATGTTAGTCGGGCATGTTTGTTACGCTGGCTTCACTTGGTTTGCTTAATCTTTTCTTCTGTTTCTTGCAGATGTTAGGCCAGTTTATAGCCAGAGCCATCGCAGACCACGTCCTCCCCATGTCATTCCTGGACTGCTACAAGGGCAAAGTGGACTGTGAGCATGCCAGGTGAAAGCCGCAGTTCACCGCGTTGTAAGAAAGGCTGTATTGTGCCCCTGCCACCCTTCCCCTCCACCTAACTGTGATCCTTTTCTTTAGAGTGGCTTTAGACCGCGCTGCAGTGCTGCTGTCCATGAAGAGGGAGATGGTTCGCCTGGACAACGTGTGGGGTGTAGGTGGAGGTCTGAGACCTGTCAAACATCTCATCAAAGAGGTAAGCCCCACCCCATTCAGAAACCGATAAGTCGCTCGCTTGTGATATCATAGTGAATCCCTCACAAGTGTGTACCCACATTATGTAATGTAAACAGGGTGAAAATGGTGCATGCTGGGTAGAGAGCCACAGTCTAGCTGCTGTGTCAGCAAAGATTTTTCTCCCCTGAGAAGTGAGAATTTCCCCCCCCAAAAAATAGGGCATGGGAGGGGCAGACATAAACAAACACACTCTCACAGGCGAGTCTCTTTCTGCCAAATCAATACAATAAACAGTGTGTGAGAATATAAACATGATTTAATTTAAATCACCTTATAAGCGTCAACATATTTTAAAAAACCCAATGTGTCCTGCAATAACCTAATAAATAAATGATTAAAATTAAGGCAGTCTCAATTGATTCCTCTCCTTGTGTCTTGATCCCTCCCACTAAAGGTGTGAGGAGAGGAGGCGAGGGAAAGACACAAGGAGACAGGATTTGTCGCAACAGGCAAGCCTTCTCTCTCCTCTGCTCGTGTGATGCCCATTATGAACTGAGACACGCTTTAACGTGGCGTACTGAAATTGGTTTCTAGGTCGCAGGCCGGAGGATGGAGGACAGAGGATTAGTGCAGAGTGTACTGTGCAACTTCATGTACTTAGGTCCATATGTTTCTGGACAGTGATGACATTTTTGCGTCCGTACAAGCAAACATATTGATTAATTTTTTTAAATTTTTTTTTTAAATAAAAAGTTGTGACTGAAATTTTCTCCTTTTTAAATTATGGGGTTTAAAAAACTGTATTAATTGCTTAAAAATTGGGTTTTGTTGTCACCCTGCCAGGTGGGCAGGGGCAATGGACACGTACGTTTGTGAATGCAATAACGCGAGAGCGATGCGATGTAGGAGTTTTGAAATGATACCATAGGTTCATCTACTTCAAATCTCGGGACAAGTTTGAATCTTACTGACCTGGACCTAAGGATCAGGGGTCAGAGGTAAAGTTTTATGAAAATCTACTGAATTTGATAACTTGACAACAAGGCGACATAGGATTTTGAAATTGATACCATAGCTGTGTCTGCTGGGAGGCTGAGGGCCAGCACTTGTGGTCGCCAGTATTTTTATGCACAATGACCTGCTTTTTTCCAGAAGCTCCAAATCAATTCAGCTGACTGATGAGCAATTTCATGGCCAGGTGAGGCCTATTCTCTTATTTAATGGCAGCTGATCCATCTGGAGATCATCACATAAGAGGTTAATTGAAAATGTTAGATTTCTGTTTTATAGCTTGGCACTTTAATTTTAAATATGAGGCTTGAGGAGATGTCAGTGCAGTAGAGGCAGTGTATCATTAGGCTGAAAAACTAAAATAAACCAGTTGGAGAGAACAAAAACTTCAGGAGTGACCAGATCAGCAATCTGCTGCATTCTCAACAACACCAAAAAAAGACCACAGTTTCTGTGAGTTTCACTCAAGAACAAGAAGTGCAGATTAAGACTTTGGGGGGGAAAATGATTTGGACTGATGATTAACTAAAGTGCGCTTAGAGAAGAGAAACGACTCATAATCCAAAACATACATGATGATCATCGTAGAGGCAGCATTACAACACAGGTGCGTATGCAGCCGGCCCACTAGTGTTTATTGATGATGTGGCTGCTGATAGAAGTAGCAGGATGGACTGAAGTGGACGGGGCTATGCTCTCTGTTCAGATTCGGCCAAATTCTGCAAAACCAATTGGACAACGCTTCACAGTGCAAGTAGATAATGAGTCAAAGCCCTGCAAAAGCAACTCTAGATTTTCTCAAGGCAGAGAAATGAGATACTCAGGGGCCAAGTCAGTCACCTGATCTCAACCCAGTAGAGCGTGATTTTTAGTTGGTAAAGACAAAACTGAAGGCAGAAAAACCCACAAACACGCAGCGACTGAAGGCAGAGCATCTCAAGGGAGGAGACGCAGCATTTGGCTTCCAGACTTTAGGCAGTCAAATGCACTGCAAAGGATTTTTCATCCAAATATGAAAACAGTCTTTATGTTTAAAATTGTTAGTTTGTCCAATTATGTTTAAGCCTCTGAAAATGGAGGGCTGTGTATAAAAATGGCTGTAATTGTTAGACAGTTAACACAATACTCTTGTTAAACCCCTTGAATTAAAGCTGAAAGTCTGCACTTCAGTCACAGTTTCCTTTTTTTTTTTTAAACTTATTTTTTATTGAAAATGGCTTAATAAGTAATCATTTGTGTGCGCGCTTGTGTTGATGGGCTCTGCGACTCGTTCTTTTGTTTCTCTGGTTTGTTTTTGTTTACAATCACTCTTCAGTAATCTGGGATTTTGTTGCCGTGTGAATGTGGGTGTGGACAATGTGGGAGTTCCACTTAAGGAAAACAAACCCAAACTGTAAGTTGTGCAACATTCAAAGAGTGTGAGTGAGAGCGGTGTGTCAGCCTCGGTAGCTTTCAGACCCATCGCTGAATTGGATCCAAAGTTGACTCAGAAGCGTTGGTCATGCTCAGTGTTTTGAGCATCTTGGATCAATCACGCGCTCCAATCGAATGACTAATTGTTCCATAAATAGGTTGAAGTAAAACCATGCTTGCTGATGTACGTGCAGATCTGCAGTGAGAGTGACATAACCAAGCCTGCTATAAAAACGGAGACTGAAAATTCAAGCAGAAGTCCAAACAAAGAAATGTTTTTCTTTCTGTCGGGAACGTTAAACATTTCATGATAGGTTTTATTTCCCAGATGGAGGTTGGGTTATTCCTGGAGTAATGGCTAGATGAAAATATTTCATAGGCAGGTGCTTTAAATGTTGTCTGGTTATGTGCAGATTCTTTAATTTTGCAGTAAAAAAAGGAGAAAAAAGAAAATGAACAATTTGATAGCAAGCCTTCCTCATGCAGCTCTTTCTCTCCTCTCTTCTGATCTCCTCCCACCATCATGTGCCTTGATGTGCTTCACATGTGTGATTTCTGGCTCCACATTGGATTTGAACATTTTTTGTTGTTGTTCTTTATACTCCCTTAAATTGCTCACCTGAGCTGGTCTAAAAGGATCTGTGATTGGCCAGAGTCTCCCATCATGAGTGGATGTTTTTTAAATCAGCAAGCCTAAAAGAAGGTACAGGGCTCCAGTTAGCCTTTTCCCTGCTTATGGATTTTCTGTGCATTGATGCCAGAAGACATGTTTTCATACTGCAGCTTCTAATAGAAAAGGTTTTCTTCTTTCTGTTTATTATACATAAACATGGGTGAGAGTAAGCACTGGGATAATTCAGTGTAGAACACTGTATGGATGGCTCTTTACCCTTTATGCCTACTCTGAATTAAATGTGTTAAATGTGGGTTAGTTAATCTTGATGGGTGTTTGACCTGCAGCTCAACTGATGCGGCAGCAATGCATCAGTTCAGTCTTCAGCTGTGTTTGATACCCTTGCCACACACTGCTAACGCGGCTGTTTGCGTTTGTTTCAGATGAATCTTCTGCTCAAAGAGTATCTGATATCAGGAGACGTGTCGGAGGCGGAGCACTGTCTGCGGGACCTGGAAGTGCCTCATTTCCACCATGAGCTGGTCTACGAGGTATCCACAGCTTTTTATTTGTACAAGTCAAGTGAGGTCAAACAAAGTAGAAGGTTTATTTTTTTCTACTTGTTCTTCACATATAACAGGATAGGAATTAAAATCTGTAAACTGAGCCTTTTTTTAAAGTGTTTTCTCTCTCTGGTGTCTAGTCAAGTAAACTGAAGAGCAACACTGGGAAGAAAAAAAAATTAAAAACTGATCGGTGACAGTCATTTCTGCTTTCTGCCAAGGACACTGTGTGTTTGGCAGTGATTGTCTCTTATTTGCAGTACATGTATTCGCTAAGCTCACTTCAAATCAGTCAAACCAAAATGTGTCCTTGTGTAAGTATAAACAGATTACTGGTTACCAAATTTCAAATGTGCACACAGTTGACAAGCTCAGTCTTGGATGGCAAGTTTTTCTGTTCCATATTAGACCGAGTGCAAACAGATGCACGCTTAGTGCACGTATGGCAGCGGTGATAATTCTGCTTCCTTGTGTGACCTTGTGGGTTCCTGCTAAGATTTGCACAATGTTATGCAGCTAATTGCAGTACAGCCAGTTTTACGTTTCGGGCACGCAGACTTCAAAAACTTATTTTTCACACAGTCCAAGGTCTGCAAATAGCACAACTGACAAGAGCACTGCCGTGGTAGTTTTACCTCCCCTTGTCCTGTCTCATGTTGGTCTGACAGTGGCCTCAGTTGTAGGCTGAAACACTTCCAAAATGCTGTAAAATGTTCAGCTCAGAACACTCTTCAACAATATGGAGAAACTCCAACAAGCAGATGACCCTGTATAAGCATGCATGTGGTGAAAGTGGGAAGAAAAAAACTCCCTTTTAAAAGGAAAGAACCTTTGGCAAGACTAGTAGGGGGTGAAGGAGGGAGACGGGCCCAAAGACACACTGTGGAAGAGAGCCAGAGATGAATTATAATTCATGATTAAAGGTGGAGTAGTGTATAAACACAGAGAGAATGAAAAGGTGAGTGGAAAAAGAAACACCAAGTGCATCATGGGAAGCCTTCAGCAGCCTAGACCTGTTGAAGCATAACTAAGGGAGGATTCAGGGTCACCTGCTACAGCCCTAACTATATTCTTTATACTCTTTATCAAAAAGAAAAGCTTTAAGCTTAATCTTAAAAGTAAACAGGGTGTCTGTCTCCCATTTCCAAACTGGGACTGGTTCCTAAAAGCTGAAGGCTCTTTCTCCCATTCTACTATTAAAAATCCTGGGAACCACAAGCAAGGCAGCAGTCTGAGAGTGAACTGCTGTATTGAAGTAATACGGTACTGTGAGGTCTTTAAGATAAGATGGGATCTGATTATTCAAGACCTTGTTTGTGAGGATTTTAAATTCAATTTCTGAATTCATTTTTTTCCAGGCTGTAGTGATGGTGCTGGAGTCTAAAGGTGACACTGCCACTCATATGATGATGAAGCTCCTGCAGTCCTTCTGGAAAACAGGCCTCATCACTGTTGATCAGATGAACAGGGTTAGTCTCCTTTTTTTTTTCTTTTTTTTCCCTACCATTTTATGCACTGTATCACTTTAGTATTGTTATTTATACGTTTTTTTGTTTTTTGTTTTTGTTTTTTCTCCTGCAGGGTTTCCAGCGCGTCTATGATGAGCTCCCTGAAATCAGCCTAGATGTGCCACATGCCCACTCTATCATGGAGACTTTTGTGGACCTCTGCTATCAGGAGTCTGTCATCACCAAACAGCTGAGGGATGCCTGTCCCTCCAGGTGAATTGGGGTTTATTGTCTAATGATTTCAGGTCTGTTCCACTGAAAGTTTCAGAAAGAATCAGGAAAATAATACGTCTTGTCCCCGTTGACAATAAAGGCGTCACAAGTGAAGGTGTAATTCCACATTTATCCATACCAAAACAAAATGATCAAACATAAGTCCCTTTAAATGAGCTGGTACTTGTATAGTGCTTTTCTACTCTTATTTAAGCACTCAAAGTGCTCTCTCACTACAAGCCTCATTTACACCAGCGCCTTTTTCTACTTCAAAGTGCTTTTAACTCATAGAGTGATGTCACTCACAGTTCCAACAGCAGACTCGTGTGCTCATGCAATGTCTTTCATGTGTTAAGGATAGACTAGAACATGCCGTTAAACCCGTTAAACAGTGCTGGCTGTCAGTTGGTGGACCAACTACAACTTCCAAAGAACACATATCGCACATTTTCATGCTCTGATGTTACAGGTTGTCCACACTGGATGGGATGACCTCCTTCTCATTTTCTAAACATGGCTATTATTTCGCATGACAAGTGATGCATTCAGGGGGAGTAGGACACTAGTCTTACTTAAATACAAATCTGTCAGTATTTTCTGGCTTCCTGATCTTGCTCCAGGTTAAGATGCAAATCTTTAAAAATGAGTCACACATGCACTGTTACATTTTCAGTAAAGGCCTGGTGTTTTCTTGACTTCACTGCACTTTTTGGACAGCGGTGTTTTACTCCTGAGACGATTTGCTGTTGTTTTGTTCTCAGTGAGAAAATGTGAAACATGCCATGTCTTTTATCTGTGATTCTGTGTACCAACACTAAAACATTTCTCTATCTTGACTTTCTCCACTAGAGGGCGGAAGCGTTTTGTCAGCGAAGGAGATGGAGGGATGATCAAGAACTAATCTGCAGGAGGAAGAGGGGGCATCAGCAGCAGCAGGAAGAGGAGGGGGTGTCTACTGGTTCTTACACCCTGTTTCTGCTCCAGCATGTTTCCCTGAAACCGGACATGCCTGCAGTCTAATGTTTCCTTGTTCCTCTCCTGGTAATGTTTATAATGTCATCAGTCAAAACCAGCGTTTTTTGACGTTTGGTGGAAGTAAACCGAAAAGAGCAGCCTGGCTTCAGTTCCCATCATCTTGTTCATCACTGCTTTTTTTCTTTTTTTTTCTTTTGACCTGTTTGTGAAGAATATTCTCTGAGGGTTCATGTGACACTTTTGCCTCAGTCTTTGTACCCGTTTGTCAAGAATAACACAAGTCAGAGCTGCAGAGGAACAGGGGGACAGGCTGGGTTACGTGGGAGATTAATTGGTTTTATTTGTCTCTTGCTTAATTTCACCTGTTACCGTGTCTTTATTTTTTATTTTGTTTTCGTTCACATAATGTGCTATAAATGGAAACGCGCACTCAGAGGGACAGAGCATACCGTATTCAGCGAGCACTTAGTAATTTAGCTGAGCAGCAAGGATCTAAAACTCTTCGGCTTCTGTCCTTATTTCGAGGATGCCATTTTTCGTACCTCTTGTTTAAGTTGTTCATTAATGTTTTATGAACGGTGATGATTTTTTTTTTTTTTTTCTCCTTGAATTTTGGGCTTTGAAGCCAAATGTTTACTTTTGTAAAGCACCAGTGAAAGCAAAAGGTGTTTTGGGCACTATTTGGGTGTTTATCTGAAACTTGCATCAGGGCAAATACACTTCAGAAGCCATTTCTGAAAATGAAGATTAATTGGGGTTAATGTGATTTCAAAATAAATAAATAAATGAGCAATATTTTGAGCACTCTGCTTGCAGTTAACTCATGTATTTACAGCCACATGGTCAGCAGTTGATTCTGGACAGGGTAGCCTTCGGTGTGCAGAGCCGCTCTAGACGGCGTCTTCTGGTAATTGTCTTTAATGGATTATGTTTAATGCATGTGTAAAGACAACCCCAGCTTTTCTTGGAAAACGGTCATTGAGACTTTTTCTGCCCCTGTCTTAGAGTTTTACATGTTGACCAAAGTTATAATAAATATATTTCATTCATTAAAAAAAGTAACAAATTGAAGTTTCTGTATTTTGTCATTCACGCGAGCAGCGCGGGTGGATAAGTAAGGTTGGAAAACCAGAAATATACAGTCACGTGAAAAGGAAATGACACCATCTTTTACTTAAATTACTTAAAGCTCAGATGAACAATACACAACATAATGCGTCTTCTAATTATTTTACAAAAACTATGCCAAAGTGCAGAAGTAGTTTGTTTAAAACTTAAGTACATCCAAAATTGTGTTTATTTTTGTGGAATGAACTGATAGTCAGCAATTGTGATCTGGGACATTCAGGTGAGTTTACAGGATTAAAAACATCAAAGATCATAGAAAAGCGCCTGTTGCTGCCCATCAGTCTGGGAAGACTTATAATGCCATTTCTAAACAATTTGAATCCATAATTCTGAAGTCTGAGGGAAAAAAAAAATTTACCAGTGGAAAACATTTAAGACAGTTACTGATCTTCCCAAGAGTAGACATTCCAGGAAATTCACCACCAGATCACACAAGTCTCTTTCTTAAAAAGAACATGGCAGCACAGGATAAACTTTATCTGAAGAAACCACAGGACTTCTGGAACAATGTCCTTTCCACAGAGGAGATCAAAGTGGAGATGTCCTGCCATGAAGCACAGCACCACATTTGGTGAAAACCTAAGATGGCAACTTGGTAGAAAAATCTCATGCCAACTGCCAAGCACGTTGGTGGGAGAGTCATGATTTGTGCTTGTTTTGCAGCCATGGAGCCGTGGCACCTTTCAGTCACTGAGTTGATCATGAACTCCTCTGTATACCAAAATATTCTGTCCCAAAACTACAGCTTGGTTCAAATTAACTTCATGGAACAGGACAATAATCTCAAACACAGCAGCAAATCTACAACCGGCCAAGAATCCAGTCTGACCCACTCAGAGTCCAGACCTCAACCTGACTGAAAAATACTGTGACAAGACCTTAAGGGAGCTGTGCATAAAGAAATGCCTGCAAACCTTAATGAAGTAAAGCAGAGTGAGAAAAACCCTCCAAAATGATGTGCTGTTAAAGTTAAGCTGAAAACAATTCAAGTTACTGCTGCTAGAAGGTTGTTCTACATGCTACTGAATCACGGGGTCCACTCATTTAGCACACACTGATTTAATCAGCGTTTATTAAAATCTTTTATTAAAACCTGTAACCAAGAGGCTGGGCCCTGAGGTTTGCACTGGTTTTCTTTCAAGACTCTGGCCTTTTAAGGACATTTGTAGCTCTGGTTTAACCTAGCATAGCTTTACTATTCCTACAGTATACATAAATTGGTTGAGATAAATGTGCGTTAAATTAATTCGCGGTATATAAAATATACCATATACAGTTCATGGTTAAAATCCTACTACTTTTTGTTTAGTAAAATCTATACTTGCTTATATGCAGTGGCTTCTAAAACTCTCGTTTTAAACGCTTAAATGAAATGAAACGGCCTTCTAAGCGTTAGTTTTACATTTATCCTAATTATAAATATTATTATTATTTATCATTATTATTGTTTGATCGTTTTTGAGGGGCAAGCGGTAAATCAGTGGATGACATCATCGGCGTGCGGTAGGCAGAGCATAGACACGTCAGTGGAAGCGAGCAGTAACCAGGAAGTGGCTAGCAAGCTTAGCCAAGAACGGATAATGATCGGCTGAGACTCTGGTGTTTGGACAGGTCGGTAACGGTTTGCTCAATGAACATGTAGCTAGAAATGATAAATGAATCCGTATTTAATCGCCTGCAGGCTAACTAAGGCCGAAATATACCGCGACAGACAGCTGTTAGTCCTACCAACTCACATTAGCATTGAGGCAACTAGCGAGTAGCGTGCAGCCTGCAGGCGACGTTGCATTGCTGGGGTGTAGGGGCGAGGAACTAGTTCACCGTGTTAAACAGGTGTCGGGAAATGGCTGCTAAAATCGAGACCTCTGCGTGTGAATAGGATACATTTATAAAAATGCTTTATAAAGTCGACATTTCCGGCTCCTGTACACAATGCAAGGTTAACAAGCAAGACTGCGTTTTTATGCTCGAGACTACGTGAACCTGCACAGTTCCTTCAGGACTGACAAGTTTAATAAGGATGCATTTTATTAGATTAATGTTATCCCGGTTATTCCCGGGTTATATGCTTTAGTCCCCGTCACGAGTCCTGCCTCTTCGGTCTGATTTCATCGATGTTAGAGTAAGAGCTGGTTTCAGATGCAAAGGCATCACTGCCACACAATAAGTTGACCACACAACGATGCTATTGCAGTAGAAACTGTTTTTTTATACTTGCTATATTGCAAGACTACAATTTCTTCTCATCTCGGGGTCTCCAACACATATCAGCTGCCTCTGTCTACACCCTATCATAGACATGCACGAACCTTCTCTGTGGTCTTCCACTTCTCCCCGCTTGGCAGCAGAATATTCAGCATCCACTATCCCTCCTCTGCACGCATCCTAATCGTCTCAGCCTTGGCTCTTTAACTTTGTCTCCAAAGCACTTGACCTGATGCTTCCTGCTCACATAATACTTCAACCTTCCTTCTCTTCTTCTGTCAGTCATTTATGACAGCTGTGGCTACTGGCACCCTGTTGGCACCAATAGCATCAGAGCCTGTCATTGATAACCCTGGTCTTGACTGATCCGGTATGGTAGTCTCATTTTTGATGATCTGCATGCTTGATTTGCCCATGATTTTACACTGGGTACACTTCTGAAGTGTCCAGGCTTGGAACCAGCACTAGGAGTACACTGGCTTGGCAGGAAGTAGTGAGCCTTGTATTTGAATGGGAAGGGCTTCACATTCTAGTAAAAATATACATTTTGGCACCATCTGTCCATCCATTTTCTTAACCACTTAAGAGCCACAGGGAGACTGGTGTCTGTCCCAGCTGCTATAAGGCAGCTATAAGGCAGCTGGGACAGACAGTGCAAAATTTTGCACTGCTAATCTATGATTTATCGGTATTGCGGTTTAGAATGGCCAATAAATGAAAATTTTAAAAAAATAAAGCCAGGTCATCGTAGTCAAAAGAGTTTCCAAAGAAAAGCGTCTGGACTTCTTTAAGTTGCTTGAAGACGTTTCACCTCTCATCCGAGAAGCTTCTTCAGTTCTAAGGTCAAATGGCCGAGAGTCCCAGATTTAAACCCAGTGGGAGTATGGTTTGAAAGAGGAGTGAAAGAGGCCATCTATGTCCACTGTGAGCGACCATCTTTGAACAGAGGCGGTGGTTTACGACACCAACTGTCTGCCATCTATAATCCAGTTTTGAGTTCCCTCCCCAGACGCCTTAACGCCCACTCACATCCTGGGCCATCTGACCTCAGGAATTCACATGACAAGGTGGGGCCAGGTTTCACAATGAGCTCACCCGAAACCCTGGCTGATTAGGTCCCACACCCGTTTTCACACTTTGGCTCATGTGATTAGAGGATCACCAGGGGGTCCTTTGTCCCTCTTTGGGGGGATACTCCCACTGGGTTTAAATCTGGGACTCTCGGCCATTTGACCTTAGAACTGAAGAAGCTTCTCGGATGAGAGGTGAAACGTCTTCAAGCAACTTAAAGAAGTCCAGACGCTTTTCTTTGGAAACTCCTTTGACTAGTATTGACGTTGCATAATTTCAGAAGTCTGCATACTCTGCAACTATCATGTTGGCAACACATGTTTGGAACTTCAAACACGAGACTCAGCTGATCCACCAGAGTCAGGCAGAGCGTAAACAAGTAAATAAGCCCACCAAATTTTAGGAATATCTGTTTATGTTTTGTGTGTCTGAAAGAAAACGAATATCGTCCGACATATCAGAATATTGAATTTTTAAATCAATATTCTGCTGCAGGCACTAAACCCCCAAAACCAACAATGATACTAACATATTAACATACGTCACTCTTTTCTACATACCACTTTACTTGATGTTAAACTTTGAAATTGATTTATTTATCCCATAATATTTATCAATGATGAGAATCAGCATGATAAATCTTAACTCTGTCTTTCTCGTCTTTTTCCTAGCTTCTGTAGGGTAGGATGGGCAGGCAGAGGAAGAGGGTGGTGACAGGTGAAGCTGCTCCACCTCCACGGAAAGATGAGAAGCCCTCTGCATTTCACCGCAAGGACAAGAAAAAGAAAGTCAATATTGGGAAAATGTTCATTAACATCTCAATTGGTCTCTGCATATTCAGCCTCATCTGGTTCTTTTATGCCATCTACATGAGATCCAGCCTGGCTAAAAGGGTGGTGACTCTGCATCCGTCTCCTCACGTCCTAGATGCCAATAGCACCGATGCCAAGGTTTCCCCAGAGAGGTTCTGGGGGTCATACAGGCCTCAGGTCTACTTTGGCATGAAAACAAGGAGTCCCAGGTCTATTGTGACAGGTATGCTCACACATTTAGAGTCAGGCTCAGGCTAAACACTTGTGTCATTAAATGTTTTAAGGAAAAACAGTGACTTACTGTATTTTAAACATCAGAATATTTAATAATGAATATCTAAATAGAAACAATATAGCAATGTGGCCACTTGTTGAGGTTAGTGTTTCCCAAAATGACATGTTATAAAAACATATTTGTCTTTGTGATTTTATTGTTCGTTCAACTCTGGTGAAAGACTTGTGAGACTATGAAAAATACTTTTTTAACCTTTCAAACCCCACAAATGCTTCCCAAAATTACCACACTTTAATTAATATTATTGATAATTAGTTGACAGGACTACTTACAGTACATTTTGAGGTACTATTTGCAGATTGCCACATAATCCTGAGCATAATTTGTACATGTTTATTGCTTTCAACTGAATTTTTTTTTTCCGTTTATGTGTAAATCTTGTCAGGGATGATGTGGATGCGTCAGTTTTCTGACTTGGACATGAATCTCAGGCACACTTGTGAGCAGGGCGATCGCCTTCAAGGCTACGGCTGGCTCATGCACGATGGCCTCACCTTTGGCATCCAAGAAATCCGAGACAACGATTTCACGCTGACCACCGAGTTTGTTAAGAGGATGGGAGGGGATCATGGAGGAGACTGGACGTGGAGGGTCACAGCCAAACAGCATGTGAGTAATAACTTTGCACGGCCGCAGCTGTGATCTTACGTGATCAAAAGCAGCTGATAATATTCTGCCATCTAAGTTTATATATTTTAAATGTATTTATGTTCTTCCACTGGTGATTTTTATGTTGTTCTTCAACCACCAGAGCTCTGCCCCCCAGGCACCAGTCATCTCCCTGATGTTTTACGCAGCAGCAGATGCGCAGGGCTCGCTGCAGGCTCACGTAGAGGAGAGGAATCGCCTCGCTTCCATCACCGGTTTCTCAGAGGAGCTCGGAAACTTTAAGATCACCTTCCGAAAACCTGTCACTGGGGAGTTGTCCAGTGCTAAATACGCCACGTGAGTGTATGAGTCCAAACGTGAATAGGAAAAATAGTACACTAAATACAAAGGCAAAGAAGTTGGAGAGAACATACTTTTAAGAAGCTGCTCAGAATTATCCGGGTTAAGGATATGCATCAAACAACAGTGGTCTAAGCTTTAATAAATATAGTACAGCTGCCAAAAAATCCACTTATCAGTCAGTGATGTAAGGTAAACCTCGATAGGACGGTGAAAATATCCACTCGTGTAGTAGCCAGGAGTCCTAAGTCAGCAAACACAAATGAATTTCTAGTAGAGAATCATGACTTGAATGAGCCATAACATTTTAATTATATTGCACCGTCTTGGATGGTGTTTTGTGATTTAGAGTGATCCTAATTATTACTAGAGTACCTAAAAAAGAAAAAAAAATCTAACCACTAGATGTCAGCAGATGAAGATTTTCAGACTTGATGATACAAGTTTTCTCAACATTGTGACATTTATTTTAGACGAATATGTACAAAACATTTTACAACCAGTACAAAAATAAAAGACAAAAACTAATGTACTGCTGAAACAACAGATGATATTAGTGCAGTGAAGGTGTTGTTCACATCAGGAAAAAACTGTTGTTGCTTTTTATTGAGTGGATGAGGACTATGCTAGCTTTCTGCTAGCAGCATTTACAGGGAGAAGGAGTATTTTGCACTTTGAAGAGGGCCAGAGAAGACCAGCATAGCAAAATAGCAAGGTACAGTATGCACGGATAGAAATGATAAGAACTGTATATGAACTGTTCCAGTGATTAACTGTGGGAAGGGGCATGATGGAGTTTTATTGTGACCATCTGTTCAAACGCTGAGTCATTAGTACAGCAGGAGATATCAGACGTTAAGCTACAGTGTGCTAAGTTCAGCTAAGGTTGCTTAATAGTTGTACCTGAATATAAAATACATTGTGGGGTTTATTGAACTCATTTGGCACTACACGGCAGTTAATGCTAGCTTCTTGTCTTTTTCAGCTATAACTACCTTCAGACTGTGTCTCCTGGTCTGGAGAAGCTGACTGACATTGTGAAGTACAGTCTGAACCGCAGGTTTGTGTATAGCCCTCCGTCCGGCGAGAAGAGGCATTACATCGGTGTAGACACCTACAAACCCCCCCACCACCAAAACCAGCAGAAACCTGACCCGAGGAAGGAAAGCGACTTTGTGGTTTACCAGGTGACTGTTCAGACACCTTTCCAGATTGAGGTTCTGTTTGAATCTGGAAGCTTTCACGATCGCCCCAACCAGCTGGTGGGCTCCATCATGACTCAGGAGCTGGAGAAGAGGAAAGCGGAGTTTGATGCAAAGTTTGAGAAAACTTTTGGCCTTGAGAAGAAAGGTTTTAGCCAGGCATATATAAAATTCGGCAAGGCAGCACTCAGCAACATGCTGGGCGGAATGGGCTACTTCTTTGGGCAGTCGGTAGTACAGTCGGTCTACAATGAATACCCTCTCCTTTATCCCGAAGGTGCTTTATTCACTGCTGTTCCATCACGCTCATTCTTTCCCAGAGGATTCCTTTGGGATGAGGGCTTTCACCAGCTGCTGTTGAGTAAGTGGGAACCCCAGGTGACGAGGGAAGTCATTGCCCACTGGATAGACCTGATGAATATGGAGGGCTGGATCCCCCGTGAGCAGATTCTTGGAGATGAGGCTCGCAGCAAAGTCCCAACTGAATTTATTGTTCAACGAAACGAGAACGCCAACCCCCCTACGCTTTTCTTAGCGCTTCAGGAACTTATTGAACAACTCTCATCCAATCCAGACAAGGCAGCATCTCAACCAACCTTGCCTTTCCTCCGACGGCTCTTCCCCAGGCTCAAAACCTGGTATGAATGGTACAACACCACACAGACGGGGCCCCTACCCAATTCTTACCGCTGGCGTGGACGCGACAAGGACACCAATTTGTTCCTCAATCCCAAGACCTTGACCTCTGGGCTGGATGACTACCCACGGGCCTCACACCCCTCAGCAGATGAGCGTCACATTGACTTGCACTGCTGGATGGCGTTGTCCTCAGGCATCATGGCTAAAGTAGCTCAGCTTCTGGGCGAGCCCCACGAGGACTACCAGCTCTCACACAAAGTGCTCAGTGACAACAACCTGCTCAGTGAGCTCCACTGGTCAGAACAACACCGTGCTTTCAGTGACTTTGGCAACCACACAGAGGATGTATCCTTGCAGAGGGAGAAGGTGTACATACCTCCAGGGCAGCCTCGTCATCAGTTCCCCGTAGCGCGTCTCGTTCGCTCTGTCCGCAGGGCCCCCAAAGCGCAGTATGTTAATGCTTTGGGTTATGTTAGCTTGTTCCCCTTCTTACTGCAGATTCTCCAGCCCGACTCACCCAAGCTGGAGCACATTTTCCGGGATATGAGAGACTCCAATAAGCTGTGGACACCCTACGGCCTGCGATCGCTCTCCAAGTCTGATCCACTGTACATGAAGCGAAATACAGAACACGATGCCCCCTACTGGAGAGGACCCATCTGGATTAACATCAACTACTTGGCAGTCAGAGCGCTCCACTACTACAGCCACACAGAAGGGCCGTACCAAGAGAAGGCAGCTGTTCTGTATGAGGAACTCAGGACTAACATTATCAATAATGTTTATAGACAGTATGTTGAAGCAGGGTATATTTGGGAGCAGTACAATGACAGCACCGGCAGGGGGCAGGGAAGCCACCCCTTCACCGGCTGGTCATCTCTGACCCTATTAATGATGGCTGAACAGTATTGATGCTGTTGATTTTTATCTCATATCTTTTAAGATACTGGCCTTCATTTATCTGGATGTGACTGAAACAGCATCGTGCAGTAAAGAGTAGCGACACAGTCTGGTTCACTATGCCAACGAGATCCAAAATTAGAAATTGGCATCTGCGGTCACACTGTCTTGTTGAACCTTTGATCAGAATTAAGTGTTTTCACACAAGTATTTTTTGAAGGGCAGTTTTAAACAAGCCTAAGTGCAGCTACACTGTCTTTGCCAAGTATTTGGAGCCAAGCTCCCTCTAGTGCTTCAGATGCATTTAACTTAATTGTCTACACCTTCACTGGTCCAGCCTTTAGTACGGAAAAAGAAAACGGACATCCATGGTTTTTTTTTCTTTGGGAGGATTCATGTTTTAACAGCAGTGGGGAGGACAATTTTTAAACGGACAGCTGTTTGCTAAAAAAAACGTTTCCTGGAAAAGTTCTACGAGTCGTGCTTTCACTTGACAAATAAGGGCCATTATCTGTAACTGTGCCATTTTCTCTTTAATCTATCATGTCTTTGATTCTCTGTCTTAATGATTGATTATTTTGATGTTTAATTGTTTAATCAGTCTTTTGGGGGAAAAAAAAGTTACATTCAGTCTTTTTCAGCATTTTTTGTTGCCTGTGGTTTGACTGGCAGGGAATACAGCAGAGACTGTGACAAAAAATAAATGGTTTAAATATTTTTTTGTCAGAGTGTGCTTTATTTTGAAAATACTGGTGTGTTTGCAATATTGGAAACAGTTATTTTTTTTTTTTATTTGCTAAGCTTTTAACTGCAATTTCTGCTTGACATCCAACAAAAAGAAAATTACCCTGTTATGGTTGAAACACTGGTGGTGTTATGTCTGTCTCTACAAATACACAAATGGGGCAAAAACATTAAAACCATTGACGGCTAAAAGCGATCATTTTATCACAATGAGACATCCTGCTGGGATACAGTAAATCCTGGTATTCCTGTGGATCTTACTTTATCTACAACATTTAGGTCAGTAGTTAAAGTACACCCTGTCATGGCAGCAGGCCGGTATGCCCTACTACCCCACAAAACCCTCAGAGCTCAGTACAAGTAAGAAGCCATAAGTTGGGCCTAAGCTATCCTGATCCACAGTGGCCCGTCCCCACAGCCTACAGGACCCAAACTATCTTTTGCCAGTTTCCCACAACCAGACATCAGGCAGGTTAGATCAGGAAGGATCTACATAATGTTATACGGGTGGTTTTAATATCATGGCTGGCTGGATATATATAGTAGTTTGTGTAAAAAATACACACACACAGTTCATTTTTTATTCAAGTATAATCTTAGATTAGTAAAGTTGTTCTTATTGGCAGCAGATGAAATCCCACCACGAGCCTTTTTATCTTCTAAGCTCCAGATCTTTATAATATCTTTGATAATATCGCCCACCCTCTAGGAGTGGATATTATCCCAAAAAACACGATTAAGCCTGAGATCTAAGTGTTAATATTTAATGAATATTACACAGTACCACAGAAAGGCTAAGTGTGATTTTCATCCTCAATGTACAGCTTACATGGAAGGCTATCCACTCTTCCAGTTATTGACATAAACTTGTATTGCAGGTACTTCCTGTCATTGTCAGTCAAAGCCGACAGTAGCTTCAACACGCTGTGACCTTATACAGCAGCCGGTCCTTTTTCTTTTGTGAGATGGCGCAGTCGAAGGCCTTTTGCTGACGTCAATTTTTTCCCTGTTTTTTTTATTTTTTTGCATGGTTTCCATGGAGCACAGTTGTTGTGAGGGCTTGGTGCTTAATTAGCCAAGATCAAAGGCATAGAGGAGACGTACATGGCAAATTCTTTTCACTCCTTGACATATGTTGCCATACATTCACGCACAGAGGCAAAGAGTGGCAATGTTCTTATTAATACTTTGACACCAGATATATAAAACGCTGGCGCTGAGAGCACTGATACCGGCTCTCAGTGTGTGTGCAATGACCACTGGGTTGCAGCCTCTACACTTTTATGAATCCTTTGAATGGACTAGATGTGCGGTTGTATAGTTGAAGGCTTGGCATGGTGCTTTAAGGTTGCAGGGCTAAAAATAGTGCCTCTATCAGTTAGCAGAGCGGCAGATAGACTGAGAAGCTGCAGACTGGTAGTCCTGCTGAATGTAGTAAAAGCTACAGTATTAGTATCCATTTTCCCCCTCGATCTTGTCACCGACACGAAGTTTAAGCCTGCGCGCGGCTGCAGAAAGGCTTAAAATTCACATTTTACAATTTTTCACCTCTCAAAACTCTTACTTGACTGAATCGTTGCTGGGTATAGATCACAAAAAAGCCGGCGTATGATTTATCAATGTGAAATAATTGGCTCCGGGTTCAGTCGCAGAAGACGCAAGCTCGTCGTTTGACCCCTTGACCTGCTAACGTAAAAGCAGAGTATCAAGGGATTTTGGACACAGACGAGCCACATCATCTGCCTTTTTGCTGCTTCTCTCAGAGGAAATGGATTCCACATCCCCTCAATGCAACTACAGTCGAAAATGCATTTATTTCTTTGAAGAGTGCGGACAATCTGTGTGACTAAAGCACTCACTGCGCAATCCATCCCCCTCACCCAGGACCCTTTTTTCACAGTGAGATGGGATAATAGCCAAACAGCATCAGAGCTAACTAATGTGACTGCATAATAAACAGATGAGTCAGGGAGTATTCATTTGCATATCATCCCAACCTTATCAGAGCTTCTATACAGTGAATATTTTGTGATTGCCTGCTGCCGGTGATTCGGCTGAGTGAGTGCGGTGAATACAGTGTCCAAAATGCAGCAGCTCTGTGGGGAAAAGGGCTTTTTTCTTTCTTTTCTTCCTGTGATGGAGATCATTATACATGTACAGAGTAATTATAAAGTTGTCTAATAGCACCCCCTCCCACCACCCCAGCACACACATAGACACACACTTACATGCACACACACAGCAGTGACTCCTGTATTGAATGTAATTACTGGGAAGGTATGCTAGAGGGAGCTAATTAATAAGGCATTTGTGAGTGGAAAAGTGGCTTTTTGAATACAGCTTAGCTATCATTTTACTTACAATGGAGAGCTACTTAGAATTAAAGCAGTATAAGTGGATAATTATGCTAATGGATCAATTTGGATTTAAGATATGGTGGCAGGCTGTATTTCTAGATGATCACTGTTCATGCGTTACAGCACTACAGTGGCTCTAACACACAGTTTCTGTGCTCATGTGGGCTTGCATGTTCATATTATTTCACTGCAGATATCAGATGTTTTCTTGTCCCGAGGCCACACGCTGCTCTGTGTGTGTGCGAGCGTGTGTGTGAGCGTGTGTGTGTTCTCCTCTGACACAACTTTTTTTTTGCCTTTCATACAAACAAACAAAGCTTCCGGGCTAACTGGCTATGAATTTGTGCTTCTTAGGAAGTAAGCTTTTTTTTTTTTTTCTCGGTCCCTGTGTATTCCTCAAGCCTCGTGGCTTTAAACTGCTCAATGGGTCACGTCTCATTAGCGTACTGCATGTTAATGTTGTTGTGGAACTCCAGCTTTGACATCACTGACCACACAGGATGGCGTGACAGCGTTTGTTCTCCCCGACATCAAAAACAGCAAGCTTTCCTCTCATTAGGAGTCATCCTAATTGCTGTTTACACTAAATGGCTTTCAATAAAATTTGCTCTAGGATCTATCATATTCACTTTTACACACAAACTCCCCCCCCCCCTCCTCCTCAGAAGCTTGCTGTTTAATACCAAACTTGCCTCAGCCAACATAGGTCTATGTATGTTATGTAAGGCCCACTATAAATAGGTTCACCCGGGATCTTTTGTCTTTACCTGATTCGCTCTTAGCCCAACAGTTTTTATTTCTGGAGAGAGCTGTGGAAGCTAGTGCAATGTAGAGCCGGCCGTTTCCATAGTTACTTTTGTTAGCTGCAAGCTCTTAACATTCTTCATCTGTTTCCTCACATGTCTGCTGTTAGCTATTTGTTTGAATGTGTTTGCATTGCAGGCTCTGTAATGACCAGTATATGCGCACCAGTGAAGCACCGATAGGAATAATGCTTTCTAATAATTAACGGACGTACATGTTCATACACTTTGTGGAGTCACTTGATAAGAGAAAGAGCAACAAATAGAAATCGGTGTGGGTGCAGATGAGTCAGAGACTAGAATATGCCGACCTATTAACTTAAGTTGGTCAAAAGTACATGCAATTAGTCCCATGTTGCGTGAGAATGATTTAGTGCAGTGGATGTTATTGAGCTTCAGTCTAAAGGCATTGCTGGTTTATCTGTCAAATGAAATATTATAGATATTTGCGTTGCTTTCTCTTAATTTCATGTTATCTAACAGGATGTGTTTTGTGCGAGTGAAGGAATGCTTCACCTCTGTGGAGATGTTATAATTGAAACAGCAAAAAAAGAAAAAAAAATGTTAATGTCTTGGCATTTTTTTGTTTTGTTTGTTTGGATTTCTTTTGAAAATGTGCAGGCAGTTAGGTAACACCAGGTGCAGTAGCTGGATCGGGCCCAAGAATCGGACTGTCAGAGAGCCGTAAGCATGGATGCAACAGAGAAGAGGGCAAGGTGGGAGCCATGCGAGCGCAGCGTGTGTGGAGGAGTCTGGGGGCATAGTTAAAGAAACACTGGGGCATTCCGCAATCACGATTGGAGAGCTGGAATATGATTCTCACCCATCCCTGTTGTAGAACCAAAGAGTACAGGCAGGCGGCTGGGGACCAAAGTGGGCGAGTGCGAAAGTATTTTTGGATCGCACGGGAAACCTGCCACACCAACAGCAGCAGCAGCAGCATCGGGGCCTGGTACCGGGCTTCCCTAACCCACTCCCACTCTCAGAGGAAGAGCAGGAGAGAGATGTTCCTTCAAAGACGAACCACGCTTCCGCTGCTTTCATTTTTCTTATTTGTGCTTTTTCGCTTTCAATTGCCCAGTGTTTGGATGATGATGTAGTATATATAACTATGCAGAGCCCCACATGACAGAGAGAGAGAGAGGGAGAGAGAGAGAGAATAACGAACTTGGCAGCTGAGGCGAGTATCTTGTATTTATAGAAAGTCGTGTTTCCGGCAGAGGTTTCTGTGGTTTTAGCACTCCCAATCCATTTTTGCGGTGTCTTACGGGCCCCATTGTAGTCAGGTTTAGATTGAAGATGTTCCCTCATCTAACGCCTTGGGGGGGAGATTTGACTGTGAGACGTGTCAGAATGTGATTTGGGGGTGGCAGATGGATTTCTCCGAGCACCGTTTAACCCTGACTTTCGGAGGATTTCTCCATAAATGTTCTGTGCAGTCAGAAGCAGAAGACATTAGCAAAAAAGTACGGCACAGCTCTTGAGGCTGAATGTAAATGTGTTATATATACATATACATTTTCACACCATTAGGATGCAGAGAAGACGGGAGCTTACCTTGTTAATTTTTTTTTATTTTTTAATCTCAGTTCTTTTGTATTTGTCTTGTGGATCCAGTGCAGTGATTTCTGTATAAGCTCTCCACATCATGGTGGGTTTGAAGTGCTTTTTTATTTCAAACAGCAACGACAGCCTCTGCATCTCAGTGGATTTCCTGGTATGGATCAGGTTCGTCTATTATTTACTCTCAAACACTGTGGGCTGCAACGCTGGTTGACAGGATGCCAAGGCATTGAGATTTTCAGGAGTTACTGTACACATCAGGTTCATTTTAAAGCATCAGTTGTAGGTGCAAAATGATTGTCTTCTTTTAACAAGAAGTAAGGTTGATGTGACTAAAGAAAGATCCAGTGATTGAGTACGTAAGTTAGTCCAGGTGTCAAACTAGTAAAGTCCGAGAAAATCCAACAGCGGCGGAGCTGTGTTGTCCGGAAAATTTAGAATTCCTATTGCAAATCCATGGACGGAAAGAAGCCTGCAACTGATTTTCAATAACTAGTGAAAGCCATCCACTTATCTGATTTGGCTTTAAACCAGAATTATAGTGTGCGCTGCAGGACAAAGGCAATAAATTATATCAATTAGAACAGACAATTATAACAGCACCTTTGGTCTCTGGGTGGAACACGAGCTCACATTTTTGGGGAAATTGAAAATTCGAAAATTAACACTTGCAGATCCCAAATACAATCCAATCCATTGATGAGACTTTTTTGATGTGCAATTTGTTTCACTAGCTTGACTGAGACCAGAATGAGCACAACACAATGTGCACTTACATGCCAGGATGTGCTTTTTTGGTAATGATGTTTTATAAAGGCTCAAACCATCATCTGGGTTTCATCTGTATTACTGATTTAGGTTGTTGGTAAAGCAGCGTTTAGATATTCCATTTCTTACAAATGAAGTCAAAATAGCCAAATATACAACAGGCATTACTGTCCACCCTAACCTTCATCTCACAGGCAATGATTTCAGAGGACACTCACTCCTTTCTGCCTCTTCAACTCGTGTCAGGCACCCACCTGGTAAGAAAAACTCCCACTGCCTGTCCAGGAGCGAACCTGAAAATAACCCAGCCAGATGCTTCACTTTGACCTAAACATCCAATAAAGCAGTTGCAATGTTACCAATGAGTTAACATAGACTTACTATATTTTTTCTGTCAGAGTAGGCCCGATATTATCAGGACACTGCTATTTTTTTCACATGCAGAGACTAAACGCTATAAAATACCGAGTATATTTCATGGAAAATGTTAGCAGCGTGACTTTGAGCACAAAAGTAAAATCAATTGGCCCACCACTGTGGTCTAGACTGAAAATATCAAAAACTTTTATATTATACTCTTCCTTGGTGATCCCTTGACTGATGATTTAGAGCCGCCAGCAGGTTTTTACTTTTTTTTTTTTTTTTTTTTTACCTTTTTCCTGAAGTATCTTCACATTTAATAGAAGACGTGCAGCGAAAATTCCTATAAATATTCATGATTGTCCGGTGACACATCTTAATGGCTTTGATTATCCTCTGACTTTTCCTCCAGTCTAACGGCGAGGCTGACATTTCTGCACTGCGGAAAGATTTTGCAAGAAATTTGCTACACATGTTAAAGCCCGCCCTCAATGAAGTGGTGATCCACTTCATGTAGCAGGTCCAGATTTTAATTTGTCTCGCTCTTCATGACAAAAGAAGTGCTATTGTGTTAATTGCGCGGTAGCAAATGTTTGCATTTTAGCGTGCTGGGCCAAATTTTGCAACTCTGCTGGCATCTCGAAACATCTGCAGGGAATTACTTGTAGAGGTATTTTGAAGGATTGTTCAAAATTAATTTCAGTAGTAGTAAAAAAAAATGCACACATATTATCAGCCGAATCTGACTAGAAAAGAAAGTAAAACCTTAAGAAGTTTGCTTACTGTGTCTAAAAATAGTGTTTTAAAAAGTGTTTTTATGGAAGTTGTAACATTATCTCTCCCATAGATTTCACTTCAGGATTATTTGAGTGCCATGCCTCTGATATAGCTCTCACGTCTCTTATGTCTGGCTAGGCTAAAATGTTGGACAGGATTTCATGTAATAATAATAATAATATTGCCATTTTCAGTGTGTCAACATTTAGCCCAAAGCCTCACAGCCTTAGCAGGGCTGTGGACTTCACGAAGGAAAGAGCTAAAGCAGAAGTATGTCTGTTTGTTCATTTGTCTGTCTGTTTTCAGGAGGATAAAAGACAAAACAGAAAACTGCCAAGCAGACTTTCATGAACCTTAGTGGGGAAATGGAATATGGGCAAAGAATCCATTCAATTTTAGGGCAGGTCTGGTTCACTCTTTTTTTAAACCCTTTGTCACCCAAATATCAGACAGGCCGTCTGGACTTATTTTGTAATTTTAGCTGCAAAAGTTAAAAGGTAATTCTCATATTTCAGAAACTATCTGAATTTCCATCTAGCCCAAAATGGTTGAGGACCTCTGGTAATGTGAGGCGCACATGGTAAAATCTAGGCGGAGCTGATTTTTCTGTCTGTGTTCAGACAACAGTACCTTGTGAATGCTTTGTGCTACCACGATACACCGAATATCCCCATAAAACTCGTCTTCTCTACTTTCCAAAAGCATTTAAATTTTGTAAGTAACACAACGGAATTACGGTTATTTGAAGGGCTCTTGTAAAATGGGCCCTCCCCGGGCTGATAGTAAAAAGATGGGTTAAGACGGCAAACAGGGCACTTGACTTGGCAGAGGATGTGCTCCATGAGTGCCCTTCTAGTTTAAATGTGCCCGGTCGTGTTTATATGTCAGATTGACAGTTGTGCAATGTTAGCGGGAAGTTTATTAGCACACTGATGGCACTTGGTTAATAAAATAACTAAGCAATGATGCCAGACCTTAAGGTTAGAAGACAAATTAATACATTAGCTAAATTAGAAAGTACTACAGCTTGAGCTTGTTATAGGTCAGGACTGTATTAAAGCAAGTTCCACTTGTGCTTTACTGAAACTATCCATTTAGCAGAAGTGCCAAGACATCCTTTCATTAAAGCAATGTTTCATCTTCTTTCCATTGCCAGCACTTTGAACCTCTTTTGAAGTCAATATCTTATTAAAACAGAGAAGTTGGTATTGCTCTACATTCTTTCCCTACCTAGCAAGCCGTTCCCTCAGAAACAGGAGCATTTTGTCTCACAGTGCTCAGATGGAAGGGAATAAAACAAAGGCTTTCATTTAACTTTCACAGGTATGGAGTTACCCCTGCGCTATAATGTCAGTAAGTGCTAACATTACGTAAATCCATTACTTAGTCCCTGTGCTGTGGCATTTTATGGAGGAGAGAGGTTAGCCACACTGCAGTTATCATAACAGCATCCCGTGATCTGAACTCTGTGTGATCAGATTGGTTTTAATAGACTCTGGATTACTTGGAGGCAGTTCCTCAAAGCTAAACATCTCTGGGCCTAGAATTAGAGTGCATAGCTGAGGTGAAAACGATTTGTTCCGGAGAATGTCACCGCTGCAATGAAAGAGCTTATATGCTATTATCATACCCTACCTTAAAAAGATGACAGGGTAGCGACTTAGAGATCCTTTGATACATTTTCCAGTGCTCAGTATTGATGGAGATAACATAAAATTTGAGCTGTCTAGCGTGAGCGGGCTGTTTATTATGCCTAATAGTCCTTTTTGCATTTGTGCTGCAGTAGACACAGTAACTTTTATTCCATATAGTCCACAATCTCTCTTACCTTCGGTTAATCTCACCTGTAACAAAACACACTTAGAGTCAGGTGGAATGGCCTGAGATCTGAGCCCTTGCAGTTGTCTGTAAGGAAGCAGCTTTCTGGTTTTCCTTCCCTTGCCTTGTTAGATTTTTACTCGTGTATAGCCACGTGGACTTGTGACCCCGTGTTGCTGGCTTTACAGCTATTGCAAAAGTCAAATTAAAGAGCGATTCCCCTTTTCTAAGATTGCTTCATTTGAATACGTTTTAGCCCTAAAAATTACACAGTGCGGTAGATAGAAGTTTGAGAAGTCTGCATAATTTTAGGAGGGGTCCCTGTCCTTTCCTCTCTCCCAGGCGTGTTCCCTATTTTGTCCGTCTGCTTTTATAAAAGCTAAAATACCAACAGACACTCAGCGCCCACTTCATTACCTGGTCAGCCTGTGCTGTTTAATGCACTCCAGTACACGGTGTCATTTATGTACATCGCTTTACCATTTAGGGTACACAGCATTTAGTGATTGGACTTTTTAATAAGAGGAGTTTCTGTTATTCTGACCCCTCGTGTACAGAATGTGAATGGGAAGGACAAAATATAAGAAACACTTTTTATTCTAATGTAGCATTATGAATAGCATTTCATGTCTAAAAACACAATCTTCCTCTAACCCCTTAAATACGTTTGATGATTGATTCATGTTCTTTTCAGTATACTAGCATGCAGATTATTTCATGAACTGTTTTTTGCTTTCTATGGAAATTAAATACAATATTAGTGCAGATGTGTGAAGTACTATTATACTTAAGGCTTAATAAGGCATCTTACTTGAAACACTCAAATATTCCCATGAATATTATGGTCGTACAGAGGCTCAGAGTATCACTTATGCGGTTTAATGCTGTACAACTCAGAGCTCTGGGCCTCCTGCTCATGTAAAAGAAATGTTATCTGTAGAGATAAAAGCTCCACGGTGTTAATGGAAATGAATGATTTCGGTGTGAATTCTTCTACGGGCTATAGGATTGATTTTAAGGGAAATAATGCAGTTCACCTAAATAAAGACAGACACGAAGCATTCAGAGCGAAGTTTTTAAAAAAAAAAAGGAAAAAGTAATGACTTTTTGCTGGTTCATGTGTGATTACACGGCCGAACGCTGCACCGTCGCTATCCATGGTCCTGAACCTCCGAGCCGGAGCCAGAGGTCTGCTGCACACTGCAGCGTCCTATGAAAGAGTATCGACTTTTTGTAATAGGAAGTGTGACCACGGAGTGCACCCGGCAACAGATGCGAAAGTGAAAAAAAAAAAATGCTTTGGGGGGGTTGAAATGTCATGTGAACAGTTGGGTTCAACCACTGAACACCTCAGGGGTGTTATCGACTCCCTTCAATGCTTTTAAAGGCCAAGGGTTCGCTCAGACCGGGCTGTGCTGTTATTCGCCTGATAGAGTGAGCGACCACAATTTCCAGCGGCACCTCAAGAGGAAGTGAATTTGTGAAAGTAAATCTAAGCAGTGGACCGTCTGGAAGGAGAGTTCAGTGCACTACTAGAAACATCCAGATCACACAGTCTGCACCAGACACGAGAAAGGATGGTGTCAGCCGAGGAAAAAAAAAGTACCTGAATAGGTGTGCATAGGCTTGTATTTAAAGCGTCTAGTGATATTTGTACCCCGTGTCACAGCACATGAAGCCAGTCTCATTCATTTCAGGTTTTAAATAGACCAAAGTCTCAATAATGTGATTGGTTACACCTTTAATATGTTACATTTGACTTTATAGACACTTTTGTATCCTTGCGTTATGCCTGCTGGGCTACATCTTCATTATTTCCTACTCATCTCGCACATTTACGCGCATTTAAACGTCCTTTATTTTTTACACATCCTTAATTGGTAACTGCGTCCCTCTCGGCTACTAAACAAGAGGAATAATAGTGGTTTGACACGCACAGCCAAAACAAATGGGCGGATGGACTGTGGAGCCCTTTTGACATTGTTTCTTTTCAGTGTGAAATTTTCCGCGGTGGATGAGGATGCAACCAGGGGAAGAGGACTTTATTGGTCAAGATTAGCTTCACTTTTGTGACATTTTAATTAAAAAGACGATTCGTTTATGTGGAAAGAAAAAGGCATCATTATTAAGGAACACTGGCCGCCACTTGTTGCAACGTCAGACTCCCATCTCTCCGGCATGGGAGGAGGGAGGATTTGAGGGGAGGTGGGGACACCGTCACATCCTCTGTCCATATATGGGCATGAAGTTTACACGCAGCGGGGAATCCTCTCACTGGAGCTGATGAATGGGGAGGAGGGCCGAGGGAGCTGCCAAAGTGTATATAAGGAGAGAGAGGGGAAGTCGCTGATGTGAAATCCACAGCAGGCAAATACCTACCGAGGAGCAGAGACGAAAAGGAATACCGTTAATTGCTTTTTTTCCTGTTTTTGACCACAGACCACTTTGGATCATTTGTTGAAAACCATCAAAAAGGAGGGTTGAAAGAAAACAAGCTTCTGTATTATTTGTTTACCCCCTCCCTTTTTTTTTTTTTTTTTTTTTTACCTTTTTTATTTCCTTCATTGGGAGAGACGGACTTTTAAGTGCATCAGTATGTTGAACAATATGGATTTGAATGCGAAAGATTCTTTCTACCCTCAGTTTGAGAATTGCAACAGTTCTTCCTTGGGGATGGAAAACAGCGTGCGGAAAGATAACCAGGAGGTGTATGTCGATGCAGAGCGGGGGGTACCTGCCCAGTTTGGCCACGGTGAGTTCGCATGTTTGCACTGTCGATGAATCTGCATGCATGACCGTTTAAAACGTAGAAGATGAGCATTACCGGAAAGCGATGAGACTTTATTTTCGGGGCAGTCCGGTATGCTCTTTATCGGGGGCAAAATACGCACGGATGTTTATGTAACGCAGATATTTTTTTTTTTCACACACCCCCACCAATCGTTTAAATTCCAGTCATTTTTTAATCCACTTATAAAACACTCGCGGTTACAAAGTTTCCTGTCTTTCTAATTCCACAGAAGGAACCCCTGCAACTCTCAAAACCGAAGCTTCCAACTCAGAATTCGCTTTTAACCCCTGCGAGTGCCCAAAAGACACATACACCCCCTCCTCGCTCGCCTACTCCGGCAGTTTCTATGTGGAGGCATCTCAGGGAGCGCCGTGCAGCACCGAAACACTCCTCAACATGATCACAGAGATCGTGGGCATATCCACGCTGCCGCTTTCAGAAGTGCAACAGAGCGGCAACAGTCGGGGAGCTTATCCGTCGCCTGCGCCGCTGGACAGCAGCAGTGGTAATTTTGGAGACCCTGGCTCCAAGAGGCAGTCCTACACGTGCTCCGGACCCACTCCTCCTGTGTACTCTCCGGATCAGACGTGCTCGAGGTATCCCGACGATCAGGCCGGCGGCCAGGTCCAAGACCCGTCCTCTTCCCAGCTCAACTTCAGCTCGTCCCGAGCTCCAAACCAGAAGAAGGCTGAACCAAAGTCAGAGGCTGCTTCTTTCCCCGTCGTGGTGAAGAATGAGTTTGAGAGCAGCTGCTACGAGTGGGGGACCCTTAATAAGTCTGATTGTTTGGAGACCAGTTTCCAGACTGAAACCTTCCCGATGTCGAGCGATTTCCCCCCTGACCAGCAAATGGATGTAAAGGAACTTTTAGACACGTTCCCCCCAATTTGCCCCAACCCGGAGATGGAGTTTAAAGTGGAGGAGGGCATCAAACAGGAGCCGTGTTTCTCTGACACCTGCTCTCAGAGCTACTCCAGCCCCATGTACAATAATTACCTCCCACCCCCGCCGATGGGCCTCTCCTCTAACCTGAAACCCTTCCCCGAACCTCCACAGCCATCTAATCAGTGCGATTCCTTATACACAACACCAGCTTTACCGAGCACCATAGACTCCATCCTGTACTCTTCCTTGCTGCCAGATTCATTTGCCCAAAGTTACACTACCCGCGCTGCGAAGCCCCCCAGGGCCAGAAAGAGCCCTGCCGCCTCTCATGGCCCCGCCAAAGAGAAGCCCTTCACCTGCCCCATGGAGAGCTGCGACCGGCGCTTCTCTCGCTCTGACGAGCTCAACCGGCACATCCGCATCCACACAGGCCACAAACCTTTCCAGTGCCGCATTTGTTTGCGCAGTTTCAGCCGTAGCGATCACCTCACCACCCACACCAGGACTCACACCGGGGAGAAGCCGTTCTCATGCGACGTGTGCGGCAAACGCTTTGCCCGCAGCGACGAGAGAAAACGGCACGGACGCGTACATCTGAAACAGAAGGAGAAAATGGAAATTAAGCCACAGGTGACCACCGGCGCGTGGCCGTTCACTCTTCCCGAGGGGATCTGAAGACCAGGTCGCGTGTGCACACATAACATGTTAGGATCTTTCCGTCTTGGAAGATAAACCAGCTGACTACAAGTTGATGTCTGAGTTGGTCTGACTGGCGAGCCAATACCTAACGTAAGAGGTTTTTGCGAATATTAAGAGTTTTTGAGGAGCAGAGAAGGGGAAGAGGACTGCTTCGGCCTTATTGCAGGCTGCCGATGCTGCTGACTATTATGCAAAAAAAAACAAAAAAAAAAACAACAACAAAAAAAGTGCATAAGTTGTAAGAGTCGGTAAACAGATCAACAATTAACTTGTTGCTGTTACTGTCAGTAAAGCCAAACCTCTCCGCCCTGAATTGCATGACTGCTGTTCAGCACCTCCGTCACCTGGACAGCTCCAACCTCCATTCGCCTCTCACACTGAATGGATTGCACTTAAAGATTATTAATATCTCCATTTAAGATTCTTATTTTCTGCTTTTAGCATTCTTAGAGCAATTGTTTGGACTATGTTTCTTAAAAATGCATGTTTATGTCAGTGTTTTTTTTTTTTTTTTCTTTTCCTTTGGCTGGACTATCAACCACTGTCAAGGTACTCGTTCACTCCACAGTGAGGGGTTATTGACATGAATGTAGACTAACATATTTATGGTTCTCACCATAAAGCTGCCCATCTTTGATCAGATTTAGTGTTTGTTTATCTTCTTATCATTATGCTGTCAGTGTTTTTTGTCACTGGTCTTTGTGTTGTGTTACAATTGTTTGGATTATTACAGTTGTGAAAGATATATCATAAATGGGAAATAAATATATTTGTATTACTGTACTTTCTTTGTATTTTTATAGCCAACTGTATATTTTACAAGTATATTTGAACGTCCTTTTTAAGGTGAATTGTATTCTAAATCATAACTAATGTCTTGGTTTTTGAGGGCTATTGTTTAGTAATACAATATTTTAAATGTTACAATTTGATATCGGAAACCTTTTCGCACTTCATCCCATTGTTGGTACGATGAGAGTTATTTCATTGAATTGTTGATCTAGATTTTAAAAAAAGGGAATGTACTCTAGTTGTGGTACGGCTTTCCAATTCAAGCCATTTTACAGTATGTACAGAGGTATGTTTATTCGAGCTAGGGAAAAACCTAGCAAATCATATTTAAAAAGAACAAAAAAAACATTGCTTTTAAGTAATCAGGTAGCACACATTGCTGCGAGTTTCTGTAGACTTTACCTTGGCGATGAAAGGGTTTTTGATTCCTCGTATCTTTTGCTGGAGATACTGTATGCTGAAAATGTTCACACTTTAGCAAAAAAACGTAAAAAAAACAAAACAAAACAAAAAAAAATGTTCAGAGTTTGGTGAAACTGTCACCAACAGGGTACTGCAAAAAGTAATTTAACTCGCCTTAAGTTATATTAACTGTTCAAGTAAAGATTTTGTACATACACAGTTTCTACAATACTTTAAATTAATATCGATGTTGTTATTTTTATGAAAAGTTTATGAACAAAAATAAAATTTTCTGGAAGCAGCAAGTTTCTCGTGTGTGTGGTTTGGAATGATCTCACTTTGCTCAATGGTATCGTGCGCCGTCGAGACCCCCCGTCGGAGCATTCAGATGAGTGTGTGTCTTACCCAAAATAAACATTATAACGGGCCCCCCGTGGCACCACACTGTAGCCCTAACATTAGACATCGCAGTTCTGCCCTGTGACTCACGAGGCTCAAACACATTACAGTGAATACCTCACTCTGAATCCCCGTTGACTTCAAAAGATTTTCTCGTGATGTGAACACCACGTGTGCCACGGTAATCTTGTTAAAAAGGACATTTTCTTGCCATGTCAATGAGATGATCTCAAGCCCTGTGTTCATTCATTCCTTTGTTCATTCAATCGCCCCTTTTTCCTCCTTTTTTGGGGCTATAGAAGGATATTAATTTCAACCCAGGCGCTGAACACGGTCATATTCTATTATCGTAATTTTGTTTCTTTTTGAATAACGCTGGAACTTTAGCCTCCTCTTGTCAAAACTTCCCATTGCATTCCTGTAAGTGCAGGTAATAATCTTTGTGCCTTCAGACCTTTCTACAAGAAAAAGGAAAGAGTGACTCAAAGCTGTGGTGAAAGCCGTTCCTTCTTTTTGTAATCTTTAGAGTGTTTTTTTTTAAAGCAGCACTCTGTAAAGAAGAGAGCATTGTACGAGCAATGCTTAAAGTAAAAGCAACTACGACACGGATTTGCTCTACTGTGTACATGCATACGATTTTCAGAGGCATTTTTCAACATGTCAAAATCTCACAATCTGTCACCGCAAACCGTGGAGCCATCCATGTATGAGGGTCTCCGCGGTGGTACACTGCCCGTGACGCAGTTGGCTGGCAGATCACTACTTTGCATGCCCACGGCAGTGCGCAAGTGCCTGCGTTGTCTGTGGCTGACAAACATACTGTAGCAGTGTGGAAATGCAAGCTGCCACACAGAGCACTGTGAATAGTATGTACCCATCCTCTCCTGTCTATCACTCATCCTTGCTTACAATAGCGCGTGGCCCAACCGGCATCGGCACGCACCCGCTTGTCCGTGTTGTTTTAGTGGCAAACATTGTCCAGTGATGGATGGTTGAGGTTTTTGAATTGCGGCGATGTGCAGTCACGGTGACCATTATCCAGACACTTGAAGACTGAAGAGTTATTGAACTGTGGCCAGTGATGGAATTTCTGCAATTGTGCGTTTGTAAGCTCAAATTCACATTTGCATACTGTAAATGGCTGATGTATCTGCAGCATGTGAGCTCGGTCTCAGCAGTGGTGCCTTTATTGAATATGTTTAGTATGTTGTAAGTCTTCCTAACAAAAGACGTAAATCAGTTCTTTTCCTCTGACTGACGAGTGTGTGCGTGCATGTGTGTGTGTGTGTGCTGTTGTTTTTTTTTTAAACTCCTGTAGATATGCATAATTGCTGAAGCCATTAAGTAATTGTGCAGGGAGGGCACATGACCGCCACAGAGTACCATGCTTTCTAAGAACGTGGACCACTGTGAATTGTAGCACATCAAGTCCATTAAATCCTTGCCAGGGCATTACTAATGCAAACATGTTAACAAAAACTGTTGCACTGTGTAGAGGGGGGGGGGGGGTTAGTTTATCCAAGGTAGCGCGTCTGTGTGACTAACATATTCCATATGTGACCAAGGAGAAAACCATGAACTGATGTGATTTTACTCCCTTATTGTCTCATCCAATTAATCGCTTGATGTAGGATTGCTTCTGGATAAGTCAATGGTACTATTTATCTGCTGCACCAAATGAGTACTTTGGCTCAGGATAAAAAAAAAAATCCTAGAAAATGACAGCGAAGGATTAGATAGGCCCAAATTCTGAGGATAAGTGTCACTACAGGATGATTTGTACTTACATGTTCATTACTTGTAATCACCAGCTTTCTCTTTTTTCCCCAATTGGCACACAGCAGTTTGTTTTATGTACATCATTTGTTCTTCATAGTCTTTTTCATCATGCAACAACACACTGACCTCCATTAGTTCTATATGATGACATAGACTAATAAGCATCCCACCACCCTCATGAGTGTGAAGCCCTTCCAAAGCTGTACTGCCATTGAATGTCTGAAGCCTATCTTGAGAGGGATAAGTACAGCTCCAGTTGTCTCTGAAGAGTCCAACATCCCTTTTATCCATGCTTGAACTCCAAACAATTCTGCCTCTACAACAATAATCCAATAATGACTTTCAGAATGTATGAAAAGGAATTTATTTGCGTATATGAAGGTTCAGAAGCAGTTTCATTGGTTCAAGCTTCAGGTATCAGGTCACCTCAAGTACCTATTAATAATCACAGTCCTACTTGAGACGGTCTATATGGCCACACAGTCTCATTCGCTTGTGGATTGATCTATTGTGGGGTAATCACCACATAATTTTATGCGCACCTTTAAAATGTGCACCCGGGCACGTCACGGTCCTTGGGGTGGGCTCGGTAATCAAGGTGCATAATCGCATGGCGGTAATGGCAATCAGGCTTAGCAGATTAATTCCTCGGATCGTACATCAGCCAGTCAGTCCTGTATCTGATCATGAAGAAGGGTGTAGGTGGTCTGGAGAGTGCAGGTGATTAAAAAGAAGAGAACCTTTGCAGTGAGAAGGTGCTTGTTATGCAAACATTTTAAAGTGCCCAATTCTTTTCCCTTGCTCTGGCTCCGAAATTCTTCATTTGTATTACTGATCAGGCGAAGCAGAAAAGTGAGGGGAAGAAAAAAAGAACTTTTCTTTCCTTGCTCCTTCATAACTGGTAAGTCAACTCTGGGTCAAGGAGTTCAGTCTAGCACTTTTATCCAGTGAGCAACATATCTACATCAAAGGCGTTATGCTGCACCTGAGGTGAATGGAAAGCGGTGAAAGCGTCCAGGTTAGATGAATGACTTTATAGTCGTTCAATTACTTGGGAAATTTACAGCTGCCCTTGGAACATTCCAGTTTTAGGCCTTACAATGCTGCTGTGGCACTGCTGCCTGTTTACTGTGACAACCTCGGGGAAATCTGGAAAGTCAGTGTAAATGATATTTTCAGAGCATCAAACATATTCATAACCACATAGCAAAATCTTTTGAACGTTATGGTTTGGATGTGTTTTGTTTCACCTTAGCTGAGTTAGGGAAATATAAATAATGATCCATTAAAAAAAAAGCTTTAATGAGTAACAAATGATACTGTGTCTGTAGTGAGTTTCTCTATAGGTCAGTGGAACATCTTTCAGCTCACTGTTTTGGTTTGTGGCTGCAGCTGTTTTCTATCCGCTATCGCCACACTCGCAGTATTTTTACAGAAGCAACATCCAGCTGTTTTCTGCAATAAACCTATGAAAGCCCACTGTACCTTCCCAGCTTGGCATAAAAAAGCAGACAGCTAAAAAGCAGCTGGCTGATAAGCAGCAGTGGAATATTAAACAGCTAAAGAGAGGCATTTACCTTGAGAACAGGTGGAGACCAAAAGCAGAGCTAAAAGGAGAACGATGGCCAGAGATATGATGTAAATGTTGATGTTTATCTCTGCCTGCGAGTATGTAAAACAGGTGGTGCTATACTTGTTTAAGATGATGTAATCCTGATATATCTAGTATAAGACTTCTTTATATTTTAACTCCAAGCAAACAGTCTTGAGCAGGTTATTGAGGCTTTCTGGAGGGCGTTCAAATCATTTCTTTAGACATTGGCTGCTTTTTCACTCATTTTCAGTCGAGTCCTTGTACCTGACCATTTTCAGAGGAATGCTTTAACACTTACCTGTGACTCATTCAAGAATAAAAAAGGCTCCTAACTCAAGGGATGAACCAGTGTTGTGTTTACACATAACAGTAAACAGCAAAGAACCAATTTTAAATTGTACCTTTAGGCATTTTGTTACTGGCAGCCTGTCACAAAAACGCATTATTTGTTCCCATTTTTTTAGTTGAATCTATGAAAAATGCCAAAGATAACACAATGTGACAGACATAAAATTGTATTTTTCCACCAAGGAGGTGAGTCCCAAAAAGCTGAAACCTGGCAATAAATGGGATTTCTCAGCATAGTGTGCAGTTTGTCCTTAAAACATTTGAGGAAAGTGGACAAGTGGAGGACAAAAGAAGAAGTGTCAGGCCTAAAATCTATCTACAGCAGATGAACAGTATCTGAAAGTCGTGTCCTTAAGAAACAGGAAAACAATCCAGCAAAGACCTGATAAAGGACTTGAGAGATGCATCTGGCCCTTCAGCACATCCATAAGTTTATCAGAAATGGTCTGAGTTTCAGGGTGGCTTAAAGAAGCCATTCTTAGGGAAGGGAAACAGGGAGAAAAGGCTGAGGTATGCTAAATTAAACAAGAATTGGACTGAAATCTGTGATGGAGTGATGAATCCAAATTTGAAACTTTTGGTTCAATTCATCATCAGACTGTAGAGAAGACGTAAGGAGAGGTACAAAAGTGAGTTTCTACAGGCATCTATAAAACACGGTGGAAGCTCTGTCACGGTGTGAAGCTGGAATTCAGTCAGTGGTGTTGGGGACCTTCTTAAAACACAGAAAAGTAAAATCAGGTTTGATCTGCCATACAATACCATCTAGAAATGGCTCCATGTTTGAGTGTGATAATGATCCCAAACACAGTGCCAATGGATTAAATGGATGGAGAAAGATAAACAGTCACTGACAATCTCCCCAGAGCTCCAACATTACTGAAGCAGTGTGGGATCCTCCTGACAGAGGACAGAACAAAAGGCAGCTAACATCCAAATAAGACCTTTTAATGTCCCTCAAAAAGCCTGGAGAACTATTCCTGAAGACTATCTAAACAAATCAGAAGAAAGATTGACTGAAAGAGTTCAGGCTGTGTTGAAGAATAAAGGTGGTCATACCAAATATTGACTTTCAAGCTTGTTACAATTGTACAAACTCTCTTTTTGCCTCATATTGTGTATTTCCATTTATGCTTCTACATCTTTCAGGACTTTTACACAGCACTGTAGTTGGCAGCATCTAATGTAAGCTAAGACCTCATGGTGCAGCAGCAGCGGGTGTGAAAGAAAGAGGAACATTTCTCAAATCGGAAGTTTGAAAACAACTGCTAGGAGCAGACACATTGAGGATGTGATTAACTATCAGTACAGACTACAAGACGTACACAGGCACAGAATTTATGCCCCAAAACACGAAAAAAATCAACTTGTGAGATCATTTATGATGTGACAAGACTAAACTGGAGCTGTTTGAAGTCATGGACCAGTAGTAGAACGTTAAAGCAAGAAGAATGATGCTTTGCTGTTGGAGTAAATTAAAAAAGTTGACCATGTGACTGGCATCTTGGATTTAAAATACCAAGGCCATGCCTCAAAAGGAATGCGATGTCCTCGGTGCATAAACAGAAAACTGGTAATCACTGGACAGCAACCCTGAAGCATCAGCCCAAGCTTGGTTCAGGAAGCATTCCTCAAATGTCCTTGAGTGGTCTGGAATTGAATCCTTAGTGGGATACAAAGAAAGCTGTGGCAGCACGGAAAGCAAAGGAAGCTGGGAACACTAGGACCTGGTTAAATCCTCACAAAGAGAGCTTGTGAGAAACTACTGGAAACATTAATCAGCGGTCATAAAAATGAGAGGATATTGTTATTAAATATTGACTTCGGGTGGTGAGTAATTTGGCTTTTGGGCTTTTTTTTTGGAGAACTGTTCTTTATTTGTAGCAGCATTACTAAGCTTAACACTATGTTCTCCAAAAATCCCTCTAATATGTACTTTGGAGCTTTCTTTGGCTGTTTACCAGATTGAAGTTGATATGCTTTGATTACCTTTTATTCACATCACTAGAATATCTCATCAGTTAAAGGAGGTTCACATTTCTGATTGCAACTGTATAAAGCGATGATTTGCCGATGTCGTGTCAGCAACTTTCAACTCCACTCCCAAAAAGTCCCTAAAAATCAGTTATTTCAGATTAACTGCATGTTTTCCAACATGATTAGCTTTTCCTCCATAATCATTAATCTGATCAGCCGATGGCTGGTCCTTCAGGTGCTCACGCTGAGGCTGGTGAGCACTTGAAGGACATCCCAACAAAAGCTGGGAATATAAAGTACCCAGCACAAATGCTTACTGCGGCTATGTGTGGAGGAAATCAACTTAAGGTGCATATATAAAGTAGCTGAAAGCATCCCTGGATTGGCAGTAATAACTCTGAAGGAAGTTTGTGAGAAAAAAAAAACTCCACCATGCTATTACTTGTTGCAAATAACCAGAAATCTGCTGTCACATTAGCATGAGGGCATGTGGGAAATTACCTCAAACGTAAAAGATCTGTAAAATCTCTGCACCCTCAGCATTTATATATGCAGACACACACACACCGCGCACGCACACAACGGTTAACCCTTCTTCCCTTGAAATAATTTACCGTATGTCCATGTGTCCAGTTGAGCTGCGAGCGATTACTTTTGGTGCTTTGACATTTGCAGCAGCAGTAATGAGGCATGTCTCTGACAGCCGTGTCACTACCAGCAGCCGATGTCTCAGCTGTTCAGTTCAACGCTGGGAAGAAGGCACACTGTGGCCAAACACTGGCACTCTTTCTAGATAATGATGGCTCACCCATAGAGAAGAAGCGGAGGGAACGTGTCGAAGTCTGAGAAAACTGTGCGCATGTGTGGTTCAGTAAGAGAGAAGAAGTGAGTGGGGAAAGGCCGATTGAGTTTGAAGTGTGTGTTTGTGTGTGTGTGTGTGTGTGTATGTATACATGCCTGTCATTGCCAAGATGGAATCAGAGACTGGGAGAGAGAGGAGGCTGGGCTGGGACATGAAGACTAGTAGTGGGGAAAAAAAAATGGAAAAAAAAAATGAGTGGGCTGAACATGCTCACACAGTGCACCCTCCCGTCAAGCAGGGCGACGATTTGCATGTGCACACCAGCCGCAACGCCAACTACACTACGTATTCTGCATCTAAATTAACCAGCGAAATCAAGCGCGGCTCTCAGGAGCTCCATGAAATGTATGCAAAATGTAGCTACTTCAGCATTAGCAGCTTTTGCTTTCTCTGCCACCGCCGCCGCCACCGTTGTTTTAATACCTGCTGAATTCTGACAGTTGTGGATTGGAGCCATTAAGGGAAGAATAACTGAAAACAGAAAGGCACATTACTTCCTGTCAGCCACATAAGTGCCCTAAATCATAAAGAGGTGCTTTTTTTTTTTAACCATGCAGATGAATAGCATGAAATATAGATACATTTATTATGGAACAACTTGATATCAAGGAGACAAGAGATGAGCACATGCTACAGCGAGCACGGTCATCTGGTTTTGAAGTTTATCCGTCCACACGGTTTTCTTTATAGCCTCCCGCCAGTTGAGGGAACTCACTGAGTGTCTGCACTGTCAACAAGCAGCCAGGCTGTCCTTGAGGCCTCTTTGTAGAGGCAAAACAGACAGCAGCAAACAGAAAGGAGGCAGGCTGTCATTCTCCAAAAGACTCCACTCTGCCTGAGCATTGCAGGCCTCCTCAAATTAGTGAGACCTCACCAAATAGAGAGAAGGGAAATTAATAAAACTGTATTTGAAGTCTGAATTGAACATGTTTTGGTCACTATTAGGCCAAAAATCAATCTGTGACAACTCTCGTGCTTATTTTCTTTTAATCCTTAGTTATATAAAAGTTGGCATCCAGTCTCTCGGTGTTTTGCAAAGTCTCGTTATTGATGTATGTAATCTATATATTTAAACATTTATCCAGCTTTCCATCCCCACTGTCTTTTGTCCTGTCTTTCTCCCCTCACCCCCAACCAGTCGTAGCAGGTGGCTGCTCCTCCCTCATCCTGGTTCTGATGGAGGTTTCTTCTTGTTAAGAAGGAGTTTTTTATTCCCACTGTCGCCAAGTGCCTCCTCAAAACTGTGCTGTTTGGTTTTGGGGGTTTTCTCTGTGTTATTGTAGGGTCTTTACCTTATAGTATAAAGTGCCTTGTTGTGACTTGGTGCTGTATAAATAAAACTGAGTTGAACTGAATCAATGTCAGCATTCTTGAGCTGATCTTTCCATGTGCCTCCTTCCTGCTGTCATGCATGAGCCTTGCTGATGTTTTATGTGAAAGCTCACCTTTAGAAGAGGCCTGCCACTCTTTACTCAGTGTTTATACCTGTAGCAGTATGTCTGCAATCATATCATCTAGAATAGTCAAGACGAGCGTATTTCCTTTTTGTTGCACCACCTGCACGTTTCCATAAGTGTCATTTACTCGAGTAAAGATAATGACAGTAAATAAATTCCATACTAAATGAATGAATAGGGTTGAGGCAAACAGAAAGGGCTCTTGCTGCATTTTCAGGCTTTTGGTCTCACTTAAAAAGAAGACGTATTTAAATATGCAAAGGCCCTCCTCAAAAACGTAGGTTGGTATCTTACATTCTGCTGCTATTTAAACTGTAACTCGTAACAGTGTGCTGTCCTCCCGTTAGCCACATAGTAGAGGTGCATGTAACGTCACTTATAGTCCCCTCACCTCCTTATCCCTTTTCCCTGCTTTCTCCCCAGCAGTGCATAATAGCTAGCTCTGCCCCTCTTTCTCCCCCTCTCTGTGCCTTTAAGGTGGTGATTGACTGTCACTTTTACCAGAGGAGAGCGCTCAGAGAGTGACGCCTCTCCTTGTCTGAGTGTGTAGGAGCCATGCCGGGGTCACACAGGGGCGTATGCGATACAGTATGCTTTCCCAGGCATAAAAGAGCCAGCCACATATCAGACAGGAGCTGTCTCTGATCTCAAACCTGTAGGGTGTTGGAAACCTAAAGAGACATGTTTTGTCCCTTTCCTCTGATTCTCGGTGCTTTAAATGGGGGCTTTCATATGTATGAGTCAGATCAGCAGCGCTCATTTAAAAATCAAAACACTTTCTCTCTCTGTAGAATTCACTTGTCGTGTGATTTTTGTAGTTTTTGTAACTGCTTTAGAGCGCTTATGGCTAGGCAAGACTGGAAAATGAGCAGCTTTGGAGGATTTAAATTTACGAAAGGCACAATTTGCTGAATGATCTATGTACATTTCGCCCATTCTCTGACTGAACATCCTTTTGGTCAATAAATTTTCTTTCTTAAAACAGGTTTGCGGCAAAGACTTGATCAAGAAAATGATGCTAATTTATGCTTTGAAGATTGAGCAGCAAAAACGCTAGGTTAGAAAACAGGAGAGGGAAAAAGAAGAAGAAGAAAAAAGAGCGAGTGCTGTTGTTGTTAGTCATCTGTGATCCTGTCACTCAATGCTGTTGCGACATAGGGTCTGCTTCCTGTTAACAAGATATGTTTACAGCATCAGCATTGAGCTCCCACCGTCTGTGTATTTGTGCATTTATACTCCTTGTCACTCCTCAAGATTGATACATCCACATGTCTGTTAACCATTAACTGACGGGGAAGTGCCATCTTCGGTGGAGACAAGAGAGTGACGGGGTCCAAAGCTCTCCGAGGCTGAGGCAGGCCTTCCTTTGTTAGGAAGTGGCAGGATGCTGTATGCTGTCTAACCATTAACTATATTCTTGACAGGAGGTGGGGCGGGCTTACTGCTCAGGTGACAAATCACAATGTCCTGTAGAAGTTCTGAGGACAGGGGGAAATATTAACCCCATCTCAGCTGGAGCTCTTCCTCCAGGTCCTGCAGATAAATGAAGAGCTGCTGATCCCTCCATCACCATCATCTTCTCCTTCCTCCTACTCATCCACTCACTTGTGTTTGCGTCTCTTCTGGGCACTACTGACAGCGGTGTCTAGTAAAGGAGGAAGAGATTGATATGATGAGAGGTAGATGAGCTGCTTCCTGCTTGTTTTAGATGAGAAACGGATAATTTATGGACTCATCACTCTGCGGGTCATTAAAAAACAGGCTTTCAAAAGGAAAAAAAGAAAGAAAGAATAACCCTCAAAGAAATTATCATTGTGAGCGAATCCAGAAGTGTGATTGAAGTTGAACAATCACTTAAACAGTCACAGAGCCGGCACAATCAAGGACTTTCATTTATGTTGCACATTCTCTTCATTTGTGATCTCCTACAGTAGCCGGGCTGCACTCAGTCCTTTTTTTGTTGAATGTGACCGCGTTTCTGTGCGTATGGCCCATTCACCGTGCCCTCAGATGTCGCGGGTCTCCCTGTGTTTAACACCTCTGAAACATTTTCCTACCTCCTTCCGCGAGATGTTAAAAGGGTGACAGATTTGGCTGTTGCCTCGATCATTAAATCCCCCCCTCCCCCCTTAAAGTCAGCAGACCTCCCCGGTTTCTCGGTCCCGCGACCGTAATGGCCGCTCACGGTCCAAATGGACTGAAGAGCTTTCATGTGTCCTGAACAGTCTACTCCTCTCATTACGGCCCATAGTGGCCTCACATCAAACAGCCTCATTATTTTCAACGAGGGAGGAAGCGCAAGTATGCGACGAGCTGGAGCTGCAAAGTGGCTCCCAAGTTCAAATAAAATCTGCACTTTGCGGTTGTTCCGTGTAAGCAGAAACGCTGCAGGGATCAAAGTGCTGCAAGCCCCCAGACTGGCACCGGTTTCACGATTATTTACACAGGGTTTGATGCAAATTGCGCGAAATTAGAAGCTTTTAATGTTTAAACAAGAGAGCCCAGCTTCTTAAGGAACCCAAAACCCCTCCTTGATGCACGCAGCCGTCCTACTCCTGCAGCCAGGATATACCGTGATTGCGCTGAATGGGATTAACGTTCAACCTCTGCGCCTCTGAACACTCTGGATCACAAATGGCTTTTCAGATTCCGATCATTAAAGCGCAGCAAAAAAATGTTTTGATATCACAGAGACCGTCACATTAGCTCTCGGCTGAATTACGCCTATTTATAGTTTTGCAGCATTTTTACATCATTTACATAAAAACCCTCTATTACGAGCCTAATTTAATATTAGCTGACAACAATTTGACAAGGCAAGATCAAAGGTTAAGCTAACACACAATGGCTGTTAACTCTATTAACATGGAAATGAATGCAACAACTCAATAGCCTGTTGTCATACCTACAGTGAACAGCCTAAATAAGTTGCAGTGGGAAAAAAAAAAAAGAAAAAAAAATCACAAGGGCTGTACTTGATAAGACATACTCGTGTTACTATGGCAACATCCATGGCTCAAGCTAAGGATGCAGAGATCTGGATAATCGTTGTCATTGTGATACACAGATTCCCCACCATCACCACCACCCCCCACACCCCGCTTTAAAATCCGTGTATCACTATATGAGGACGTACATGTGTTTGCAGACTTACACTGGTTTCCATTCACAAATCATTTTAACAATGACTGTGCAGGCATATGCTGAGCAGCCCGCAACACGAAAAGCCTCCACCTATCACCGCTATGTATGTACTGCCCTCCTTCAGTGCAGGCATTGAAATGACTGTGCAGTGGCAGTTTGTACACAAGAATATGACTCTTTAGAAAAATCGTTCTGTTGTGCAGATATTTTTTTCATTTTTCCTGACAAAGCACAAGATTTATTGGGGTGCGACGGTGCACAACGGCCCACACTGTAAACCTGACTGTTTCATCAGATCATGCACGGTGCGTCCTGGTTCAGCACGGGCCGCTGGTTGTAGCTGTGCACAGGGGTGAGCATGATCGCTGGGTACTGTAAAAGCAATACTACCCCCCCCCCCCAATAAACAAAAAGAACAAAATCTATTACAAAACAATAATTTTATTACAGTGTGCTAAAGAGGAGGGGATTTTCCTTCTGAGGAGGTGGCTAAAACCTCGCTTTGCTCATGTTTTCGTGTACAGTGCATTCTAATTTGACAAGTGCTGAGCCAAAACAACATCTCTTTCCACTCTTGTTATTTTAGTGAAAACAAAAGATGGCACTGTGTTCTCCACACAGCCCCCCCACCACCGCCACCCTACAATCACTAAATGGCTCTTGATCTAAGTCACACAGCTGACAAAATTCAAAACATATATTTGTATTAGAAGAGAAATGAAACTATAATTCCTCAGTAACTGAGCTGTTATGACATTCCTGAGCTCTCGCTATTTTTTTTTTTTCTGTTGTTTTTGGATGTGAAGTGCTCAGATGTGTTAAGAGCCAGTGCAAGTAATAACAGCAGCGTTTGCCAAAATGAATAATTTGTCTTCGAGTGATTTCCAAATGTTTTTGTATTTGCCTGTTATTTGGCCTCTTGCTCCAGATTGTTCATTGTCGTGGCCGGACTGCTCGACAATAAACTGCACACTTTGCAGTGGAGTTGCATTGTTGCGCGGGGAACGTGATGATGAATTTCAAGCTGCTCGCCTGCAGTTCCATCTCATTTTATCCCTTTAATGAGTATAATTGGCACTCGAGGTGATATATTGATATTGGCCGAGCTCCCACGGGCTCGTGCGTTGCTCCGTTGTGTTACCCTGAGTGTTAACAGACAGCAAAAGACCATTTGACTTACTGATTTAGCAGGAATTTCTCATGCTTCATGAAAGCCAGGCTGGCTGTCATTTTGCACAGCGTGTGGTCGCTGGTCAGTGAGTAAACTGATTTGTAAAAGAAGAAGAAGATTTACAGGGGGATAATATGGCAGCTCTCTCTCTCACACACACACACTTAAGCTTTTATATCATTCTGTATTCCATACTCTTATTATCTGACTAGTTATCTATAAAGATTACGTTGATTTGAATTGCCAGAAAGGGAATAATTAGCATCAAGACACATCAAGACAGTGCGTCTGTAAACAGTTTAAATATTTGGTTTGATCTCATTCTGATGATTAAAAAGTATTTTTCTCTTTCAGTAACACTTCAGTCAATCCAGGCATATTACTGGTGCCCCCTGCTGTTCGCAGATCATACTACCTTCTCTGCCTTCATTTCCCCCCCTGTTTTGTTGGCTTACTGATCTGTTTAGGTATGGCATATTTATTCTAAGGTCACCTGTAAAATTCAGCTTAACTATCTTAAGATCACAAAGAGAGTTAGATTTGGTTTTGGACTATAATCACACCTGTTCCATAAATATATTGTAGGTATTACATTAGGATGAATTATTTACCACTGCTATTTGTAGGTGTTGCCTCCTCCACTGATTTCCCATGTGGTGTTGGCATTAGTTAAAAACACAAGTGTTAAATAACGTCAACATGCCTAATCTCTGACTTTAACGCGTAGGTATAATAATAATATTGTTAATAATAATTATTATAATGTGAGACTTTGCCTTTGTTTTCTTAGCCATCTTCTCCTTTGTCACCTTTTTTGTATATATTAAAAAAAACAAAACAAAAAAACATTCTCACAGCCAAAATAAAATAAACTCCAGGCGAAGCGTTTTCATCGTACAAAAATGTCAGACATGTGTTGTGGTTGCTAAGCAAACAGCGACTAATAATATCTACATGGGAGAGGTTTGCATTAGTGCAGCAAGCCAAAGCACAGCATGTCTCAGTCTCTACCAATCTAAAGACAATGAAGGTTCACCACACTGTAATTACCCAACAATGAGTTTGTCAGTCACTTCTCATAAATATGAATAAGGAGGGATGGATAAAGGTGTTCGGTCTAAATTTGCCACGGTTTTTGACGTGAGAACGAGAAAACGGCCCAGCATCATATTCATCCTATCAAAATCTCCTGAGGGAGAGAGTTTTTAAGCTTTTGTGTGTCAGTCTTTCCCTGTCATGACTGGATGAGTGCGGCATGTAGAGGGCGTAGAGGGGTAGAGATTGATGTAACAGGTTTGGGTTTTTACTGTGTGTGTTTTTTTTTTTAAAATTATGAAAAGGGTTACATGCTTTAAGAAATAGCCAGAAGGTGTCAGCTGTTACTGTGAGATGCAGGGAAAGATATAGCAGACAGAGCAGCTAAATCAAAGGGAAACAGATATCTGAGGGGTATTTTTTCTTTAAATATTCAGAGTTATATTCCAATTACCACTCTCACTGTTGCATATTCTGTACTTAACGCTCATCAAGAGTGCACTCGTAGTGTCATCAAAGCAGACTTGATCCCACACGACTTCAGATTAACAATGTAAAGCAGGAACTATATTAATTGATTAATCTTTAGCTTAGTCAAATAAATAGCTTCTTCTTCCTCAGAATGCATGTACCTGGATCTGTGTTTAACGGGACAGTTCCCCTATTAAAGCTACATATTTTCAGTCTTCCTGTAATCCTGCCTAAACCCTTTTTGGGTGTGAGATGTTCAGTTTTGAAGATATCGGCCACCTTCTCTTGAATGTAATGGAATCAGATGGCACATGCCTTGTGGTGGTCAAAAAGCACCAAGAAATATCTTAGAAAGACCCGGCAGCAATATCTGGTTCTAGAAATCATGACCTGGTTACTCTGAAAAACAATAAATAAATAAACAAACCAAACACGAAGTCTGTATTTTTTTTTTCTACTGAACTGCATCCACCAGGTCAAAGCGACTGTGCAGCTGGCTGACAGCACAGCTCAGCTGAGGCGAGACACCATTAATCTTTACATCCTGTCACCCTGTCACGAGCCTCTCATCGCAGGTAGATGCAGGCTTACTTCTGAGAAGGAATGCGGTTGGTGGGTGTTGTTCGGTAAGAAAATAGCTACCACAACAAGGTATGGTCGGGGGTGGAGGTCCATTTAGTTCTATTATATTCAAGAGAAGGTGGACAATATCTCCCAAAAAATAGGCAAGTCATTCCAAAAACAATGTGGATGGATAAACAGCGCTACAGACCAAAGGGAAAACATTTGATTAGGGTGGGGGGAACTGTTCCTGCTGTTGAGCAGGTTATTGTTAGAGTGTCATGGTGCTTTCCTGTACAAGTTTTCTAGCCTTCACCCGTGTTTCCATTTCAGTTTCTGTTGGTTACTTCCTGTTTTAATTTGGTACATGTTTGTCTCTTTGTATTCAGTTTTACTTCCTCCTCTGTGGCTGTCTCCAGTGTATGCACCTGTGTCTCGTCTTCCTCCCCGCTGTGTCTCATTTCACTGATCAGGCCTCAATGTGTGTGTGTGTGTGTGTGTGTGTCTGTGTGAGTATAAATAGTTCCTTCTTCCACTGCTCATTTGTCAGATTGTCTGTAGCTTTTCATTGCTTGAGTGTTCCTGAGTCCCCGGTTCTGTTGTTTAGGATTTTTTAATTGGACTTGTTTTGGACTTTCTACCCGAAAAGATGAATTTTTGTTCAAGAAATGTCCTTTTCTGCACCCACATATGACATAAAGAGTAAGCTGATTGTTTTAGTATCCAATCACCTAAATCTTTGACAATTTACATTCAGGGGCTGCATAATGTGGTGCAGACATCTTCATTCTTTCATAACTACAGATAGATCTCTGTTACTGTGACTCCTATGGGTCACTGTCATATTGCAGAGAAGCACATTAATGATAATAATCTTAAATATTCCCTGCGTGACATATCAATACAACGATGATCACATTACTGGGCCGTGTTTCTGTCTATTCATCGCTGTAACATCAGTTTTAAAAGTGGATTTTTACTGGCCACAGAGAATGCACTAGGCTTTGATCTCCTTCGAGTTATACTGAGAAAGTCAGCGAGAAAGACTGGTGAGGGAAATGTTAACATTTGGCATGAATAATTTGACAGTTGCGGGAAAGTGTTGAATTATGGCCCATTTGACACTTTAATGTTCTGCATGCTTGCTCAGAATAATCCATAGTTGAGTGGGCCAAATTCAAATTGAAATGAGTGAAAAGACAAAAGACATCAAAAAAGGTTAGAGGCTTTGCTTTTCAATATTAATTCATGTGTTATACATCACAGTAGTTGGTATATTTACACTAATGGACACTCTTAGATATACCTTTTGCCTTAATTTTTCATGGCACAGATTCAACAAGGTGCTGGAAATATTCCTCAGAGATTCTGGTCCATATTGATGTGACAGCATCACACAGCTGCTCCAGACTTTTTTTAACTGTACATCCATGAATGCCAACATCCAATTCCACCACATCTCAAAGGTGCTGTATTGGATTGAGATCGGGTGACTGTGGCGGCCATATGACTACAGTGAACCAGTTTTTATGTTTAACAAATCAGTTTGAGATGATTTAAGCTTTGGAAATGGTGTGCTATCCTGCTGGAAGCAGCCATCAAAAGATGCTCAGTTGGTACTCAGGGGGTCAAAGATGTGCCAAATGTCTCCCACCACCAGCATCTTGAACCATTGATACAAGGCAAAGAATGGATCCATGCTTTGGTGTTTACATGAAATTATGATCCTAACATCCAAGTGCTGCAGCAGAAAGTGAGACTCATTAGGCCAGATAACATTTTTCGAATCTATTGTCTGATTTGGATGATCCCATGGAAATGGTAGTCTCGGTTTCTTGTTTGTGACAGGAGTGGCACCCAGTGTGGTCTTCTGCTGCTCATCTGCATTCAGAGATGCATACCTGGTTTGCAATGAGTGGGTTGTTTGAGTTACTGTTGCCTTCAGCTTAAAGTAGTTTGGTCATTCTCTCACCTCGGGCATCAACAAAGCATTTTCTCTCAGAGAACTGCCGCTCACTAGATGTAATCTCTTTTTCAGACCATTCTCTGTAAACCATAGAGATGCTTGTGTGGGAAAATCCCAGCAGATCAGCAGTTTCTGAAATACTCAGAACCATGAACAGCCATGCCACATTCAGTCACGTGTCTAAATGGATTGAGTTGCTGCCATGCGATTTGCTGGTTAGAAATTTCCATTAATGAACAGCTTATCAGTTGAGCCTGATGAAATGACCAATGAGTGTATATTAGATCATATTAGATTAAATTTGTTATCGTTCTTTTTGGAATTTCCATTTGTGCCTTATGGAGACTATCAGAAAATCATAACGGTAAAGATATCATAACTACAGCTACCACAAAAACTCACAAAAACGTAATGCAACCATGTTACACCATAACATAACATATCATATATATTAACTGTTCAGCAGAGGTATACTACAAGGTATAAAAGACCTCTGAGCACAAGATGTAAGGTGTATGTGTTGCCCTTTTGCCACCTCTCGTAAGTTGGGTCATTCTATGTTGATGCTGACCTGAAATGCTCCTGCCTATGTTTATAGTACTGTTGAGTTTGTTATTATTAACCACAGAGAGTGAAAAATACCAGTCAATAAATTCAGAATGCTTTCTACAGAAAAATCAGTATATGTCTATCTACAGCAAACTGTCTCAGCTTCCGCATAAAGTATAAATGTTGTAATCCTGTTTCTAAAAATTGTAAATTACACCAGTATTTTTAGTCCCATGACAGGTTTTCATCAATCACTGTACCTACATATCTATATTCATTTACATAGTGCTTCCACATATAGTAAATCAATGTCGAATAAAAGCAAGTTACTCCTCATCAGACCCCAAGTTTTATTTTTCTGTTTTTAAAGTGAAGAGATTCTTTCTCTTTTTTGTTTGTGAATCTCTACATTTTTTCATTTTGATGATAACTTTGAGATTGTATGATTACGCCATCATTTCAGTGTCTGTCACCAAAAAAATTACATCAGAATTTAAAAAAAATGTCCAGAACAAAGTGCTTTTTAAACAAAAAATGTATATCTGATAGTCTATCAGTATTATTTAGATGCAGTATATTTAAAAATATATTGTCTTTGGTTTTTATTGTATTCTCAGCCTGTACATACTGCATTTCTCATCTTTCACCAGGGAGTGGTGCTTAAGCTCCTGAATGGACCTTATGCATCTCTCTCTCGCTGTTGAATGTTAATGTAATGTTAAGATTGAAATATATTCACATACAGACTTTGCACTATATCGCGTGTTTTTGTATGAATACATGTGCTGTGTGCGTCACGTTCAGTCACTCCTAAAGTCTTCTGTCTCTCTCACAGTCAAGCGTACAGGCACAAACACATAAGAGCACCTCTGGTTGTGGCTGTATTCATTTTAAGCTACAGTGAAATCAAATCAAAACACCAGGCAGTGCATTCACTCTGAGGTCTGCAGCTTCAGCTCGTGAAAGCTGAAAATTTCACCACATAAAGAGGCATTCAGCCTCTTCCACACCAAAAGGATATTGATTGAGTTGATGCTGAGGTTTTAATGACCTCCTTTAATTAAATGCACCCTTTTAGTCAGCTATTATCAGAAAGAGTGTGTTTGCATGTGCCTCTAATAACACATATTCATGCAAACACTGAATGATATCATTCAAGTGGATCAATTTGCATCATTGTGTGATTATGTGTTTAATATCAGGAACACAGAGTTACAACAGCGTGAGATTTAGGATTTCACAGCCTTTAAAACACAGCAGCTTTTATTATTGTAGCGCCGACTGGATGAAAACATCATTGTTTGCTTTACACTGATTTAAATCTGTGTAATGATACCTCCATTTCTTTTGAAAGTACTATTCTCTTTCACCGTCCATTTTATTACGTATAACTGGTCAACTCTTCGTTAACCCAAATATTTAATTAGCCAACTCCGTGCATTCAGGCGTATAGACACGTGTTGAAAGAAGAAAGGTGATTTAAGTGAATTTGAACATGGCATGGCTGTTGGCCAGACGGGCTGGTCTGACTTTTTTCAGAAACTGCTGGTCTACTGGGATTTTTCGCCTCTAGGGTTTACAGAGAATAAATACGAGAGAAAAGCGACAATACCCAGTGAGAAAATGCCTCGTTGATGTCAGAGGTCAGAGAAGAATGGACAGACCTGCTTCCAGCTGATGGTAAGGCAACATTAACTCAACCACTCATTACAACCAAGAGATGCAAAAGATCATAACAATTAACAGGGGTTCACTTAAAACGGGAAATAAAAAGACTGGAAATACATTACGTGGTCTGATGAGTCTCAGCTTCTGCTGCAAAATTCAGATGGTAGGGTCAGAATTTGGTGAAAACAACATAAAAACATGGGTCCATCCTGCCTTGTACGAGCAGTTCTGGCTGGTGGTGGTGTAGTGGTATGGGGGATATTTTCTTAAATGCCACAGCCTTCCTGAGTATTGCTGCTGACCATGCCCATCCTGTGTACCTAACTTCAGATGGTTGCTTCCAGCAGCATAACACACCAAAATGTCCCTAATACACTGGCCAGTGAGTGTCCGCAAAGGCAGTTTTAGCCCTTCTGGTTGTTAATGTTACTGAGTGAGTTCTGTTCTGTAGGAGAACCAGTCAAAATCAAGACGGATGCTTGTGTCTTTGTATCAAATGTATATAAGCAATGCATGTAAAGTAAAGAAAGCTATAACGTGTGGATGACAAAGACAAATTCATGTTTGCAGACTGCTACTTCTGAGCCATTAGTACAGAATACAGCCACAGGCTGTGAAGCATGGGACAAACATCAGCTGGTGAATAAATGCCTGGAATCTGATTTCTGCTTGTGTATTATTTTTCTTCTCTTTTCTGTCACCACAAAGAAGCCTACTGTATGATTAGCAGAAGAGTTATGACCCCCATTATAACACACACACAAACACGCTGCATTCAAAGGTCCAGAACATTCTTTAACTCTGTGTTATCAAAGAACCACCCATAAAAAAATGTGATTTGTTTACCATGACTGCCTGTAGTAAACAGCAAGAAACCATCGGAGCTGGAGAAATGAGCACAAAAGAAAGTGAAATCTGCCAAGTTTAGTTCTGCATGCTGCTGTCCACATGCAGCCCAAAATGTATCTCAGCAAGATTAAAACAGCACAGCCAAAACTATAAAAATAAAAAAAAACAACAAGAAGCAGAGTTTTGTGAAAACCTTGACATAATTTTAAAGAAATCTAATCTTTATCATAAAAGTTATGATCAAAGCTAAAACAAAAGCCAGTGAATGGTGAACTGCATTAAGCCAGTCCCTCAGATCCCAAGCCAGACTGTTTGTGACACAGCGGGCCTGAAGGCTGAATCTTTTTGAGTTTTTGTGAGATCCTTGAGATGGTTGGGAAGACAGCTGCAGAGAAATTGTGGCAAATCCAAATGGATGAAATAATCATGATACAAAGATCTCAGTTTCCAGTTGTTATTCCTGTGATCTATACGTCACTCAGCTCCAGTAACACAGTTTTATTAGCACTAATATGCTAAACGGGAACAACAGCCAGAAGTGATTGATTACCATGGCGGTGTGGGGGTCATGGTGGCCTGTCACTAACCAAACTCAACACCACCTTGAGCCATAAACACACCAGCGATCCCATCATAAATTAACATCATAGCTGCAATAACTGTTACTACACTGTAAATTGAATGCATTCACTTAAAGATGAACAGTCCCTAAATCTTTGAACTAGCTGCCCGGCCCTTAGGTCGTTACATCTCTAAAGCATGTCTAAGAAATACTTGTGTGACTTTTTTAACCATTGTTCCAGTTATTCCAGGATCACCGGGCCGTAGCCCATCCAAAATCCTTGTGTTCCTTCTCTAAGGCTCTCAAAGAAAATGTACCACAATTATCCATCAGTCGTATTATTTCAATTTAGATTATCCTAATTGATTTGATAAATTGTATTTCTCACAGACTGTATCTCTAGCTTGCATGAATCCTAATTCCAAACTTTAAACACATTGTCACTGATACATTTATCAGGTGGAGATACACATCTTGTCTGAAACTGTTACAATGTAATGTTTTGCTCTAAAAATGTATAGATTATCTTTGAAACCAAGCATCTTCAATTTTTTATATTGCAGGTGAACTTAAACACATATCCCTACCTGTATGTGTCTGTTATGTGGTGGAACTAGATTTGAGAAGAAAGACAAGACCATAAGGTTGATAAACGGTTGATATGATACTTTTACTCTATAAAAACTCAAAGAAATTAGCTGTTTTTAATTTACTGGCACTTTTGGGACCTGCTTTGACATCTGGGCGATGCAGAGTTGTGTAAAAAAGAGACCAAAACAATAAAACAACCGGTCACGGGGCTGGTTATGTTGGACGTTTTTCCAGTTAAAAGGGTGTTTTTCCTTCCCACTGTCGCCAAATTCTTGCTCATAGAGCAATATAAGTAGCACTATATAAATTAATTGAGTTGAACTGAAATGAGAAGCAGTTATCAAAACAGCTGATAATTAATTGTTATGTGGATTGACTAAGGATTGGCAACGAGCAAAATACTGTTAGATTTATCATTAGTCAGTCCTATCAGCAAGGACTTGGCGAGAGTGGGAAGGAGAAACTACCTTCAAACTTCTTACAGAACCAGACTCAGAGAGGAGCGGTGATCTGCCAAGTACAGTTGGGGTTGAAGGGAGAGAGGCAGAACAAAAGACATGCTGTGGAAAAGAGCCAGAGATGAATAATAACTAATTATTAAATGCTGAGTGGTGTATAAACACACAGAGAGTGAAAAAGGGGAGTGAAGAAAAAAACCTTAATGCATCATGGGAAGCCCCTAGCAGACTAGACCTATTCTAGCGTGACTAAGGAGGATTTAGGGTCACCTAAATCCCAGCCTAGTCTCAAAAGTAGAGAATGTGTCTATCATCTGAATCCAAACTGGGAGCTGGTTTCTGAAAACCTGTAAAATGCCTCCCATTTTACTTTTAAGTATCCTAGGAACTACAAGTAAGCCTACAGTTTAAAAGCGAAGTGCTCCACTGGGGTGATGCGGTACTATGAGGTCTTTAACATAAGACGGAGCCTGATTATTCAAGACCTCATATGTGAGGAGAATGATTTTAAATCTGATTCTGGATTTAACAGGAAGCCAATGAAGAGAAGCCAGTATGGGAGAAATATATCTCAGCATATGTTGAATTAAAAGACCCTTTCCGTCTTCTTCTGACCAAAGACACGTGAACATGCTGGCTGGATGACAGAGATGTTACCTTACCCATGTTTACTTGATGTTAATTAATAGGGAAACAGGCAGCTGGTTGGACAAAACTGTCTTTTCAGTTTGTGATAGTGAGCTGCTGAGCTGGATGGATATGATGTCTAATCAGTTTCCACATCCACAGCCTGAGTTGGTACAATATCCTCTCCCTATCCTGAGGACAGAAGGGCTTTTCTTTTTTTAAAAATGATTCACATTTTTGCATCTGCTCCTCTCCCCTCCTCTCTCTTTCTCTTTCTCCTTCTCTCCTCCCTCCTCACTCTTCCTCTCCTCCCTGCTCGTCCTCTGCAGGCCTGCTGCTGCTCTCTGCTGCAGAGACGGGCTGCGTGACGTCACTGAAGGCTGGAGCGGTCCCTTGATTGGAGCAGGAGGGGGAGAAAAATGGGGAGAAGATTAGGTGAGTGAGACCGCACGTTTCTTTTGCTTTTTCCAACGTCCCTCTGTCCTCCGATCACGTTTGTGTCAGTGTGGGTGCATGCTTTGTCGCTTCACTGCTGCCGCTCCGCTCTTCCCGTGCAACGAATTTTATGCAACGTCGGGAGTCCGGGTCCAGCAAGGAGCCAGTGCTGCCGTGAAAACACAGGAGAAAATCGGGTACACGCCAGGTTGTCCCCTCCCCGTTGTGCACGGCTGCTGTCACGAGCATCGGTGTGAATTAAGCTGGACTCCGGGCCTAGGCTTGTGTGTATGTGTGTGCGCGCTTGCAGAGGCGTTCGTGGCTGTGAGATAACATTTGGTGGTGCCGCTCGTCCACACCCACTTGATCGGCTGCTTGTGGTTGATCCATGTGCGGTGCAAAATGTGAGGATCAAAGATCGTCAGCGCCGGATGATCCAGTGGTTGCTGTCACATCGCTGGCGGCTGTCAGGCGACAGCTACATGCAGCTTTTCAGGGATCGCTCTGAGACTTTGGCCGGCCTTGGCCTGTAGGAACTGGACAGGTTGTATGTAGAAATATTAGGATGCTGTCTGTTATAAGTTGCATGTGTTTGCTTATTGAATGTGCTCACACAGCTTGAGCATAAATCTGCATGTTTTTTCCCCTTATAGCCTATACAGTGTTCACTGCACAGATCTGTGCAGGAGGAAAGTGTCAAAGGAAGTCATGACTCTGTATGCACGGTCTAATAATAATAATATACCCGAAGGACTCTTCAAACTCCCCTGATGTATCCTCAGCTCTTAAGGCAGCATGCTGCTAGAGTTTGGGAAACTGTCATATGACTACAGAGCTGGAGAAATCTCAGAGTCAGTGGGCCTTAGCCTTTATGTTGCTGCTGTGTTTGTAGAAATCTGATGTGACAAAAGTTGGGGCAGTCATGCTGAAAAAAGAGGGATGGCTGCAAGATTAGAGCTGAGTTTGTACAGGGTGGAAGTAGATTTAACTCTTTTGAAAACAGAGCTGTCAGGGCCTGTGAGTGCTCATTTTATATAAGGAAGAGCTGTGTCCTTTATCTGCAATGCAGTTATATACAACATGCTTGTGTGCAGACAGTATGTCAGTTTATAGCATAGCCAGTCATCAGTTTCCATTTGTCGTGCAAATGTCAGTGGAGACAGATGGTTTCCTGACTGATCACATATGAGGCAAGTATTTATACAGATGCACAATACTTACTGTCTGTACTGCTATCTATCTAGTAGGATCCTTTGATGCAGGTCTTGTCATGGTGACACCTCCAGGCACTTCTCTGGAAAATATTTTTTGAAGGATTATCTAAACTTAAATGATCTTAACTTAAATCTCATTGATTATTTGGACATTAAAAATGCACATGTCCAGGTAAAAACTGCTTAAAAATGTTCATTGACTTTGCCCCAAGTTTCATCAAAGTTTTTAAAAAGGTCTCCCAACTACCACAGAAGTTACACTTCTGCCACCGTCTTTGCTGTTTTCCCAAAGATTTTAATCTGCATCCTTTCAGTCTGCAGCTCTCACACTGAGGGGTGGGGTCCCACTGCTGGGACAGAGTCACTATGAACAACAAACTGAAAAATGTGACGTAAAGCTGAAAGAAGTAGATTCTTGTAAGGGAAATAAACAAGTGTTTGCTGGGGCTGTCTTGGTGACATCTGCTTTAGTCAAACTGAAATGTTTTAATAATGAGAAAGAACAGATTAAGCTAAATAGGTGTTTTGGTGCTAAAGACATTAACAAAGTAAGATTTTGGCATGTCTGCCAGTTTTTTGGAGCAGCCATGAGGGGTTGAGCCATGCCTAAGGTGGCTTGAAAGACACACATACACACACAGACCTCTTTTTTTTGGTGCTGGAGCTGTGGAGCTGGCTGTGTTTTGTTATGTACTTTATTTCTAGATAGATTATTTAGTTATTTCTATTTATTTCTGCAGATGTACAGTTATCAGGTACAGCCAGCCAACTGTTTTTTGTATGACATTATCAGTCTTTCACATGATTGTGGGGGAATTTTGGCCCGCTCATCCTTACAGTATTGCTTCAGTTCGACTCTTTTAAGATCCCGCCATGGCTTTTCAATCGCCTTGAGGTCTGGACATTAAATGGGTCATTGCAACTTTTTAATTCTTTTCCTTTTCAGCCATTCTGTTGTAGATTTTTGCTGTGCTTGGGATCAAACTTTAGCTGTTGGGCAGATAGCCTTACATTTGACTCAAGAATACTTTGGTATACAGAGGAGTTCATGGTCGACTCAATGACTGCAAGGTGCCCAGGTCCTATGGTTGCAAAGCAAGCCCAAATCATCATCCGTCCAACACGGTGCCAGCAGTTCTTATATATGCTCTGTTTTTGTTAAATGCACCACCTAAGCAGTGCTGCAATGTTTTTAGAGAGAAGTTTCCCCTGGTAACCCTACTAAACAAGCCATATTTGTTCAGTCTTTCTCTAATTGTGCTATCATGAACTTTAACATTTGACATTCTGAGGCCTGTTAGAGTCTAAGACGTAGCTCTTGGGTTTTTTGCAGTTTGTCTGAGCACTCATGGTCTGACCTTTGGGTGAATTTACTGGGATGTCCATTCTTGGGAAGATTGTGGCCTTTTGTTGAAACACACACACACACACACACACACACACACCTGTATGCTCCAGACCGGCAAACTACCAAAAAAATCTACTTTCATAGAGGTGGTCATACAAGTGCATTTGATTAATTCCTATGGAAGCAGTTTTTCACAGGACCGTAAACCCTGCTACACCTGCTACAGACAGCACTGAGAGTGTTGTAAACACTGGAGTTGAAGCTGCATTGCTGGACAAAGTATGTGATGATGCAACTTTTAAATCACCCCAAGTTACTTTTTGTAGATTATTATATCCGGCCATCACTTACAGATCGAATTTAAGCGTTGCTGACAGCTTCTGAGTATCAACGACTGTATTAACCCCAACTTAAAAATGATTCTTGTGCCATATTTTCTTATCTTCATTTGTTGTTTTAAGGTTTTTAAACTTAAAACATCAAAAAGTGACATCTAAAAATGTTATGAACACTGTTTAAATATTTAACCACTTCTCACTTCTTTTCTCACTTCTTCACCTGCAACTTGCATGTTATCCCAGGATTAATGAGTATAAGAGGACTTCAGAGACAGTCAAAATGCAGCCACAAATCACAGAGGCCATTTTCTGCATCATTTCCCCCTGACGTCCTCTATAGGAGCTTCGTCCCCATTCTTGTTTAGGCAGGCATGGAGGGGCTTAATGTGCAAACATACAGTAAGAAGCTTGCTGTAGTCTTTAGAGAAGATGCGCAGTGGAGAGAAAGCAGGATACTGTAACATCCCTGAGTGGAGGTGACAGATGTGTTATCTGCATAGGCAGCTATTTTAATGAACTAATTGCTGAAAAAAAAGCGTATGACGTATAAATTGATCTTATTAACTATTAAGAAATTTGCAGAAATAATTTGTTTTTGTATATTCCCTCATTAGCATACCCGCATTACTGTAAAAACCCTCCATTTTCTGTGGAAACGAACAAGCAGAATAGAAACATGCCTGCATTGTCAGTATTGAATTTGTACAGTGCACAGATTTGCCCACATAATGAGCATGGACTTGTGGCGTTAGTGTGCCTAACAACATCCTCTTGGCATGCTTGTATGTACATGTATACTTGAATGTAATTGCTTCAGTGAACAGCTGTCTGGATCGATAGCAGACAGCGGCGAGCCGGAGGATGAGTCTGTCCATAAGCTCAGATCGGCGAGAGGCTTCCCATCTAATGTCGCAGCCTTGTCCTGTCCCGAGCTCGATGCTTATCAGAGTAAAGTGGGCAACTGCCCAGATGCCAGAAGAAAAGTTCTGATTAATACATCCTATCCTCCAGTCTTAAAAAGGACCCATTTGTCAAAATCTTAATCCTGAACACATCTGCTGTAGATTTAAGCTTTATGACATCATCTTTACCACTTTTTTGTGTGCACTTTAATAAACGCACAAAAACCTTCAAAGTAGTATTATTCCATCACAGCAGTACTGCTATAAATGACTTTCCTTTATTAATACAATCTGATGCGTAGTTTCTTTTACAGTCATCAGAATTATTTATTTACAAATTAACATATTAAAATTATTTGGTTTTGTGTGAACAATAGCATTTTATAGTTAGGTGGTTATTAGGTTTTTTTTTTTTTGGTAATTGAAATCAGGAAATATGTACATTTGAGAAGATGCTAACAGAGCCTTTTTGGCAATATTGCATAAAAACTGAGCAGTTTTCTAAGTTTGCTCAGATCTCTAGAGGACTGAAATAACAGTGAAGCTATATATATAATATATATATAATATAATGGGGGGAGTAAAAGCAATTTTTCCCCAGGGGACATGCCTGAGCTGCAGTGCAATGGCAGCTATTTAGTCACTGCAGTAGAAGGTATAGTTTTATTAGTTTTAGCTTTTTTAAAGCTCTGTGTTTAGAACATGTAAGTATATATATACACTTTAAACCCACAAAATCAGATGTCTTTGGCAGTTTTTAGGGTCAGTGGAATCAGTGTTAGCATAACAATTAGCTGTCTTTGGTCTCTATCAGCTCTTGCATTAAAGAGCTGACTATTTAGCCACTAAATGCTCATTATGCTCTCCAAGCAACTGGTGCATGTCTGTCTGTGTGTCTTCGGTGTACGCTGCTCACAGGGATGCCTTTGGGCTTTTTGTCATTGCAGCTGAAAGGGACGTTTCAGAGGTGAAGAAGGATTGCACTGAGCATAAATGGTAAAGCTGTGGTCTGGACGGCAAACAGTGAAATGAAATTCTCTACAAATCTCTACAAAGCCAGCCTCAGCTTCAGTATTGGCCCCCTAATACCTATGATAAATGTAGGCAATGAAGCAACAGACAGAATAACATATGGACATCACTGGACGTCACCATAAGTTCTGTTAGTCTTGTTTTGAAGTTCCTTGATGAGCGTTTTCGCTGTCACCATCTGTTTTCAAATCAGATTTCTGTCTTGTCAATCACAAGGTGCTAGCCACAGAGCATATCCTGCATAATGATCTTTTCTGAAACAGAAAAGAAACTTTACAAGATGCTTAAAAAAACAAGCCAAAGCTAATAAGTTCGTGCACACTGCCACATGCTTAATGTGAGAGCAGAAATAAACAAGATTACTCGTACAAAAAGTGTTTTGGTGTTAGCTGGTTTCCCCCTCTTATGGATATAACAATAAAGAGTGTGGCCCATATGTGAGTGACACACGTGCTAGTTGATTGCTGTTTGCTAAGTCATTAATTTGGCCCTTTCAACTGTTGGTCCTTTTTTGACAATTATTAATGCAGTTAGCTCTCAGATATTATTAAGAGCTGTTTTGTGTGATGTTTAACACAGGCTTTTATTGACAATATACAATGCAAAGGGGGAACAGTCACTTGCAGAGTAAATGTTTAAAAGTCTTTGAGATACGCTCATTGAGTGAGTTTTGCGGTTAGAGGTGATATTACACAGGAAAGAAATTCTTGTCTGTATATTGGGGTTCAGTGTTGTTATGGCACTTGAAAAGAAACTGTTTCTGAGTCTGTTTGTCCTTGATTTGAGGGACTGCTAGTGCCTGGCAGAGGGCAACAGGTCAAACAGGTGAGAACTAGGATGCGCGAGATCCTTTGAGGCAGCTGGAGGTAAACAAGTCCTGCAGGCACCTCTGAGCTGTGTTCATGATCTTCTGAAGCCTTCTCTCTGCTTCTGTGCAGTTCCTGTACCACACTGTGATACAATATGTCAGTACACTCTCTGTGGAGGACCCGTAAAAGGTCACAAGCAGCTTTTGGCCCAGATTGTTCTTCCTGAGTCCTCCCAGGAAGTAAAGTCGCTGCTGTGCCTTTTTGGTTATCTGCTGGGGATAGGTCCAGGATAGGTCAGCAAAGATGAAGATGTTTTCAGCATCTCATCTCTAGGTAGACATACCACTCTGAAATGAGGTGGTATCATCTGCAAATTTGATGATGGTGTTACTGGAGTCCACTGTAGTCTTGGGTGTAGAGGCCAAATAGCAGTAGTATCAACACACAGCCTGTGGTAGAACCAGTGCTCAGTGAGTGGAGGAGAAGTGGGGCCAGGTTTCACTGTTTGAGGCTGATTTGTGAGAAAGTCCTTTATCCAGTCAAACCTAAACTGGACAGCTTGCTGACCAGAATCTTCGGGATGATTGTGCTGAAGGCTGAGCTGCAGTAAATAAAAAGCATCCTCACATCGCTCCCTTGGTATTCTAGGTGGATCAGCACAGTGTGGATGGAGAGTCATGGCTTTTTCGGTGGATCATGATTGCAGACTTCAGATGGAGAGGGATGAGGGCTTGTCTCAGGGAGTAGTTGAATATACCGATAAAGACATGTGACAGGTAGTCTTCACATGCTTTTACCTGGAAACAGCAGGATTCCTCATGTTCACTGACCTGAACACTCCTCTCCCTTGATGTTCCTGTGGGGTTAGCGTCTGGGCTCTGGAGGCCAGAGGGGGCTGAGAAGAAAAGACTGAGTTCTGTTGTGATGTCTCATATTGTCCATGGATTTTTGTTGCAAAATCTGTAGTTGGTGATATCCTGTATTCCCTGCCAGAACTGTAGCCAGTTATTCTGATCAGTGTAAAATCTTAGCATTATTTTTTATGCACAGTAAATATAAAAAGTACTAAAAATTAAAGTGGCCAAGTATATAAGGCATAAATACAGCCAATAGATCCACCTTGCTAGCTTGTAGCTAGATGTTACCAGATGGTAACCACAAACCTGTAGGTAACATCACCCTTACTGTTAGCTTGCGTATAAACATCCTTTATTAGGGCTTGTTCCTTACCACAGCAGTGGTTAGTACTTGGTCTTAGATATTAAAATAGGAAAAAAAGGTTGACTTGATGTCCTGTTTTGTTTTAATTGATTCTGCTACAGAGGTGTAAAATGTCATGTATCTGCTTGTTTGTTTTTTAACCAGATATCCAGAAAGAGTTTAAAATGAAAGGGTTTCTGAGTAATACTGTGACATGAGATGAAATGCTTCAGACGAGTGGCCCATTGTGTAATAACTAAAGTGTACTGAGTCTTTTTCGACATAAGCGATTAGGCTTGGCCTTTGTTGTCAGGTAATAGGCCCAAGGCTATGAGGTTGTCCTGTCAGGGGAGTCCCATGGCTTACTCAGGGCTAACATACTTTGATGTAGTCATGTAGCCCAAAAGGCTTTAGGAGCTTTCACTAAACCTCTCATTAAGTTTATAAAGGAGCCTATAGTGTACTGTAACGTGTCAAAACTCTGAAGGATTCTCATCCGTGTCCCCTTTAATTATTCTTGATACGACTGGAAGCCACGCAGAGCACTGGGGCGGGGTGATGTGAAACATTTTGTCGCACTTTGTTTATTTTGCTCTGCGTTTTTATCATGGTATTAACTGTGGTGGGAGGAGCACATTTTCCAAAGGAGAAATACCAGCAGGGATAACGGCTCCATTGTTAAAGCGTGGGTCGAGGAGGATGATCGTGTCGCACCTCTCCGAGAGGCTTGCACCAGTTTGAGCTCAGCGCTACAGCATCTCCAAGTGATGCTTTGCAGAGGACTGGCATGAAGGCTGTGATACACCTTGAGTCATTCTCCTCCTCACACCTCCGAGCAAAACAAATCTTTGTCGGCGAGCGCGAGCACACAGAAATAAATCTGAAGTGACTGCGTGATAGAACCCCAGTGACAGCCTGTGAAACAAAGACTGCGAGACTGAGGGGGTATTTCACTTGTGACTGGTCGCTTTTATTATTTATAAATGAATTCAGACCATCATTTGGTGTTTATCCTTTAGAGCTGAACCTTTAATAGGCATATCATTAATGCAGCCTGAGGGCCAGCTCATGATTTATGCACATGGTGCAGAGATTGAGCTTTCTGTTGCAGTCGCTGCAGCACAGTGTTCTTTGTCCTCATGCAGGTAATGTAAGGAGTTTGAAACTCCAGCTACGCTAAACACAGTTCAGTCAGAGACTCTTAAAATCACTTACAAGGACCATAATGTGCATTAATAGAAAGTAGTTGTACAGTTGGAACAATATCCTCAGTAATAAACACATAAACAGGTGTTTAAACCTGAGCTTGATCAACAATAACAAAAATATAGCACATAAACAGGATGTTGTGGCTTTGGATACAGCAGAGTGAGAAGTGTGTACACCTGCTTAGAAACGATTTGCTGATGTGAATAAGGCAATTATTGTGAGGCCTGAATGCAGCAGCTGATGCCAATCAGTTTCTTTGTTTCTCAGGTCTCGTCAGTGGCAGAGATGGTTTAGCCAATCTGGACTATTTTCAGCAATGATCCCCTCCTGTTCAATTATTGTTAGATTTTGAAAAATAACATTAACATTTGTTATCTCTCTAAACAAATGCATGCATCTCTGCTCTTTATCCTTTCTGCAGCATTGAGGTTGTAGACATTTGACATGACAGCTACCGATTGCCTGCATGTGAGGCATTTAGGGAACACTGGTAAATTGTAGTGATTACACTCACCACCAAAAAATACATTTTGAGCAAGTGGGAAATGCTGCAGAGAAATTTGGGTGTAGCTTCAAAAAGTTAGAGTTCACCTCACACTACTTAGGTCAACCTGGTTATCTTGTAGCAGGCTAATTCATAGCTGGTTTATATTTCAATATTTAGCAACTTCCTTTGTTAGCATTACCTTTCAGGCTCGCTTCATCTGTTTTATATTAATTAGCAAAGACTAATCCTTTAAGTTGTTGTGTCCTTAAAGATCTGTCATTTCAAAGAAGTACTTTTACATGTGTGCATGTCTCTTAGTGCTCACAGCAACCGTTTGGCTGCATGGACGTATGGTTGTGCATTTGGTACCACTGTCGTCTCACAGCGAGAAAATCCTGGGTTTGAATCCATCAGCTAGCTGTGGCCTGTCTGTGTGATGTGTGTGTGACGTTATCCCCAAGCCTGCGTGGGTTCCCTCCGGCCAGTGGCGGTCCTAGCCTATTTGGCGCCCTGGGCGAACACTCCCTCTGGCGCCCCCCCCCCCCACACACACACACACACACTCATATGAAGACAGAGAAAATATAGTATGCAAACGGCTACTAAACAGACATCATAATTCGTCATACAATGAGAACAGGACAAATCAACAATTGACACTGACTAATTACTATTATATTAATATTATATTATTGTATATATTGTTTGGAGTTTAGTCTGTTACTGTAACTATTTTTACCATTTCTTCTTGGAGGAACTGTAACCCACATAATTAAGAAAGTATTCTGATTCTTAATGTTTTAGGATACATGACCTGCCATTATCCAATGACACATCTGCTTACCTGTATCTTTTGCTCGTTTCTCCTTGTAGGAGCCATAATTAAATGTATTGAATTTTAATGATCACTGGGTTTTCATTTGTTTGGTTGCTATGGTGATGTGTAACGGGAGTCACGTGGGTGGTAGCGGTGACATTAAGAGGGCGTTGTCAGTCTGTCTTTCACTGGTTTGATTTTGACAGAGCAGGGCTGGGTAGCTGTATTTTTTGTTGACCGCAACACAACGAGTTTCCCCTTGTTGCATTAGAGCCTGTGATGTTTTAAGAGTTTGAATCGCGAGCCGATCACATTGCTCTGTAAACTTTTCAAGCACTTTAATAAACAAGCAAGCAATTCCACCTCTCGCATTATTGCGTAAAGTTCACAGCGCGTCAGGCAAATAGGCAGGCTCAGTCCCCGGCCTCTAGCGACTGTGGAAGTCGCTACACTCCTCTTCATTTCTCTTTTTTTAAACTTTAAAAACGGGTTGTGTGTGAGACTTTAAATCAACAAAATATAAAATATACATTTTAAATTGTTATTGATCCCTTTACTCCTGGTCCTAAAGTGTATATTTATTTTTTTACTCTTAAATATTTATTGTTCGTTTACTTGCACTGCTGTAACTGGAGCCTCGTCGTCTCGTCTCTCTATATACTCAACTGTATGTAGCGGAGATGACAATAAAGTTTACTTTGACTTCAGCAGCGAGCAGGCCGAGGGCTCTCGCGCTCACTTTTCGTGTATTGATTGATTGATTGATTGATTATGCTTTATTCATCCCGAGGGAAATATAGAAAAACATCGGTGCAAATTATAAGTCTGTATCATAATGTCTGGTGTTTTCGTGTTGTTGCTTTGTTTTTATTTTGTTTTATTTTGTTTTATTTTGCGAGTTGGTTAACAAATTTCCCACGTGTGGGACTAATAAAGGTTATCTTATTAGATGCTGCTCCAGCCAGCCAGAGAACCCCCCGCCGCCCCGCCCTCTCCTCCCTGTGCCGCAAGCAGCAGGCGTACCCCGCAAACGGAGGTCGCCCTTACTCCCAGCAATTGGGCGAAAGAAAACCGATCGGTGCCTATGCCATCCCCAATATGCGCTGGCATGATGTCGGGGCAGCATGAGTACGAGCAATTTTTTATTTTTTTTTGCCGATGCCCGTGATGCCGCCCCCCACCACGATGCCGCCCCGGGCAACCGCCCGTGTCGCCCGTATCTAAAACCGCTACTGCCTCCGGCTTCCTCACACAGTCCAGCAACTAGTATGTTAGGTTAATTAGTGGTTCCAATTGGCTGTTGGTTTAAAAGAATCCCTCTGTGTTAGCCTTTCAAAAGACTGGCCCAGGGTATTCCCACCTCTCGTCCCGCAACAACTGGGATCGCCTCCAGTCCAACCACAGCCCTGAATTGCATAACTGGATGTGAACATTGAAATTGTAGCTACAGAAAATAATCCAGGTTGCTCTTCCCTAAACATAAACATAAGTGGTTACAATAATTATCTCTTATCATAATCATCATCATTATAAAAATTTGCTTATGTAATGATATGTTAATTAGCCACATGGAACCCACTTAAAGCATGATAGATAGTTAAAAGAAGATCAATCAAGTAAAGGGTAATATGAAAACACATCAGAATTAGATATGGATGACATAGCCTCAAAATTATATCTCGATATTTCAAGAAAACCTGCAATAACGATACCTGGGATGTTATCTTCTCCTTTTTAGCCTGGTTATACTTGATGATGTATTTTTTGCCTCAAGTGGTGAAACAGGTTTGTTGTTTCCACCTTTAGCGGCAAATTTTCTTCTTAATATAAGTACTTTGCCTTGTTGGAGGTTGTTAGAGCAGCTCTGTTTTTTGGCTCTTGCAGCTCTCTCAGACATGCCCGGGCTTGTGTGCACTATGGAATGTAAACACATGGCGTTGCTATAGCAGTAATATCACGATATGACATTTTTATGTCATGTAAAAATTTATACTGCAAATGTGTTTAAAACTAAAAATAACTGTTTTATTTATTAGGATAATAACAGTTGAATTCATGGTTTTATATCCAAATTTGAGCACAGTGGTCAGAAATGAATCAAGGATAACATTCAGCCACTAATGCAAATTTTTTTTTATTCAGGACGCTAATTAAATAAATTTAATTTGGCATTTTTATCAAAAAATGATGTTCTGCTTTAATATTTTTTTTCTTTTCGTGTAAAATATAGCCCACTGGGCTATATGATGGCCCGACGGGCGGGGCTGAGATAGATTTTGGTCGCCCGACCGGAGATATCGCTAGCTCCAGGACGTCGGGCTAGAGATTTTGCGAGCCCTGATGTGAATTTGAAAATTCATGGATAACAACATAATATTCAAAATATCCTATTTTGATCAAAGAACTTGAACATATGGGCTGATTAAGCATTACAGAAACATAACAAATGATTTTAATAACTACCAATACTGTTAATTTTGGGACAGCTGTGGCCAAAACCTTACATTGAATGGTGGTCTAATAAATTTCTTAAGCACTATACGTTATCAGTTCTGTGATTAAAAACAACCCCTTCCAATCAAGGCTCAAAATTGACACCTGGTGTCTTTTCCCTCTAGTCTGCAGATTACTTCAGTGTTAAAACCTGTTATTACCACTTCTGCTGAGAAACACTTTCACTCCCTCTATCTGCCCTGTTCTCACTCACCCTCACACCTCTGTGTGTCCTGATAGATTTCTCATTCTTTATTATTACTTTTCTATATCTTTATATCTATCTCTATCTTCTCTTTGAATTGGACTCTTTTCACCTTTGACATCTCGCTTGATGTGCAGAATCCCCGTGGGAGGGTAGGCCACGTTTCACTTTTAAACAAACCCTGACTTCAGATTACCACCCCAATGCAAACAGCAATGAATAAAGAGTCATTTATGCCTAATGCCATAACTTTCACTCTTTGACCTTGTACAGGACCACAAATGGAAGCCCTCCCTCTTGCACTCAAATAGGTCATAAGTTTATAGATTGTTGACTGGACTTATTTTGCGTCTTGTTTGACTGTCTGAAAGCTTCTGTGGGTTTAACAATGAGATTGTTACTGTTTCCCAGCAAAAAGCCCTTTAAAAAGTAGCTTTTCATTAAATCTCTCCATTTGAGTTACTCAATAAAGAAATACAAAACTGCCAGTAAATATTTGTGGTCCCATTGCGCCAGTAAAAATGTTGGTTGTAACTTGAATTGATTTTTAGTTTTTTACTGATATTTGTACATTATTATGTACTGTAAATATGGAATAACTGTGAGTTCTAATTAGAACTTGTTATATTTGACTAAGTAAACTATAAATACACTGCCTGGCCAAAAGAAAAGTCACCAACTCGAAGAATTTAATTAATAAAAACTGAGCAACACTCCCATCATTGTGACAAAATAAATGTTTGTGACGCTGCATAAGCTTGTGGAAATGATGCCTCGCTAAATTAATATTGGCCTTGTTCTGCCAGAGGTTTCTTCCTGTTAAAAAGGAGTTTTTCCTTCCCACTGTCACCAAGTGATTGATCATTGTCTGACTTTTGGGGTATTGCCTCTATTATTGTAGTCTCTAGGCCTTACAGTATAAAGTGCCTTGAAGTGACTGTAGTATTGAAATATATATTTATAATATAAATGGTAAATGGATTGGACTTAGTGCATTTCTACTTAAGGTATGTAGAAGAGCATTTCTGAATGCACAATACGTCAAACCTTGAAGCAGCAGGCAACCACACTGAGCCTGAGCTATCAATGACTATAACTATCAATAATTAATGAAGCGGCCGGTAATTTAGTTGTGAAAACTAACCCGTCTATTTAGAAGTACATTTAGGCTTGGAGCCTTTGCATTTAATAAACTGCCTAAATGAACAATAACATGATGAATTTAACCACATTTGCATATTGGCATTTTTTTCAATTTATACATTATTAACTTTATTAGGAATTAATTGCTGTTTAGGATGTGTGATCTGTCTATAAGTCTGTCCACCCTTTGTGAGGGTAAAACCAAAGATTTTGTGAAAGTATGACTGTAAATATGATATTGTATTGTAAATACCGTATACAAGCTTACTGTGCTGCTTGATGCTGAGTAGTGCACTCTCTCAGTGATATTTTGCCACTGCGCTGCGTGGCTGCTCTGTGGGATCATTATTATGGAGCCATTCTGAATATGCTCGAATCCCAAAATAGTACTGAAATACAATTGTAGCTTTGAGGTTTTTGCAGATGTGATCAGTGCAGTTACGAGAACGTAAGCTATCATAAAGCGTTCCCTCACATTTCTAGTGCTTCTACTCAGTTTTAAAGGACAGCTTGTAAAGCTGATCTGTGTTTGGCCACAGAGCCTTTCAGTTGGCAGTTAAAGGTTGCAAAATGTTTGAGGCAGATGGGATAGCTGATCTGATGGGACCGATGGCTTTTTGTTGTTACTGACGGTCACTGAAGTGGAGTTGATGATTTAAGAAAAAAAAGAGCATAGCATAAAAGTGATTGAGACGAGATGGTGAAATTTTTTATCATCTGAACGGCTACCACCTACTTTAAAGCAAACAAATGCATTTTTATATCTTTACTCTGTTTGATGTCATATAGCGACTGTGTTTCTTCACTGATGTCCTTTTATTGAGGCCTGAATATGCTTTCTGTGCAAAGGAAGTAAAGTAAATCATACATCATCTTCCCAATAGTTTTGTATTTCTAATGTCTGCTGTTCAGTAGTCCACAATAAAGAAAATTAAATGCATTTCTTTTCAATGTTTCAGCTGAGCTCCACTGACAGGATGTGACATGTGGCTAAAAGCAGCTTCGCTTCCTTCCTTTTCCTGCCTGCTTAAATACCTCACTGAGTAATTTTAAGCAGATGGGAATGCCTGCTCACTGCAGTGCAGTGACTGTGTCTGTGAAATCCTCCTCCTTTAATAAATGGGGACGCCTTGCCAGTACACTCCCTGATCCAGCCTTACCAGACGTCTAATAACAGTCTGTGCGACTTCTGGGGATTTCCAGTGCATGAGCCCACTGTGAAGAATGGTCTGCATCTGGGATTTGTGATTGTGCTTCCAGTGCCTGCTGCTTCACTCATTAATAGCTGTTGTAGAAGTTTCTGAGAGATGGGAGATCTCTGAGAGTTCCGGTTCAAGCGCCAGTGTTGGTTTTTACTCTCACTTGTTAGTTAGATTTAGGAGCTAAAAACTACTTGGCGAGGTTTAGGAAAAGATTGTGGTTTGGGTTCAAATGTGCCTCTTCACAACATTAACCCTTCGTGTTGCTGGCAAGTGTTTAAATATGACTCCTTTACAACCATCGGTGTGTGACGATGGATAACCGACTGTGTTATGGCACCAGTCCCGGAGGACACATTGTCAAATCTGTGAGACCCCACTGCCTTTGACAGACTGGAAGTACGTGACTCCTGGGAATGAGAACAGGCTGGTTTGGTGGGAACTACCTGTTAAAACAATCCCTGCTTCAAGCATGAGTTTTCTAAGGCTTTGAACCCCCACCCTACAGTCATTATAAAATGGTTCTTACCTTACAGCAGAAAGCACCTTGTGCTATGTTGAGAATGCAGATAATACACTACCCAGTATTTAAGCTGATACCATAAATAAAGTCCATATGTAATGATACTAGTTTGATTTTCCTGTCAGTGGTGAAACATTTTCTAAAAAATACCCTGGGGTGTGATTTCTGGAGAGTGCTCAGGATTGTTACTAAAAGTACACGTGATGCTAAAGCCAAAAACACCAACACACAAAATACAATATAATATTTATGAATCACAGTCTACCTGGAAATATTCACCTTTGGATGAGCACAACTCCTAATGAAGATATGCTCTGTAATGATTGGGATTTGAGCTATCACTGCTTTACTTCTAGACTGTAAATTTACAGATTGGTCTACCACCGCCTACCGCCGTAGGCCATGCAGCAGTCTGATACAGATCCATTTAAACAGTCTTAAACTGAAAAGCTGGAAATAATTCTTTTATATGTAAGGAAACATCAGGCTTAGGCCTCAGTCACAGGGGTCTAGAGACCCGTCTGTGACTCTCTGGTTACCTCTGGTTGCTAGTGAAAAATGTATTTCCACCCTGACTGGTTGGCGAGTGCCTGCTGGAAGTTGCTGGCAGTTGTAAATCGATCACAGAGAGGGATCAAAAAACAAAAACAACTTTCGATTGCTTTGCTTGCTTGTAGGTTGTTGTGTTTGCCTGTGGTTTGCATGGAAGACATCAACTTGACTGCAAATACTCACTGACTAACCACATCGCGATAGGAAAATTTAGTGAAAAAAGGAGTGATTGCTGTCAAAGTAAAGGTTGTGCCGTAACTGTGAAACTGACATGTTTTAAAACAGGGGCGAGGGAACTCCAGGCCTCGAGAGCCGGTGTCCTGCAGGTTTTAGATGGATCCTTGATCCAACACAGCTGATTCAAATTGTTAAATTACCTCCTCAACATGTCTTGAAGTTCTCCAGAGGCCTGGTAATGAACTAATCATGTGATTCAGGTGTGTTGACCCAGGGTGAGATCTAAAACCTGCAGGACACCGGCCCTCGAGGCCTGGAGTTTACCACCTCTGACTTTGATTGCAAACGGTTTCTGTTTCTGGTTTTCTGTCGCACTTTTTCAAGTTGCTGTGTTCCATGCAAATTTGTGGGTGATTGTGGCAGAGGAGGTTTTTAGTACAACACTGCATACCTCTTTGTGAGGAGTTTCACCTAGCAACAGAAAGCAGCAAATCAAATAGTGGAAGTTAACCAGTTGTTACCAGGGGATCCCTGGCCTGACTTTAGCAGCCACAGTGACTGTTGGCAACCTTCAGCAACTATTCACCAACTGCTCAGGGAATATTAATTTTTTCCTAGCAACTGGTGGTTGCCAGGCTCTATGTGACTGAAGTATTAAAGACTGTTTTTAAAAACAAGTTTTCTAAAATAAAATGTAGCAAACAAAGACATCCAAGAACATAAATTTACTGAATAAGTAGTTCTTATTAAGACAATGAATCACAGCAGGACTTGACTCTAAATGAGACCTTGCTACAGATATTATTTAGTAGCTGTGTAGGCTCAGAGTGAAGAGCTCAGTATTTCTGTCAGTGCACTGGTGTCTAAGACTTGAGCAGAAAGCTTTACAGAGCTTTACAGTAATTAGAGAAGCTGATTCAGGGAAACCAGGAAAGGATGGTGTGCTGAATTTTTATTTCATCAGGGGCTTCAAGTTCTGGGTAATTGGATAAAAAAACTAATTGAGTGTTCTTGCAGTGACCCACACAGCTCTGCATCTAAATAGCAAATGTAAAAAAGTAATCAAAAAATAATTTTGAATATTTTAAGTTAACTTCAGTTTCTGAATGCTGTGTTTGTTTTGTTTTTGTTTTTTTTACCCAGAAATGCATCCAAGGAAAAGTTTTGCTATGCATTTACATGTTCTAGTCTTGTCTTCATTATCTATGAGGGCTGTGTTAGAGGGCTGTTACTCTGATAACAGATATCAGGGTTTTTTTTCTTTACTACTGTGAGTTACCAGATCCCTTTGTAAAGGATTTAGCCTTATCCAGTCTGACCTCTTAGACTAAGACTGGAAAATGACCTTGGCACTAATAAGCACTCTCACTAATGGATCCACTTCCATTTCCCCACCATTCCGCGAGTACAAGTGCAAGAGCTTGCTTTTTAATCCTTGGTGAAGTAAAGGTTTCATGTTTCTTGACCGCTAAACTCATGGATTATGATTCCAGCTGAGAGAGACAGGCTTTGATTTCTTCAGTGTTCAGACAGCTGGAGTAGTAAATATTGAGAGGCCTGCGGTGAGGACATTAGGAAAACTCTTCTCTAATATTGTAATCAAGATGAGCTAAATGTAACAATAACCAGGATTTACAACTCCAATTCCACAGAAGTTGGGTAAAATATAAATAAAAACAGAATGTGATGTTTTGCAGATCTCATAACTCCATATTTTATTCACATTAGGACATTAAAAAAATGAAGAGAAACGGCCATATTTACCACTGTGTGACATCTGTCTGTAAACATCTTGGAGCTGAAGAAAGTCAGTTTCGGGGCTTCTGGGAGAGGAATATTGTCCTGCGCTTGTCTGATAGAGGAATCTAGCTGCTCAACAGTCCTGGGTCTACTTTGTGGAATTTTCTTTAAATTTTAAGATTCTCCAAATGTTTTCTGCTTTCAGTGAAAGGTCTGGACTGCAGGCAGGCCAGTTCAGCACCCGGGCTCTTCTATTACAAAGTCATGCTGTTGTCATAGATGCAGTATTTAGTTTAACATCATCTCTCTAAAATATACAAGGCCTTCCCTGAAAGTGATGTTGTCTGGATGGGAGGATGTTGCTGTAAAACCTGTATATACCTTAAAGCACTGATGGCACCTTTCCAGATGTTTAGGCTGCCAATTTCATAAACACCGATGCTCCCCATACCTCCAGAGATGCTTTTGAACTGAGCACTGTTAACTAGCAGGATGATCTCTGTCTACTTTGGTCTGGAGGACACAGCGTCCATGTTTTCCAAAAAAGAATTTGAAATTTTGATTCGTCTGACCACAGAAAACATTTCCACTTTGCCTCAGTCTGCTAGCTTTGGTCCGCAGAAGATAAATCATGTTCACACATAGCTCCTTCTTTGCTTTTGCCTGCATTTATAAGTGGCACAGTGAACTGTGTTCACAGACGGTGGTTTCTGGAAGTCTTGCTGATCCCGTGCAGTGATTTCTATGACAGAATCATGCATATTGTTAATGCAGTGCCACTTGAGGGCCCAAAGATCACAGACATCCAATATTTGATTTTCAAGCCTGCTTTGCACACAGAGATTTCTCCAGATTCGTTGAGTCTGTTTTTTCTTATTATGTACTGTAGATGATGAGATATTAAAATTCTTCTTCTTCTTCTTGTAGACATAGTATTTTACATCTCGGCCCACCTCTGCTGCTGAGAAAAGATGCTCTGTCATGTTACTGACCTGTTGCCAGTTAACCTAATTACTTGCAAAATGTTCCTCCAGCTGTTTCTTTTTAGCATCACCTACTTTTGTTGCCCCATCCTCGTCTTCCTAGAGATGCGTTGCTATCATCAAATTCAAAATGAGCCAGTATTTTTCATGTCTCAGTAAAATGTCTCAGTTTAGACAACTGATTTGTATTAATTTCTCTATTGTAAATAAAATATTTTTTTTTCAAATGGGAGTTGTATGGGGCCATGTTGCAGGGAAAAGCTGTGTAGTGTTGCTGGAAAAGGCACGTTGGTTTTTCCCTTGTGTATTTTGGCAGGTGGTTTAGTTTTAGCTTTGTCCTCTGCTTCTTGGCACCTATTTAGTTGACTGGATTTTTGCCTTTGAGTGACTTTATCTCAGTATATGTTAGAATTATACTTGTATGAAACCAACAAACTTTAACTTGTATTTTTGCCCTCTCTTTAGGACCATAGGAAAGGCAACCATGGCAGATGAAGTGAGACGACCAGCTGAATGTTTCCACCCAGTGCGGTCATGTGACTGACCTGGCTCTTCTCTCCTGCTGATGTCCGCTAGTTGCCCTGTTCTCACCATGAGAGGATCTGTCAGGTGCTCGAGCTCAGTGCCCTCAGACTGGCGCTACCGTTGTGCTGCGTGAGCGCCCCCCCCTCCTCCGGCAGTTACTGCACGGAATGGCATCTTTGGACCTGCCATACCGCTGTCCTCGCTGCGGGGAGCACAAGCGCTTCCGAAGCCTGTCGTCGTTGCGTGCCCACCTGGAGTACAACCACACGTACGAGACCCTTTACGTCCTCTCCAAATCCAACAGTGTATGTGACGCTGCTGCTCTGCTGCCCCTAGTGGCTGAGGGAGCTCTGCTCGCACCCGCCAATAACAACGACCCTTTTGAGCCACTTCGGCCTTCAGCTTTAAAGGAGCGGCGCTTTCCTTGCCGTGAGCTTCCTTGTGCAGACGACCTGAGTTTGACCCCAGCTAACTCCAACACTGCAGCCCGGTATATTCCTAATGTGGAGTTTCCCCTGGGGGAGATTTTTATGAAAAAAGCCATGACATCCACAGATCCAGGTCCCCATGGAAACCCCAGCACAGCTGTAGCGGTGGCAGCTAATGTAGCAGCCAGTGCAGTCGAAGCAGCGTATGAGGAAGGCCTGGCCAGGCTGAAGGCGCGGGCGTTTGAACGGCTGGAGCTGGATGAGAGGCTGGAGAAGCTGTCTGAAGAGGTAAATACACTAAGCTAACAGAATCAGAATAAACTTTATCAGGAAATTGTGTCCATAAACAGTTCTGTGCAACAACTCACCTCTCATTTCTCTATATTTTGCTTCCAAGGAGCCAGACTTTCTTGGAATTTTTTAAGTGGTCCTTGGACATTGGCTGCTTTTTCACTAATTTTTAGTCCACTTCTTCACATTTCCTTCTTTCTTCATGATTCCTCTTACCTCGATGAGATTGAGCATCCCCACAGCATTATACTCCCACCACCGTGCTTCGCTGAGGGGACAGTGTTCTTCGGGTTGCACGCCTCTCCCTTCTTTCTCCAAACATCTCCCCGGCCAAAGAGCTCTAGCTTCTTTTCTTCTGACCAGAGGATGCACTTCCAATATGCATAAGTAGCATGCAATTAGTATATTTCTGTCTGGCTTGAAAGTGTCTCTTCTGCAGAAGTGAAGTTTTTCTTGGTCTGCAACCTCACAGTCCATTCCTGTGCAGGGTTCTAGTGATTGCCTTCTTTGAGACTATAATTCCTGACTTAGCTAAGTCATTCACTAGTGTCATGGAAGTTGATCTGGGGTCTTTAGTAGGGATGGGTATCATTTCGGTTTTATCCGATACCGGTGCCAAACCGGTACTTTTGAAACGGTGCCGGTGCTTAAACGGTGTTTGCATCTTTTGCTGTGAAGTACAGCAAGACTTTTGACCGCTTCGCCTTGGGCATTTTTAATCTGTAGCTCTGCTCTAAAAGAACGTACGTACCTGGGCCCGCCTACTATCCTTGGAAAGGTAAAATGATTGGCTAGAATCCAAAGTGTATGACATCTCAGGAAAAATAAAGCACCGAAATGTGCGCTGCTTTTCGGTCTGGTTACTACCGTTTATGTCAGAACCAATGCCATAATGGCACCGGATACCGGTACCCATCCCTAGTCTTTAGACACTGTATTTTTTTTTTTTTTTTTTTTTTTACCACTCTTCAAAATCTTTCACTTTCTACCTCTGCAATGCTTGTTCTGTACTGTGTAACTCCTGATGATAATTCTCACTCCAGTTATTGACATTTTGATACACTGTGATAACTTTGTATTTCCATCTCTTGCTTTGTGAGAATCAACAAGTCTTTTTCTCCAGTCTAAACTGACTTCTTTTGTTTTTGGCATGCTTTTTCATGATTTCGTTCTCTGATCTGATTTTCTAAAGAAAACTAGTATGCTTAGAAATTCTCTGTTAAAAAAAAACACTTTGTTTTTACCCCCCTGTGTAAAATTTAATTTCTCCTCAACTGTAGGTGGAGCAGAAAATAGCGGCCCGTGTAGGCCGTCTTCAGGCGGAGCTGGAGAGGAAGAGCTCAGAGTTGGAGCGGGCCAAGCAGGAGAGCGAACGGCTGAGCCACGAGAAACAAGACCTGGAGGACAAGGCCTCGGAGCTTTCTCGGCAGGTGGACGTCTCTGTGGAGATGCTAGCCAATCTCAAGCAGGACCTGGTGAACAAGGAGGCAGAGCTGAACCACAAACAGCAGTAAGTGAAATATACTGGTTCTCTGCTGTTTTATAACACATCTGAATGGATTTGGTGTATACAAAAGTGTAATTAAGTGCATAAACATCCTGCTAAATAAAAACAGCAGCCCATCCAATATATTAAATATTAAATAAATATTACACATCATAATTAAGGATTAGATATTTATTAAGATAATATTTAAGGCAAAGACACTTGGAGCTGACTTGGATTTGATTTGATTTGCAGTGTGAACGTAGCCTAAGGCTACGTTCACACTGCAGGCGAAAGCGCATCAAATCCGATTTTTTCGCCCCTATGCGACCCGTATCCGATCATGGTATGACAGTGTGAACGGCACAAATCCGATATTTTCAAATCCGATCTGGGTCACTTTCGTATGTGGTACTGAATCCGATACGTATCCGATGTTTTAGAAAGCGACTGCTGTGTGAATGGTCAAGTCGCATTAAATCCGTCTTTTACGTCACTGACGCAGGACAGACGCCAATTATCAGCGCCGGAGAAGCGCCCGATAGGACATCGCGAACGATTTCCTACCATCCGGTGAAACTGTTGGGAAGACAACGTTGGAGAAATGTGAACATTTTATTTTTACTGTATTTTCTGCAGATTCTGACAGAAATCTGCAACTATCCTTTGAAGCACCGCTCCTCTAAAACAGCAAAAAGGATCATTATTAGGTCATCTGCATTATTATGTAAATAACAAAATAACTTAAAGCAAAAATCTGGAAACATAAAGTCCGAAGTCTTTATATTAAGGGCAATCAGTCAAACAATATTGTTTGCTCTGGGTCTAAACAGAGCGAGTTGTGTGTGACATCTTCTTTTGCGCATGCGGGCCGCTTTGAGCGTTCACACTGGAGAGCGTTTGATGTCGCATTTTATGTGTAGTGTGAACAAGCAGACAAAAAAAATTGGATTTGATCAAAAAATCGGAATTGAGCATTAAGACCTGCAGTGTGAACGCAGCCTAAGTGTGCACCGGGGGTTTTGGAATTCATGGATCATTTCTAAGAATGCTGGTATTATGTCAGTCGGGTGGTGCACAAATTAGCTACTTTAGCAAGCTACTTTTTCCCTCTGTAGCAGGTCACAAACACACACACACACACACACACACACACACACACACACACACACACACACACACACACACACACAACATGCTGGTACTCATGTCCCACGGACTCGCACACAAACTTTGACCTCCACTCAAGCAGTAAGTTCTTCTTCGTGGAGCTCCCACAGCTCCAGACTTGCACACACACTGCTACTGTACTTTGTTTTTATCCAACACCGAATTCATAATTTTTTGACTGCACCTATAAGCAATAAATACGATGAAAAATCTGTAAGATTCACGTCACTTCCATGACTCCAGACGAATATGCCGAGGAGGTGTTTCTGACATCTGAATATTTGCTGGCCAAACACTATCATAACCTTTCTTTCGCAGGATAATGGCAGGTCAGAGACATCATGCTGTTCCTCAGGGCGCTCTGATGGCATGCAGGCATATGGCTGACAACAAAAATCAAAAGAGGATATGTGGCTTGTGTGATGTAGCAGAATTATAAAAATATAATTGTTGGCCTTTATGTTCTTCTAATTTGAAATTAATGTCATATGAAATTGTGAAATAGATGATAGAAAAAGTAACCTGCAAAAAGGGAATTTATCAAGTAAGAAGTTAAAAGGACAGGTGCCTGAGCACCACCTGGGGTCTATGTGGGCACGTGCCTCATCTGTTCCTTGAAGCTCTGCATGAGGAACAAAAACAGTGGGTGTTGAAGTACCTGCAGGAGTCCTTGGAAAAACATTTTCCCGTGATTCCACGATTGCATTTTACTACCTGTCAGCAATTTCTGCAGCTGTCTTCCCTCCAGCTAAACACATAAGGAAAGGTCACTTTAATACGAAGTCTCCTTGTTTGTGTTGTGCATTTTGGATGAAGATCTGGTGTTTAGTTTAACCCCTCATCAGTGTCAGAGTATTGGTTTAATTTCTGAAATGGTCTGAGGCACTCTGATTAGTTCATGCTGAATTGGAAAGTGTCATTGGACTGCACACGGCAGCACATTATCACTCTCTTCCCTCATCTCCTTCACCTCTCCTTCTCTGTTGATAGTGTAATTTGCCATCATACCCCCCCACCAGATGTGTTCTGCATCTGTCTCACTGTCGTCGCGATTTACCAGTGTCCTCCAGGGCTGGTCAGCTGCTCATGTTGAATGGAGGGCTGGATGGGAGCAGCTGGATTGGCAGTAGAGATCACAGCATCCTGCCAGTCCCTCAATAAAGCTGCCATGCTGTTTCTTGAACTAGTTAAAGTACGGCTGATGTAAATAGACTACGTTCTTGGATGCCAATCACAGCTTTATGAAGATAGATGAGGATGATTTGGAGCTCTTCCGCAGCATGGCTCAAAGCGCGAGTAAGACCAGGCTTTAATTTTCAGATTTTTAGAGCTTTTATTGAAATGAGTCCCAGGATGAATTGTTGTGCGCTCCAAACGTTTGTGCTGTTTTTAGTTTGACACACTAGAAGCTGAAAATCTTTTAAAGGATGCATGCCATCTAGTTTCCTTTTTAATATTGGCAAATGTTAACAAAGGACGATTGGATGCATTATAGCATTAGAAAGGGAAAAAAGGCTCTGCAAACAGAATAAGTACATAAGAACATGTAATTGAAATATTGCTTGGATTCTTTGATCTTCAGTGTTTTTTAAAAACTGTAGTTTCTGTCCACTTGATTTAGATCAGTTTGTGGCACTTTCATAGCAACTACAAAAACAACCTCTTCACTTTAAGCAGTGAAAATAAAAATGTAATTTTACTGACTGCTTTACTTTCAACACTGAAGTACCACTAATGGAACTAAAGCAGAACCATAAGGTCTATTGGAAAAAAAAAAATGTTGGCTTTAATGAAATAGTTTTCTTTTTTAAATACAGGCAGAACATTTTTTTCAGTGGTCACTAAAATTCAACCTTAACAAAAGTCGCCGGATAGATCTCAGATTTTCAAACCTGTCCACCTGATGAACTGCTTGCCCTCCCTCGTTGCTGCTTTCAGCTACATTTATTCACTTCGACTACTCATTATTCATTAATCTGTTGAATTCTTTTTAAAATAATTTCAAAGAAATCTTTGATCTTTAAAATGTCAGTACTGACAGCTTCCCTGTGTCCAAGATAATGCCTTCAGCATACTTAATTTGTCCGCTGAAGAGCACACAGAAACCTCACACCTGTTAAAATCGTCTTGTTTGGCTTTCATTTTGCAGCGCTCTAGTGGTAAATGCAAACATCGTAGGTTTTTGACTCGCAGAAGTGTTTTCATTCTCACTCAGCTTGAAAAAAGAAAAGCTGTTTATACTTTTTGTTAGTCTTATTACCCAAACGGCTTTATTTTCAGATGTGGCTGATCTTGAGTGTTTCATCTGGTTTAATGTACAAAAAACCCCCCACACAAGATGTCCTGTTCTTTTACTCACTTCTGCTCGTCTATTGTAAAGGTTACAGTAGCTGTGGTCACGTATCTCAAACCTGGCAGCATCAGACAGGGAAGGTCATGCTGTGGGCTTAAAATCCTTGCCTGGGCTGTGTGAATACCTCCTACTTATGTCAGCAGCTTAGCCTCTCCCTCTTTCTCACACTCACACACAATTCTTGTGCCTTTCTGCCTCTCAGAGGAGAAGCTGGCAGCGAAACAGTAAGCTCATTCAGAGTCTAAAATACAGAGCAGGTCTGAGGTGGAAAAAGAGCATCACAGTCTGTGAATGTTCAGCAGGGTGGATGTGAAAGCCGTAGTCAACAGATACAAAGCGACTTATTGGCTCACGTACGTCTCCCTAACAGCCTATTAGATGATTTTTAGTTTAATTCTAAAAGAATCCAGCGACTTTAAAGGCTCTGTGAAAGCCCTTTAAGGAGATGTGTGAGATCGTGCTTTTACATCAGCTGTGTCAAATGCTGAAAAATGCGAGTCACCTAACCGAAGGTTGCTAAGCGACCAGAAGAAACTCCTACGAGCCTTCTTTTGCTTCTAGCAGTGCCGTGCATAAAAATATGACAGTGACCTTGATAATTCCTCCTGCACTTAATATCCCTGTAATTAGAAAAAAAGTGCGCAGAACGCCTCAGGTGCAGTTGTTCCTTTCAGCTTAGACTTTGTTACTCAGCATGCGGAATAATTCATTCACAAACAATACGAGCGAAAAACCCCCGCCGCATGCTAGCCTGTAGCGGTCAGAGCTGAATGAAGTGTGCCTGTTAAATGGTTTAATAGCAGCTGGAATAAACGAGAGCAGCTGTAATCAGCAGAAACTGGAGCCCGAGGAGAAATGAAAAATGATGGGACGGTTATCTCCATCATTTCAGCTGTTACAGAATCACTCAAATGAGAAAACTGCTCCATTTTGTGTCTGTCTCAGAAATATCATTGGAGTATTTCCAACTATCTATGATTGCTTAATGATGTGGGTTTATTTCATTGCTATGATAATGATCTTGTTATGATTACAGTAGATGGTTTTAAAGAGGTATTTGGAGCAAACGTTTCTGTAATATTTAATAATGGACTGTAATACATGGTGATCATGCACAGCCAAGGATGTGATGGCTGGCCTCTCGAACACTGTACGCTTCAGTCGCAGCGTTTTGCCGAGAGCTTAAGGGGCTGAATGCGGTATTAATGAGACCTGTGCAATATTACAGTCCAGTGCTCAACTTAGGTTAAAAGTGGACCTGTTGTGCTTTTCCTTGTTTTCTCTCATATATCCAGGTAAGTCCGTAAGTGCTTGGACAGTGCCACAGGTTTTGTAATTATGCATCTGTACACCTCCACAGTGGATCACACAAACAGTAGCTGTAGGCAGCTGCAGTAAAAGCCTGGCAGAGCATCTCAAAGGAGAAAAAGCAGCATTACAATGAGGAGAGATCATTTGGAGGAAGTAAACATGATTTATTGAAATGCAGAGTTTGACTAATAAACATAGCAGGGTTATGTAGCAGAGTGGACTCCAATGAAGATAGGAAGTAGGACAGGACCTCAGCAATGTCCTGTGGTAAATAATACCCCCCACCCCAGTGTCTAGACACTTTTTGCGTCATTGCTTCGCAGAAAGCAGTCAACAAAAAGACTGGACCAGAGTGATGATGACTGAATTGAATTTGACAGCGTGGGAAAATAGAAGTGATGTAAAGAACAGACTAACAGCTGAAACACCCAAGAATGCAGACAGACGAGTGAATCCAGATCTTACTTATTGAACTTCATCTTTAAGCTTGATTTGCTGATGTCCACGGGTCCTAGACTGGAAGCTGCCATAGACTGCACAGATTTGTATCCAGATTTGTTAAAAACTGTCCAGAAATGTTAGTTTGAGGCTCAAATGTAATTGGGCAATCAGTCTAAAAGTCTGTTCTTGATTGATTTAAAATCCACTGTGGGGATTTTACAGCAGCAGAATTACAAAAAACTGTATTATTGCCCAAATTCTTACTGACCGAAGTCACTTGGATGAGTGGCGATATGTTTCTCCCAATGGAAACGCTACATCCAGATGAACAGAGTCAACTGTTTTGCGTGGACTTTGATGTTTGCAGATGACGTTTCTTTCTATGGTGAGATTAGTGATCAGGTGGAAGAGAGCCTGGAGAGGTAGAGGTGTGCACTGGAGAGACAAATGAAAGTTGGTAAAAGCAAAAATAATACGTGTGTCAATGAGAGGGAAACAGGTGTAATAGTTAAGATGCAAGGAGTAGATATATTGAAGCGGGATGAGATTAAATATCTGAGTTTAGCCATCCAAAGCAACAGATGAAGAAGAAGAGTGTGCAGGCAGGGTGGAGCGGTTGGAGACAAATGTCAGGGGTGATTGTGACAGAAGGATGGCAGCAGGAATGAAAAGGAAGGTTTACAAGATGGTAGTGAGACCTGGTATGTATATTTCTATGTATGTATGGTTTGGAGATGGTGGCACTGACAAAGAAGTTGAGAGGAGGTTGACCTGAACGTCCTGAGGTTTTCACTGGGAGTGACCACAAATGGACAAGACAAGTAATGACTTTAACAAAGGAACAGCTCAGGTTAAACTGTTTGGAGACAAAGTTAAAGAAAGCTGAGATGGTTTGGACATTTTCAGATGAGAGATAGTGGATATACTGGACTAAGGATTTTGAAGATTTAGAGAAGAAGAAGGAAACAGGACATTGTAGATGTTGGAAGAAGAGGACTGACTTTGTCGTGTTATGTGAATGACGCAGAGCAAGAAGTAAAGTGCGTTTTGTTTTTGCATTTTAAGTCGTAGTTAAGGCAGAAGTAAATCTTCTCCTGACCTCATATAATCCCATGTAGGATAGACCATTCATCCATTAATCTGAAACACTATAGTGTTGAGACTGTCAGAAAAGTGCTACTATTATGGTAATTTTGTGCCTGGACAGTACTGTTTATGTTATTAGGCTGTGTTGTAGATAGATTATCTGTGTTTTGTCACTTCTTAACTGGTTTGTACCGACCCAATGTATCATTCATCCATAATCATACTCATCTTACATACTGTACAAACAGCGGGGGGAGGCAGTGATGCATTTTTAATGTCTGTGTAGGTGTTCAAAATATTCTGTCCACCCTCTGCATAGAAAAGCAAAAGAGAGCTCTGAGAGCTGCCAGGTTTTCATATCACATTCAGCACACACACACGCGCGCCTGCTGCAGTAGGCCTTAACCCTGCAGGCTTGATTTATTCCTACAACCAGCTTTGATAAAGTAACATTGGTCTGTGCAGAATTCAAAACCCAGAGGCTCTGAAGGAAGCACAAAATACAGAAGAGTCCTGCTATGTGCTGTCACCATGTCTCCTTCAGAAAACAAGCCTATTTCACTGAGCAGGAAATCTCGACTGCAAAGTGAAGCTGTCGGGGCAGAAAGAGAACTCATCTCATTAGCAGCAGTGTCTCGGAGAAAGAAACATGGCGAGACTTCCAAAGGCTCCCTAATGACAAAGAATCAGAAAGGGAACACGACACGCACAATATCTAGGAGGATGGAATATTTGAATAATAATAAAGAAGTTGGGCATCTGCTGTGAAGATGAAAAAACAAAGTCAAAGGTAGTTTTGATTTTTATAAACAAACACATTTTTGAATTGTTGAAGTATCGGTGCGACGTGTGTCTGAAGACAGTCGAGAAATATTTGATCAAACTCTGGAGGAATGGATGTCATTTAAACAGGCAAATTGTTTGAATGACAGAAAACACGCTGGTGCTGTTTCCAAGCACTTTTATGTTATGAAAAATGCATGCACATACTGTGCTGTAGAGATCTTTTCTTTTTTTAATTTCAGGGAATTTGTTCATTAAGAAGAACAATAACATGAAGTTCTGCACTGGTACGTACTTACAAAGCCCATCTAATTGGACTGAATGTCTGCAGTTGGATTTATCAGGGCTGTAATGCACAAAAGAGTGGTGGTAATCCAACCTTAGAACAAATCAGTGCATGTGTATGTAGACACTGCTTCAGGTTTCCTGCAGTGAGATGAAGATGAAGTGGCTTCTAACAAGAAATCGTTCCGCATGATAAATAATCAAGACTAGTGCATTCGATTTCAGTTAGGGCAGGATTTATGGGCAGAGGGCTTTTCATGTCTGTCATTAGATGTAGGAGACTGACATGAGTGTCCTTGAGTTTGGGTGAAATTATTTCACGAGGGCAGGAGAAGGGAATCAGGAAGGATGATGCAACCGGTCTTTCAGTAGACACATCTCTCCTCTCATTATGTTGAGACTGACACGAAAGGTTGGACTAACAATTGGATGTTCTTGTGCAATAAGATGGATGGTGTGGTCAAGTGTAAGGTACTTGAAGAATCCATCAAGGGTAGATATTTGTCAGTGTGTGTTGGGGGCTATTTTTCATCAGAAAACCTTATATTGAGACAATGTTGTCTCGGATGTTTTCAAGTTGTTATGTCTAAAAACAGATGTCCTAGCAAAAAGTCAAAATGTGTCAGAAAGACATTGATGTAGCTGCTCTGGCTTCACCCGCTGGTTTGTGAATTGCAATTTTGAAGGCTTGGAACAAGTGACTGAGACCATAAACACATCAAGAAGAAGTTTACTTAGGGCTCTAAATAAAAACCAAAGCCAGCCAGCCAGCCAGCCATCCATCCATCCATCCATCCATCCATCCATCCATCCATCCATTCATCCATTCATTCATTCATTTTGGGGGGATGAAGCTTATCCCTGCTGCCGTAGAGGTACACCCTGGACAGATTCCCAGTCTGTCACAGAGCTTACACACAGAAACAGACAACACAGTCACACCCATAGACAATTTAGAGTCACTCATTAAACTAACCCCACTAACTTCGTGTCTTTGGTCCTAGAGGAAGCCAGAGTACCCATAGCATTCTAGCGCCACACAGAAAGGCCCCACGTGGTGGGTTTGAACTCTGGATTTTCTTGAAATGAGGCAACAAAAGTGAGATTTTCCATCTGCTTTTCAGATATCGGGAAAGGAAAGTGGATCACATTTAGATTTACACATCTCTTTAAATGTTTTTTAATGCAATCTCCAAAGGTTTTGCAAATTGTCCAAGTTTTAGGATATGCATGAACACAATCACATGACTTCAGCCCCGTGTGTTCACCACGATGACTTTAAATGTCTGTAGTTGCTTTTAGTCACATATTCTCACAGTTTATGTTGTACAGTACAATGTGGTAATTTTAAAAGCTGCAGTTATGATCTGCTAAACCCCCCCATCACAGAAATGCCTCTGATGGGGCTGAAAAAGCTGAGGTATGCCAAATTAAACACGATCTGAACTGAAAATCAGTGGCAACAGGTCTTATGGAGTGATGAATCCATATTTAAAACAGCCATCTGTAAAACACAGTTGTCAGTACCAGATGTACTAGTTCTTTAATATAATTATTTTACATTTTAATTGATGGCTAGTGCTGGAAAATTGTTGTGTCCTAAATTTTATTCAGCCATCTGCCACCAGTGGGAACAGCAGCCCTGACATCGCTGTAGAAAAAGCCTGATTCTTTCAAGTATTGTGGTTCTTTTTGTTAGTTATTTTTGAAGGCGAAAGAATGAGATTCTGGATACGAGCGGCAAAAATTAGCTTCCTCCTGTAGATGAGTGGAGCCTCTACTCCTCCATATTGAAAGGAGCCAGCTGAGGTGGTAGCCTCTTGGGTGAGATGTTCTGACTGAGGACATCCTGGGGAGATTGCATCTCTTGGCTGGCCTGGGAACGCCTTGGTGTTTCCCCCTGATGAGCTGTAGGAGTTGGTTGGAGAGAGGGAGGTCTGCTGGCTGTTGTCTGTGTGACCCAGCGGAAGAAATGGATCGATGGGTGATTATTATTTTGTTGTCATTTTAGCTTTGAACCTTTATAGAGATAGTTGTCACGAATTGTAGAACAATTTTCATTATTCAGTTGAAATTTATCAGTTTTTTGTGTGTTAATTTGTCATATTTTAATAACATCGGAACTTTTTTTCAGTTTTGTTGTAACGCATTTTCATATCATATTTAACACATGTTTATTTGAAGTGTTTTTTATTTCCTCCTCCTTCTGTCTGTTATATAAATGCAAGGTGCCACACAGCTAAACAGCATTTGTAGTACGACTCATTATTGAAGAACTGTTTAGATCTGAAAAATGCCTTTAGACTGTTTTTGACAGTTTTCATTAAATGGGCATCAAATTTAACTTGACATATGAGTGTTTATGCAATACAGTAAAAGAAGACATGGATAGAAAAACATGGATTGGCCTCCCCAGAGCCTGGACCTCAACTTTACTGTGGGATCATTTTGACAGAGATCAGAACAAAAGGCTTTGAATGTCCTTCAAGAAGCCTGGAGAACTTTTCCTGAAGACTACTTAAAGAAATTAGAAGAAATCTGCTTAAGAGAGTTCAGGCTGTGTTGCATAACAAAGGTGATCATACCAGATATTGAATTTCAAGCTTGTTAGAATTGTACAAACTCTGTTTTTGCCTTATATAGTGTACTTCCATGTGTGTTTGCACATTTCAAAAAATTGTTGCACCTGTTTCCCCTTTTTCTAACTAAATAAAGAAATGGACGACTCTGGACTTTTACACAGTACTGTATATGTTAAAATGCTTGTCTCCCTTGCAAAAGATTTCTTAATTCTTTGATCTGCAAGTGATCAAAAATGACTTCATGGAACCAATTTTAATAATCTGTTCATTTAAAATCCCAAATAGAAAACCTGCTGCTGCGTAATTAAATTAGCAGACTTGCTATATTTGTGGTTCGCAGGGTATTTGATTAAATAAGCAGTTTTGAAGACATCTACTATTCATTCATACCATCATTATTGTAGATTAGTTATCTTCTCCCACATTTTTGTTTAACTTGCACTTCTGCTTTCTGAAAGATTGGATGCAGAGATACAAAACCTCATCATTGCGAACATGCTTTTCAGGACATATCTGTTCTGTTTCTAAAGACACCTGAATTTTCGTCGGCCTTTCCCATGTAATGAATTCATTCTTTCATGCATCTGAAATGCTGCAGATCGTCACCTTGCTTTTGTATCTCAGGGTTACTCAGCCATCTGGGGTTTGTAATGGGAATTGAGATTTCGAGAGAGCTGGTCCACCCGCAGTAAAATATTTATTTTCTCCCGATTGATCGGAGGCAGCAAAGACCAGGATTAGCGGTTTCTTGGGAAACCAGGTTTTCTGCGAAAAAGCAGCACATTTTAGCCCGCAACTCTTTTATCATCCCCTTTCTCACAGCCTTTCATCCTCGTCCGTCTCACATCTCCTCTCATGTCGCCACGCTCTTCATGCTGCCTACCTCGCTGTGTGCTTCTGTGTAATGCATACAAATGTGTGACACTATGACATGATAACACAATGTAAACCAAAAAACCCCCCCAGAAAACAAACCGTCAGAAACAAGAATAAAAAATCCAGGTGTCAAAACAGAACGACATGCGAGCAGCTGTCCTTTGTTAAAGGAGAGAAAGCCTCGTCGTCTTTATCCAGGCCTTTTAGTCAATCATCTCTGCTCTTAAATATTAATAAAGCATAATTTTAAATTAACGGCCACAGATGATGACAGCTGCGACAGGAGGTTGACCAGTCACTGTAATGAACATTTAGACAAAACCCTTCAGCTGAACATGTCTTATTATCCGTGTCTTTGCTAAGCTGAAGTGTTTACATTTGTTTTTGGAGTCGTTGCTTCTTAGTGCTTCATACAGTCACCAGCTGTCTGCTGTTTGGTGCTGAGCAGGTAGTGTCCAGATGGCTCTCAAATTTTCAGTTAAGTGCAAAATCAAATGCGCATGCATACGTTATTTGTCTGGAGGGTGTTCGCGTGTAGTTTCAGAGATGTTGGCTGTGGAGACGTCTACCTTTCTCAGATGCCACTTGCTCTGTAGTTCTTGGAAAAATTGGCGGCGGTGTTCCAGTTACTCCAAAACAAAACAAAAATTCCTGATTCTTGTCTTATAACATTTGGTTTCATAATACCAATGCTTGGTTAGAGCCTGTTTACCTTCACAGATGCTTTAATTCTTTGTGGCACAGATTCATCAAGGGGCTGGAAACATTCCTCTGAGGTTTTGTTCCATATTAACATGTTAGCATTTCACAGTTGCTGCAGATATGTCTTCTGCACATCGATGATGTGAATCGCCTGTTCCACCACAAACCAAATTAGATCAAAAGCTGGTGACTGTGGAGTTCGTTTAAGTCCAGTGCAGTGAACTCCTCATGTTTAAGAAACCAGTCTGAGATTATTTGAGGTTTGTGACACGGCGCATTATCCTGCTGGAAGCAGCTATCAGTAGATGCGTACACTGTGGTCATAAAGGGATGAACATGGTCAGCAACAACACTCAGACTGTGGCATTTAAAGGATGCTCAGTTCTTTTAATATTTCCATCAAAAGGTTAAAAAAAAAGGACCAGTTGGATGAATGTTGTACATTGTTTTTATTTGTGACATTTGGACAAATCTTAGCAAACTGTTTTTCCACTGTTTGCAGTCTTTTTGTTAAGTAAACTAACCATCAGCTTACCAGTGTCAGAGAAACTTTCATCTTCTCAGTAAACTCTCAGCTGTTTTTTTTAGCTGTATTACAAGGTCTCAATTATTGCTCAAAGTTATAGAAAATAGAAGTATAAAAATAAGAAGTATTCTGCGTCGTTGACTATGAAGATCTCGGAAAAGTGCATGAAAGGACAAAATTCTATGTCACCATTGGCTAACGTTCACCTGGAAAAGCCTGAAAAGATGGCATTTCTTCTTTTCCAGGTAAACACCCGGGCACGTTTATCACGTTGAGGCATTTTTTCGGAGGTGTGAGAGAGCCACTGTGAGAGTGAGCTGTTGTGAATATGTCAGTGTGTGTAAAAAACAAAAAAAAAAAAAAAAAAAAAAAAAAAAATTGGGATTGACAACAGGAAGCAGCTACATCCCATTTCCCTCCTCTCCTTAAACCTCCTGTGCTTTCTTCTTCCACATGACTGCAGCTTTCTGTTTGCTGTCTGTTCTTTTAGCTTCTGCAGTGTGTTATTTTTTTTTTCTCACAGTCATTGTGGCCCTTCCTTCCTCTTCAGCTTCAGCTCCCTATTTCTCGTCTCCTTGTCTGCCTTTTTTTTTTTTAATTGAATTTAGATCTTACAAAAAACTGACAGAAATATTTATTTTTCCTTTTCTTCCTTTCTGACCATCCTTTACCATCGATCGTGTTCTTTTGTTCTCTCGCCTGATTTCCTTCCTTCTTCGTTAGCATAAGACTGAGCAAAGCGTCTGTTAGGCTGTCAGGCAGCATTGGGAAAGGAAGGGAAAAGTGTTCCTGTGTGGCGTCCATCACGGGGTTGGTGTATCCATCTCCTGATACAGCTGAATAATTAATTAAGACAAATTAAAGATGCATGAAAATTTAGATCCCGAATCACATGCGCCCTAATTTTGAGTGCATACTAAGCTCAATGTCTATTCCTAGACTTACTCAAATGGATATTTGCTACTTTTCTGGAGGCTGAACTTAAAGCCATACTCAGTCGTTGTGTCCTCTGTTTATTAAACCGAATAATGAGAACAAAACGTCAGCTTCAGGTTTTCTAATGAGACATCTCATTACGTACAGATCTAATTATTAAATCAAAGTAAATAGTACTTGAAGTCATTAAACATAATGAGATGCATCGTTTAGTGTAGGATGATTTAATGATATAATCTGCAGAAGCAGTTTGCTTATTTACGTTATTATGACTTTAGGACTCCTCCATCCATCATTTACCATATGGTTTTTGAAGAGGGCAGTAGTCACCAGCCTTAAGGACTACAATCATTCACTAAAAATGGTTAATTTGACTGGAGACTGTTCTGTGTAAACCTTGTTATCTATGAAAGCTCATCTTAGATTGCACAAAGAGGAGAGGAAACTACTCTTATCATTGGTTGTTCTGTTATTGTTTATCCCTTCTTTTCCTTGAGGCAGAGCAATTTTATTTGTAAAGTGGATTTTACACAGAAAGACAATTAAGACCAGTCGTGTGCTATACCATCCATCCATTCTCTTCCGCTTATCATTTTTCAGAGTCGCTGGGGGGGCTGGAGCGCTGGCGAGAGGCAGGGTACACCCTGGACAGGTCGCCAGTCTGTTGCAGGGCTAACACATAGACACAGACAACCATTCACACTCATACCTATGGGAAATTTAGAGTTACCAATGAACCTATCCCCACTAACTGCATGTCTTTGGACTTTAGGAGAAAGCCGGAGTACCTGGAGAAACATGCAAACTCCACATAGAAAGGCTCCAGCCTGAAGGTGGAATTGAACTCAGGACCTTCTTGCTGTGAGGCAACAGTGCTAACCACAGTGTAGCACACACGTACGCTATACGTCACACTATAATACACAAAATCTCTGTCAGTCCTAAATGATCAGGAGTTACTTATAAACTTACATACAGATTTTCAAATTCAGTGTCGTCATGTGGGTCATGTACCCTTCAACTAGCATACAGAGTTGTTGGGATGAAGGAAGAAAGACAGGACAAAGACAAGCTGTGGAAACATAACATTAACATTTGGATTTAAATATATCTAAAGACTTAAAGTCCTCTGGAGAACTTTGTTCTCTGCTGAACAGTTTTTTATCTTCATGTTGGCTAAGACCAGATCCTGGCATCTGTCTGTATGTTTAGTTTGGCCCCGGTGATAAAATCACCTAAATGTGTTGGGCTGAATTTTCCCCTTTTTCCTTTTGCAAAACTACAGTTGAGAGATAACAGTGTGGTGACGGTGAGATAAAACGGTTTACAACAAGACACACATGCTTCGTGTTTTCTGTGTACATGAACACAAAGATTTTTATCTCGAGCCGTGTAGATAGTGTACAGTAGCAGGCCTCTTAATCAATTTACGCTCAACTTTATACAATTCGGTTAGTGAGCACTCGATAAAAATCATGCTATCTCATGTTGTGAGCAATTACTAAGTGACTCCGAGCTGTAATCACAGTTGATCACATTTCATCGTGGAGAGAAGCCGTTTGATTTTGACATAATTTCCAGACTCGCTGATTATTTACTCACTGATGTTAAAGCACATTTATTGCTGGCCTACAGTTTGCTACCTTGACTAATTTTGGAGTCGTATTTTTTATAATCTTTGCCTGAAGACAAGAAAAGTTATCTGTGCCAGGCTCGAAGCTATTTTTATCTCAGCTTGTCCCCATTTCAGGAAATTGTGTGTGTTGTTGCTGTTTTGGATTCTGCATCGTATGATGGTTTAGCAACAGCGGATGTTTGACATTAATTTGACATGAAATAAGTGGCTTTGCTTGTTTCATGACCACAAATCCATTTAAATGGCAGCGACACGGACTATATGTCTCCATTCCATGTCTGCAGGAATCCTCTGAACTTTTCTTTTGCTTCCTCAAGGTCAGATGGCTTAATAAGCTCTCCTGTCTGACATTGTTTAGACGGTAAACACTGGGCTGTTTGTAAGGACGCAGTCAGAGAGCAGTAAAGGAAAAAGACCTACAGCTTTTGGAAGCTGTAGACATTTGGATTGATGAGCATTAAATATTACATTCACATATTTTTGTAGATTTGGAAATGAGTAAAAGACAGATTTTTAGTTTGTATCAGGCAACAAGGGAAAACTTTTCAAAAGATCAAAGGACTGTGGGTCCTAAATTGTGGAACTTGCTCTCTTCCGACTTATGATGTGTTCAGACTTGCTTGTTGTTTAATACCATCTATTCAAGCTGTGTATTATTTTATTATTTTTCTTATTATTTTTCAGCTAAAAAGCTAAAGCTTTGTCTCTGCTGCCCACAATAAGTTACCGTGTTTTATTATTTCAAGCACATTGCAAGAGTCCGACCGTGTCTTTTTTAAGCGAATGCAGAGACACCGAGTCACGCTTACAGGATTAATCGATCAGATCAATCCTCTTCCAGAGAAATCTTGGCCACCGCTGTAACTTCAAAACTCGGCTGCACGTATTGGCAAGGACCAGAGAGGGAGGCCACATTACACCAATTGTAAGGTCTCTGCTGTTTTAAGGCTCCCAGACACAAAGACATCGTTTCGTTATTGTGCTCCATGTTTATGGAGCAGTCTCTGACCTGGTGGCTGCTGAGACTGTTGAGATTTTTAAAAGCAAACGCAAGACCTTCCTTTTTATTTTATTTTACTTTCATTCATTTACTGATATATTTTCATTGCATTTTTTTTGTTTACCTGTTTATTCATCTTTTATTATCTTTATGTCCCTATTCAGCTCTAAGTCAGTAGGATCAGCTTCTCTCTCATCTGACTTACGGTACAGTCCAGAAAAATTACCTCCTTTCTCCTTTTCCGAATCACTTTCCAATCAGTATCACAGTATGAAGGAAAGGTGAATCTGACTGCTTAAAAAAACAAATACAAATTGAACTACACTGAACCCCTAATCAAGTTCAAACTAACTTCGATGTAAGTAATTTAGGAACTGTGGGTTGGTGTCAAAAGTCAAATCATACCTGCAGGTTATGGCATGAAATACAAAAATGCATTCATAACTAACATTGAATTAGCAGGTATGTTATTGTTTTTATGATTGGTTGAAACTGCTATGAATGACCTCTTTTACTTGGATAAAGGATGGTCCAGTGTGTCCTCTCCTAAAGGAGGTAATAAAGGAAGCACTAGAGCACCTTTCCTCAGTATCTAGAGCAGCTCTTATTATGGCTGCCACACAGATACTTCTGGGTCACTTCACTCTTAGAGACATTTAGAGTCGGTCGGCATCTGTCCATTATTAGTTTTAGATAAACTTACACTTGATGAGAAGCTTTTGTTCTGAAGCTTTTGCAGCTGGCTAACAAGTTGTCATTGATTTCATTAAGCTGTCTTCTCTTCTACCGGTTCCTACTCCCCTCACACACATATGGTGCCAACAGGGGAAGCTATTACAGAAACTAGTGCAACTATAATTGAATGCAAAATGCATCTGAGACTATTAAACTGCCCTGAAATTAAGACCAAGGCTGTCTGGGTCACACGCTGTCCCTTGAAATGACAGGAATTTGCCCTGCTGTGTTTGCAGTGCAAGTATCCAGCTGCTCTCTCACCCTCTACTCTCTCTGCTTTTGTGGTTGTATTGTTTATTTATCTGTGTCATCAACCCTCAGTGTCTGTTTTCAGAAAAGGGCAATACAGCTGGTGGATGCGTGAGAGAGGCTTTTGAAGGCAGAATCCGTATGCATTAATGCATTAATAAACTTGTGTACGCAAAAATGTCATCAGGACATGAATGTTTCTGCCATGAAGGAGGTTTAGCAGATCTGTAATTTACCCCACAGCCTTCCAAATATCATATTTTAAGAATCCTAGCTTCCAGCAAGAAGGTAAGGTTCACACTTCTTCCCCTTGCGCCCACAGGGAGGTCGCCCAGATTGACCAGTTCCTTCAGGAGACGGCGGCCCGTGAAGCCAACGCTAAGGTACGCTTGCAGCAGTTCATTGAGGAGCTTCTGGACCGAGCCGACCGGGCTGAAAAACAGCTGCAGATCATCAGCAGCTGTGGCACCACGCCGAACGGCAGCCTGGGACGCTGCAGCCTGCAGGCCTCGAAGGGCAACGGACGCCAGGTTAGGATCTTTGAATACACATTGCTGTAGGTTCACGCTATGAAACGTGTGAGAGTTCCTGTCAAAATAAAAAATATATATAGTGCATATAATATATAACATATTTTCTGCCATACGTAACGACACCTGCTGTACAAATTGGTTTTTAAGTATTTAACTGCTCCTTATCACACTGATTTTGTCGGTTTATTTTCCTATGAACTTTTTCTATGTAAATTTGTAGCACATTTAAACTGGCATAATATTTTAACTGGCAAAAGTAAGTAACATTCTTAGTTTTATTGCAAATAAGTAATGTTTCAATAACACTTAGTAGTGACTTTTAAGTAGAGACTCTTAAAGACTCCTTAAACTGCAGGAAACTCCACTTGCAGCATTCTGGCAGTCATTAACAGAGCAGCTTGTTGCTGATGAAAAGTACATAAGCATAGATTGTATTGATTTATGCCTCTGTAATGCACCACAGCTCGAACCGGTAATAGACTTCAAGATGCCTGAGACAGCAAGTCTGCTGTGTTTTACTGAACTGAAGGGTAGTCGCTGCCTGTTTTTCACATATGAGCAGTTGAAATTAAATAAGATATAATTCTGGATTAGTGATGCAACAAATTCTGATAGTTTTATTCGGTTTGCTTATTCGGAGCAGTTATTACCCCTGAGAAACAAAACAAGACAAACCTCTGCCGGCACGTCACTCCCTGGGCAGTATTTACCTTTAAGGGAATAGTACTGCATTATATTTTAATAGTATTGTAAACTTTATGTAGGAGTAGATCATGGAAATAGGTATTGATTTGTAAATAGCTGGACATGAACAACCTGTGCATAGTATATCATATTATACTACAGGATATTTCTAGATAACTAGACAGCTCAGTCCTTTGGCAATACTCGCTTATAAATATCTAACACGTTTTACGGTCAACTTGTAAGAAAGACAGATGTGAAAATTAAAAGTGAGATCAGAGGTCAAACGTGACGTGATATTTGGATGCAAACTATGTTTAGTCATATTTAGAATCCCCATATTTTTTTCCCCCGTATTTTTAAATCACTAAATAACATTGTTAAAAATCCTGCATCGGTCAGTCAGGCTCTAAAATAAATGAACAAAAATGAGTTCTTTATCACTCCTTCTGAAACAATTAGTGCAAAATTCATGTGACACAACAGATAAAACTTACCCACTGACATTGATAAATGTCACCACTTTGCTCGTATGTAAATACACAGCATATGTTTGCAGTGCCTTACTGCAAAAATTAAAAATGGAATCACTTCATAGCAAGTTTGTGTGTGTTTCAGCTCAGATTTTAGGCTTTGGGTTTGTTAGTGGAACACGAGAGCGTGAAAGTGCATTGTGAACATTTGTTTGATGCCTTTTAAGTCATTTGGTATCGTCTTGTAGACTTTAATTAGTCTGTGCAGATGTTTTTATTTAAGGTTGTATTGTTTGGATATAAAGTGAGTCCTAATATCGTTGTACAAGAGATTATGTTTTCTATAGATTTGATTTTGTTAATATCCATGTGCTCTATATATGCAAGTGCAGTTTATTAATATTGCACATTTATAACCAAAGTGCTTTAAATTAAAATAAAGGGGATAAAACAAATTCCTTTCTTCAAAGATATGTGGGCGAGCCTAGCTGTATATATTGAACTGATAATATACAAAGCATTTTATTTTATACTCATGACACTCATCAATGTGATGCTCCTTCATCAAGGGATTTATTACAGTAGGTATACAGTAGGTACAGTTTTACAGTTGTTACAGCATTCAGCATCAAAGCTGTTGGAACAGTGAAGCTGTGCAGCTCGGTACATCCTGATCAGAAAGTGTGCTCCCATGAAAAAGAAAACTGGAATGCAGCTCTTCATCTCCAGGCTCGGTGCTTGAACCATGCCTCCTTGCTCCTTTTGTTTTGCCGTATTACACAATGATTAAAAAAAGCTATAAAAGCACACAGAGTCTGTTCTTAATGTCACGTATTCAAATTATTGTACGACACTTATGGAAAAAAAAGAGGTCACCTGTTTCACAATGCACTAATGTGTATGCTGCCATGGAAACAGTTCTTGCTCTCGCTCAAGATTTCAGCATGATTTTTAATCAGATGTGATGTGGTGCAGAGCTGCCTGAGAGGAATCGTGTCCTAAGATTACCGTCTCCGAGTGCACAGATGATGTCGGCGTCCTCGGGTTATCACTTTATAGTCAGGTGACCAATTATAGACAAATCTTCAAAATAAAGTGTTTTACTAAGGAGTTGGGCCACTGTGGCCACATGTTTTCCAAATGATATTCCATTATTGGATGTTATCTGACCAATCGGTCCAAATTCTCCAGTAGCTCTTCAGTTGGGTTGAGATCTGGCTGTAGCATATGATTCACCTCATTTTCATCCTCAAACCATCGAGTGAACCTTTCAGGGCATCAGGGCAGACAAAGGTGATGATTCAGAAGAGCGAATGTATTGATTCAGAGTGATCCTTCTTTCTAAGGTCAGGGCTCTTAAAGTGTGGCTCTTGGTAACATTTTATGCAGCCCACGAGCATGATGAGGATAAGAATGCACTAATGCACATTTCATTCATCCGAGTTCATGTCAGACAGAACAGCAGAAAACAAGTATTTCTCTTCAACCTCTTCTGCTGTAGTTATCGCAGATCACAAACCTTTCTAACACTGACAAATCCAGCAGGTATCAAGGAACACAACAGTCTCAGAAGAGGTTATAAAAACATTAACACCATAAACCACTATCAACTTACCAGACAAAAAGCCTGCTATAGTCACACTGTAGGGAAAACACTGATTGGAGACTGTGCCATAATCACAATTATTGCAATAGTTGCAACGAACTTGCGATCTTGTTCCTTTAAAGACAGGGACCAGCAGTGCTCGCAGTCAGTTTCCATTTTCAAAGTGACTTTTTTTGCAAGAGCCAGTCTGCAATCAGTTTGCGATTGATTGAGGTGAAGTTGGCATTGGCATGGAGTCTGTGTGTGGTTAATGGGCGATTAACTGTCATAAAATGGTAAAAATTGCAAGTCTGCTGTTATCTGTTGCAAATCTGTTGCAACAGATGACAGAAATTCACATTAACTGCTCACATTTAGAGTTCACCCAGAGCCTCATACACACAGAAATTCCTGCTCAGATGGTGACATAGTTACTGCAGGACGGCGATTTAACTGCAAAATTAAAACAGGAAATCAACAACCTCGGTTTCACATAGGAACATAACCAGAATATAACCAGTGCAGGCCCCTGTTACAAGGAGACGTGCTGCAGATGTGTTGCGTTCGTCAGTGCAGACTGACTCAGACTGGTTGAAATGTGCCGGCAGTTTGAATTTGTTTATAAATTACATGGCAGTTGCTTGCAAACCAGTTGGTTATCCAATCTGTCTGAGAGTTCAGTCAGTCTGAATTGGACTGTGATTGTTTGGAGAATGGTTGCCTCCCATCAGGTGAAATGTGCAGTCGCCACGTGATGGAAACTGAATGATACTGTTGCACATTTAAACACTTGGTGACCAGCTGGTAGCTGCAACTACTTGCAATCAGTTACCGAATGCAAAACCACTGATATTTATATTAGGGATGCAACGATACCAATTTTTTCAAACCGATACGATACCGATACTTGGATCTGAGTACTTGTCGATACTGAAAAAAAACCGATACTTCTACCACACACACACACACTCACAAATGCAATGAACTGGAAGACAGGTTTTATTTTATTCTCTGCCGATAAAAAATAAAATCTTAATAAAAATGACCACAAAAAAATTTCAAGTGAAAAATAAGCACTTCTGTTAAATTATTGCGGAGTATCCACATTGTAATTTAACAAAATATCACTGAACTATTGGGCACTGTCTCGAGCTTTCAGAATAATAAATAAACACTTCTGTTTGGAATAAAATAAATACAAATTATGTTTGAGAATAAAATAAACTTTTAAATTATTGCAGAGTGTCCATATTGTAAACGAACAAACAAAATAACGAAAGTATTTGGCATTGACGAACAAACTCCTCATCTGCCCGTGGATCATCAGTCCACTGTGCCGTTAAACTGAGGACTGACATCGCGCACACACTGCTTGTCTTTACCTCTTCAGAAAGTTTTGGCACCATTATCTCCCTGATGTATGGGCGGCTGGGAATTTCATATCGCGGCTCGAGTATGCCGAGAAGACGGTTCAATCCTATTTTTTCCACGACTGGCATTGGCTGGTCATCCAGAGAAATAAAATGAGTCAGAGCCTCTGTTGTTTTAACTGCCAGTGGATTTTCTCTTGACATTTTTAATCTCTTTTCCAAAACCTGAGTTAAAGTTGGCTGTTGTGGTCCACACTGCTGACATTTTGTTTAGCCTAGCTACAGCAGCCTCCAGTTTCTCTTTTTTATCTGGAGCCGCCAGTCTCACTCGCCTAACCCTGTGCCTGTTTAGCGCTGGATGTCCCCCTAGTGGCCAATCTAAAAAACTACAACAGAAATGACCAGCCACCCTCTGACTGATGAAATAAGTTAGTATCGGTTCATGGTATCGGTTAACTTTTACGAGTATGAGTACACACACATTTTACAGTATCGGCCCCGATACCCGATACCAGTATCGGTATCGGTGCATCCCTAATTTATATATATATATTTTTTTTTTTACTAGTTGCAAGGAGGTTGCCTTCCTTGTTGTACTTTAGTGTGAACAAATACAAAATCCCTAAATCTGCACTAAGCTAAGTGCTTTTGCCAGAGGTTCCTTCCTTCCTGTTAAAGGAGAGTTTTCACATTTTCGCCATGCGGTTGCTCATAAAACGTTGTTTGACATTTGGGGTTTTCTCTGTATTATTGTAGGATCTTTAACTTACAATATAAAGTATCTCAAGGTGATTGTTGTTGTGGTTTGAAATATTAGAGAACCATGTGACCTGTGAATGACCTGAAACTACCTACATGTAGTCAGTTTCTTGTCTCCATGCTTGTGCACTGTAGGACTATGAATAATCAGCATGACAAGTACAAGTGTGGAGGCACTAACTGGTTGGCACCTTGTTATACTGTCAAGGGAAGCCCAGCGATGTCTCCACCTCTCTATATGGCCTGAGGAAGGTCGCCCTCATCTTCCTAGGAGACAGGTTTTAGAGTGACAGGGGTATTTTAGGACTGGTGGTGAGAGAAGGGATGGTTTATCTGCTCACTCTGTTGTTCTTTCCAGGCTGACTGTAATATAATTTTCACAGAGAATGAGTGAAATATACAGCAGCTTTAATCTGACTGTGATTCTTTATTGTGTTTTGGGTTTGTAACAGAGAGGAGAAGAGGTAGAAATAGACAAATGCTGACGTTTGGCTCGAATTTAAGTCACCCAAATTGAGTTATACCTCCCAATGAATGCATTTCATTAAAACCATTTCTTGGAGATGTGCTCCTGCTCTGCCTTCACTGCAGTCTGTCCAGGAATGAAAGGCACGGATGATGCTCGCCTGTTTCCTCCACGGTCCATTTTCACTGGCAGTGGCCCACAAACAAGCTGTGTGAGTGAAGCAGAGAAAAGAGGGAGGGAGACTGTCTGTGTTTGTGCACATTTTCCCTCTGTGGCACGTCGCCGGTTTGGTACACAGAGTTCCACCTGGCATGGCTTCACACACGCACACTCCAGTGCACATGCAGCTTTGAGCACGGTGTGAAAGAGCGACAAGGAAGATTTTGCGCTGGCAAACACAGAGAGTCAGATTGCACACTTACAAGCAAATAGATTTTAAAAACCTGCTCTCAGAGCTGCAACCAAATATTTTAGATTGCAGGGTTCTCTCTGCAGTGAATACAGTGGATGGATAGAAGTATTGATTGCTCAGTCAGTCAGGTCCATCCAGCATTTTGCTCTAGAAAAAGATATTTTGACTACTTTCCATCCATTTTCTTTGGGTTATCCAATTCAGGGCTGCAGGAGCTTCTGCCAGCTGTCATGTGGCAAAAGGTGGGTTACACCCTGGACAGGTTACCAGTCTGTCGTGTGGCTGATACAGACAAATGATCGTGTTGCACTCACACCTATTCACGACAATGATCCTGTTCAGATGCCGTGCTCGTGTGTACGGTACAGTAACATCTCAAATCAAGAAAATGAAATGTGATGAAAACACATCACTGAATCACACACAATTACCTTTAATCAGAAAACCACTTTTGTTATTCATTCTAGTCAAGATTGTATTCTGTTTGACAAAAATCAGAAGTAATGGAGCCTGTTTGAGATACGTTTAGAAAACCTTCCCCAGATAACTGCAAAATAGGCTGCAGTTTCATTTTCTGTGATTTCATTCCACTTCCAGTGGGATTTTTTTTTAAGCAGGCTTCTGTACTCATTTTATTTTTGTAGCAGTTCTAATTTAGTGCGACAGCTGTTTGTTAGTAATACATACAGTATCTTGTCCTTCAATTAAATGTCTTGTTGTATTTTGTGTTTTGGTAAAATATGTATGCTCGCATTTCTCTATCATAAAAAAACGATCAGCCTGTAAAATAATGTTTGAGAACGATGGGGAAACAGGACATTTTCTTAATAACACGTTTGATCCGACTCTTTGTTTTCTTTGTCTTTCTCTCTCTCTCCAGAGAAACTCGAGCATCTCTGGGAGCACGAGGGGAATGTACCAAGTGTCAGAGCGACGTTCCTCCCCCAGCACAGGGTGGGTCAGCAACACACTGCTGTACATGCGACACATAGTGAGACCTCCCACCATGAGTTATCCATTCATAGTACCATTGTACCATGAAGAGCTTTATGAAACAAATGTTGATGTACATTGGAATCAGGATGCAAAAGCAGGATGTTGAGGCAGGCAATACTGCCAAAAAGCAAGCCTTTGTTGTTTGACCCCCCGAATGTTACAATATGTGACTGCTGGGAGAAAAAACTTCAAAAAACAGCAATGTGCACTTTCACTAAATGCATTTTCAATAACATACTGACCGCTCGGGTTCTGATGGTAAATAATGTCTTGTGTTCTTCTACACAGTGTTACACACAGATGTCAAATGTCCAGATGTTTATTCTCTGTATAAATCCTGCGTTCCACCCGAGCCTTAATCCTCAGGACCACACAAACTTAAGAGTTTGCCCTTTTATCAAAAACACAATTTTTCCCTTCCTCTCATTTATCTGATATGCCATGATTTTGGTTAAGTTAATGGTACTTCTTATTTATGATTTCTATGGCTGAAGTAAAATTCCCCACCATCCGTCACTTATGACTCACAGCTGACCCGAAATAACAAATGATTTTATAATAATTCTAAAGGCTCGCAATACAACAATAGACGTTACTCAGGTGGTGCATCACTATAAATGATTAGTTAAAATGATCTTCTCTGCTTTCAGAAAGGATGGTCCAGTGCATCCTCTGCTAAAAGAGCTAATAAAGGAATCAGTGGCGCTCCTTTCCTTTGTGTTTGGAAAATCTCAATGGCTGCCACTTCCAGGTCGCTTCACTCAGAAACCTTCCTAAATTAAAATTAAAAATTCAAACAGTGAATTCAAGTAACCAGATAGATGCAAGGAAAAGTCATTTACTGAAATAAAACAGGAAGTGGACAAAAACAGATGAAGACAAAGACGAGGAAATAGAAATATAAACATTAGAACAATAAAGAAAGAAAATCAGTGACGTCACAACAGGAACCACAGCTCAGCAAATACTATACAAGACCCCAAGCCCATGATAGTCTCTCGTTTAATGGTACTTTTACTGCTGAGTAAAATGGCAATGATCCATGCTTTTAATTGTCTTATTTAATTTGTTCTAATTATTATTATATGTCTCGCACCAGATAATTAGGCAGCTCTGAAATGTGCATATTTTACGGTTGTTTTTGGGAGCGTTTTTTCGGTCTAGGTGGAGATTTTATAGTTGGCTTTTAAATGCTTTTAGTTCACTTCATCTTTTGTACCTGCTCGGAGCTCGTGTAGTGAAACACAATCTGTCAGTTACTTGGAAATGGATTCCCAGAGCTTTTAACAGCAGTCTGCTGTGCTTGCTGGTCCTCACCTTTTGAGGTTCAACATTGCCAGTATTGTGTATAAATACTTCTATCCCCAGCAACTGTCATAATATTGTTTGAAAAAACAATAGTATGTTAATATTTTTGTGACTTCTTTTGTTTTTTTTCTGTTTTTTTTGTTTATATATAAAATCCAAAGATTACTGTAGTACATATATCTCTTATACTCACATGATACATAACATCAGGTTATAGACATGAAGGAGTTTACTTTAAAGTCAGATGCACACAGTAACTCCTAAAATGGTACAAAGCTTTCTTTTAAAACAACAATTGTCTTCTTAAAATTCAACAATTTAATTTAAAAAAATTAAGCAAGATTTCTAAACATCTGTCTGGTACACTTTTTCAAAAGTTAGTATTTGTTATCTTGTCTAGCCTCCGAGGCAGGTTAAAGACTTTAACTCATTTCAGTGTTCAAAACTTGGGTCATGCACACGTTCAAGAAGCTAACACTTGACAGAAGGGGCAGGCAAGAGACAGAGAAACTGTGGTCGAAAAACTAGCAGGATGTCATACACAATAGAATCACAAAGTTACAGAAAATACTGGACAGCTCTACAAAATGCTGAGACAGTTAAGCAGAGGACGGAAGGAAGGAGGGCTCTATAAATACTGGGTGACTAATTGGCGGGAAAATAGAAACAAAGAGAGGAACTAGTTACCAGTTCAGAGATTTCAAAGTAAAGCAGTAAATGATTATGTAGGTCATCAACTTTATATATATTTTTTCCTTCTAATTAGACCAAACAATCTGTAACAGATTTCATGGCAATTCATTTTTCAGTATTCCATGATATTGTTGTTTTTAAACTAAACAGCTGATTTTTCAGGACTCACATTGCTTCTTATGTGTCTGCCACATTGGACGTTATACAACCACTGGTTGTTATGGAAACTGGTTGGAAATTGTTTGCAAAGATGGTGCTAAATCCCAAACCTTGCTAGCATATTCCAATATAAACCTGTACTTTTTCACATTAGCCAAGCATCAGTAGAGTTTAAGAAAGTGCAACGCAAGCTGGACATGTAGAAGGTTTGGCCTCAAAGCAAAAGATGTGTCTCAGAGGTTTCAAATGGCGCAGCTTTTAAGTTGAAAGCAAATGGTCTCCAAAAAGCTGACACATCCGTTCAAACAAGACTGCAGCAATGTGCTAGCAACTGGAGCAATCACGAAGAGGTTTTGGGGGAATATGTGTTTTTACCTGCTGGTTGCCATGGAGTCACTGACTGTAGGCCTCTGTGACTAGGACTTTAGCGATCATGTTCCCAGTCGCTGCCACCAACCTCCAGCAATGACTCATAACAGGTTGGGAAATATTCAGTTTTCCATGATGACTACTATTTACCAGATGGTGGCGGTGCAGTCTGTAGGCTTGTATGACTGGGGCCTTATTCACTGGATCCTGTATTATCACCACGATAGTCACGTGTCTAAAAATGGCCGACAAGTTAATGTCATGTGGTCAGTGATCATGTGTTTGCAAAGCCTCAACTTAGCGAATGTGAATTTATTTTTTTAAATATTGAGAGAAGACTGTTTAATCCAGATTCCTAATGTGCAAATTTGTGAGCACAGTACTCGCCAACTACTAATGTGAACATCAAATCTATAGTGTTGAAACCTGACTTAAAATTGAATCTATCCAAACCAAATGTCACAGATGCTCTCAGTCAGTGACAGCGCTGAGGCGCAGGTCAGACGTCTCACTACACGAGGTGTGACTGAAGTATTTCTGGGTCTCCACTGGAGATTTCAAACACATGGCGTGCCATCATGTACCGACCCAACTGTCATCCCCAGTTGGTGCGTGAATGTGTTCCCTTCTCTGACGTCACGCAGAGCCTGTCAGGCCTTCCCCATTAAATAAGTGATGGCACGACACACACGCACAGACGCCCGAGAACAACTGTGTAAGCCTTCTGCCTTCGGTTATTAATAGCTGTTTAAGGATAAAGATTGTATTCAGACCATTTTACAGGCAAAGTTACTCAATTTGCACAACTTCAAACTCCCATTAAAACTTATAATCAAGATTTACTAAAGACATACAATAAAAAGTTGGCAGTCCAAAGTCACTGGTCACTATTTTACTGTTTAAATAGACATTGCTGCACAAGCATCAATCCAGAGTGAAAAAGAAAAGGATACCAATCATCAGTTTGCAAAAGTTTACACAAAAAATTGTGCAGCCTCATGAATCAACTTTCATGGGTTTTGCTTCCTATTGCATAACATCAAGAATAACCTTGAAATTTCTGAAAAAATACACCCATCGATGTGACTCAGGTACATTTTATTTTCCTGAATTTCGCTGAAATGCCTTTCAGATGTTGCTGAATGTAATTCAGGATTTTTTTTCAACAGAAATATTGCAGAAACAGAAACAGTGGTCACTTTATTGGGTACATTGTTCAACTACACATTATCACATACTGTCAAAGTTCGGCTGTGTGGGAGCATGTAGGACCCAAATGCAGGACTCAAACATGGGAAGTTACCTGAAAACGGCAGCCATGACACACACCTAATCAGCCGATCATACAGAAGCAACTCACTGCATTAGGCATGTAGATATGGTGAAGACAGTCTCCTGAAGCTCAAACTAACCAGAAAACAGGTAACTTAAGTGGCTTTGGGCATGACATCGTTGTTGGTACGAGACGGGCTGGTCTGAGTATTTCAGAAACTGCTGATCTGCTGTGTTTTTCCCACACAGCTATCTCTTGGGATTACAGCTAATGGTTTGAGGGAAAATATCCAGTAAGCATCAGTTCTTGTCAGTTCAGTTCAGTTATTGATGCGAGGTTAGAGGAGAATGGCCAGACTGCTTAGCTACAACCCATCTACTTTTAGGTGCATCTCTGAATACACAACACTTCAAACCTTGATGTATTGTGATGAAGATGAAGTTACAGGACGAAGCATGAAGATTGGAAAAATGTTGATTGGTCTGATGAGTCTTATTTGGATGGTAGGATCTGAATGTGCTGCAAACATCTAAAGCATGGATTCGTCCTTACCTGCATCAGTTTTTCAGGCAGCTGGTTTTGTGATAGTGTGGAGGATATTTTCTTGGCACACTTTGGGTTTCTTGAGGATGCATAAAAACAAACATGCTTACACTCTTTGTCAGCTTAGAAGTAAGAAACAGTGCCTGTGTTATTAGTAAAGGTCACCCCCACCCCCATCAGGTTTGCTTGTTTGCAACCATAAATGGTGCTGCCTTTGGGAGATTATGGGTCAGTTTTGAAGTAAACTTGTCTAACACCTGTAATTGTCACAGAGCTTTCTCTGCACTGTCCAGGTCACTTGGTCAGGAAGGTTATCAGTGACCTGTTAGCCAGATCTAGTGTCAAGCTCTGTGCTTTCGGCACTTGTATTCAACAGTCAACCAATTAGAAATGCTTTCACCATATTCTCTTCTTAGCGTCCTTCTGAGCTTTTCTTATTTGTCTACTCTGCTCAGGAGCTAGAAAATCCCTAGTGTTTTACCCGTTTACGAATCCTTGACCATCAGGAGTGTTTTGCCCTGTGTTAACCAGTCAGTCTGCTGAATGTCTGTCTTTGTGTTTTTGGCATCTACTTCGAGGCCCACCAGGCTCTTAGCATTGATGTTGTGTCTTTTCACTTTTGCTCAGTCTCAGCTCTGGCTGACTCATTCATGTGTCCTGTTGTCTCGATTTAGAGGATACAGTATTAATACTCTTGGCTTCTGTCTCTCTGGGACTCACTGATAGGTATCTTCTTGCACTTCTCTGTCCACCTCTGTTAGCAACTAAAGTCTCTCTGGGCTTTCTTGAGAGACTTTAGTCTGGATAGTTCTTTCACCATGATCTTGTACTTCTCATTCGCTGTTGCAGTGGCATTAAAGAACTCATTGGAGTCTGTGATACTACTGGCAGCATTCATAGTGTTAACTGTGTTACCATGTACCAGTATCTCTACCAGTGGGACCACTGTCTGTCAGTGAGCTGGAGGAGTTGCAGCTAAGAGGTTGACTGTGTTTAGTCTTGCTGCAGTTTTCATCCTCAGGTCGGTGGACGCAGCTGTCACGACTGCTGCTGCAGTATTATGTAGCTCTTTACCACCATGTATGCAGAGTTCCCACTCTGTTATTTATCTACTTTAACTGCTGTTTTTTGTATGTAGTGTCATCGAAGAGAACCTGTTATAACTGTACACTGTACAGATGTAACGGTCTCACGTTCTTGGTGCAAGTCTTCTCATATTGATTTACTTGTTAGTTATTTTTGTAAGATGAGACAGAAGGGAGCTGCTTGTTGAGCTGTTTATTATTTACTGTTTGATGCTATGTGGACTCTGAAATTACCAATTCTTACTCATAGTCTCTTATTATATATATATATTCATTTCACATTATAGGTATTTATAGATTTTAATACTGGCAAAACATGAGTGCAGTCTGTCATGTTGATGATGTTGCAGCTTTACAGACAGCTTGTTAGACTGCAGTGTAGCCCAGGTTTGTCCCAGTTTTGTTGTTTAAACGATAAACTGAGATCATCGTTTTCATTTTACAGAATATAAATTGATGTTTGTGGCATTTTATGCATTTCTACTATGGTGGATCCTGACTTGGAATTTCTAGTTAGTGCCATCCGCTGTATTACCTGTGATTCGCTTACACTTTTATTCCTAAAATGATGCATGGAGATGTTTTTGCTCTCCTTGTTATGCTGAGAAAAAGAAGCACTGAGAATCGAAGAAAAAGAGAAGAAGAAAATTGTCCTACTTTTGAAAGGCTGATAACTGTAACTGCTTATTGCTTGAGTTGGCTGGGAGGTTATTTTAAGGACTGTATTAGCTCGTATTCACAAAATTTACCCTGATTTGACAATAAGTAACCTGAAGTGCGGCGCTTCCTCGTTGGTGACACTAGCCTAGCTGTTCTGTCATACTCTATGGCAGCACTGATGTTGTCTTCAGTGGACCTCTGAGGATATTAGTCTTTGTTAGCAATGCCCTGAGGCCTTTACTGATCAGAAGAACATGAACGTGTAGCTAATGAATTTAAAGAAGCTACAACAATGAAGTCTTTTGTGTATTTGAGACTTTTGTGTGTAGCAATTCTATGTTTGAATGTGCCATTAAATCAGTCGAGTTAAATTCAGTATCTGCACGGGGAAGGCCTGAATAGGGTCGCAGTTTCAACTACTATTTACTATTTATGCTGTCATGGTATCTTAGTTGTTTTGCATATTTGTTACACTTACATGCAAAGTTTAATATTATACAAAGATAACCTGAATGAATGCAAAATCCAGTTTTTAGATTGTGATTTCATTTATTTAGGGAAATAAAGGCTATCCAAGCCTACCTGTCTGAAAAAGTCATTGCTTTCTAAACCTAATAACTGGCTGTGCCATCTTTGGCAGCAAGAACTGCAATCAAGGGTCTATGATAACTGGCAATGAGTCTTTCACACGGCTGTGGAGGAATTTTGGCCCACTCTTCTTTGCAGAACTGTTGTAATTCAGCCACAGTGGAGGATTTTTGCACATGAGCGGCCTGTTTCAGGTCATACCAAAGCATCTCAATCAGATTTAGGTCCAAACTTCGACGAGGCTGCTCCAGAACCTGCTGGTATGTTTTGGATCATTGTCCTGCTTCATAACCCAAGTGTTTCTTGAGCTTCAGGGTGTGACCTGATAGCTGGACATTTTGGTCAATAGATGCCATTTTTGCCCAGTCTCTTTCTTATTGTTAAATCGTGAACTCTGACCTTAACTGAGTCAAGTGAGGACTGTACTTCTTTAGTTCTGGGTTCTTTACATTTGTCTGATGATCTGAAACGTAAGCTGTTTTTACAAGCACTGTTAGTTGGGATTTGTTACTTTTGGACCAATTGGTCTCTAGCTTCATTTTTAACAGAGTGGTATTGATAATTAGGTCTCTGCATGAAAGCCAGCAAAGCTATTTTCTATAATATCTGCTATATGTATGCGAATTATTATGTTTGTATTTGTTCAAAATTATTACCACAGTATGTCTTGTTATTAGATGTAAGATGGGTCATCTATCTATATGTTAGACAATTCAATAAAAACAAACTCATGTAGATTACCCTCCCTTCTATTTTTTTCTGCAGAGCATCAGGGAGGATCAAGTCTGTCTCACAGGGCTCTGGAGGTTACGACAGTGATAGCGTTGAGATGCATCCCATGGAGGACTGTCCTGAAGCTCAGTACTATCACATGCAGTGCCGGTTGAGTGAGGGGGGTTACGAACGCTCACCCGGATGCGGCTCGAGAAACTGGGGTCTTCGTAAACAGGCTATCCAGAACTGGCAGCGGCGGCCTTACAGGAACAGCACTGAAGGCGAGGAGGGAGACGTATCTGATGTGGGTTCCCGAACCACCGAGTCTGAAGTGGAGATGTGGGAGCAAGAGAGGAGGGCTGTGGCGGAAGTCCAGCAGTCTGCTGCGCCCTATTCTCACCACAGCAGAGCAGCATACCGCCCCAACGCCGGTAAGGGCTCTTTGGAAAGTTGTTAACGTAGACAGATGGGTAACAGATGGGCGTAGCCACGGTGACAGGTCACCCATTGATTTCTGAACTGTGGTTGTTGAAGCCAGAGTTGTTGGCTGTTTAGTGTTGTGGCCTTTCTCATCTTGTTTTTGCCAGATGTGGTTTTTTTTCCAGAGTCAGATGTGACGGTGGAGAGCTGTTACTGGATCAGCCTAGCTAGCTTGGTTAGCAAGCTGCATTGACAAACTTCTGGGTGCACAGATACATTTACCTGCTAATCGTTCTGAGTAACATACAAATAAGAAAAAAAATAGTGTTTCGTTCATAAAAACTAGCACAGCCTTCTTGGATACCCTCCAGTTTACTGTTATTTGATGCTGATCAGCGTCTCTAGCTGCCCTTACAGACAGAGGGCAGCCTAGCCTGTATCCACTTTCTGTTAACATATTAAATTCTGCTGTGAAGTTGGATATTTTACATTAAAAGTCTATGGGGATTAACTCACTGTAGGACCTGCATTTTTTTTAGTACTTTTTTGGCTTGATTTTCAGGTCCCAGATGTTGGTGCTTGTTTGTCAAGTGCAGCAAAATTCGTAGAAATCTGCATCCTGTAAATCCGACACTCCATACAATTTAATATCTGGGAGCCAGGATTCAGAGTCGAGGCCTTAAAATGAGTCCCATAATAGAAGTGACAGATGTAGATCTGGGTCAGCTTGCTGTAATGTAATATTGCAGGAGCTGCGTCAGTGGCCGAAGCTCGTTCTACAAACTGGGGTTTATCATTGAGGCCTTTTATCTGCTGCAGGTCTCGTATGATATTCATGCAAGACAAAGAAATCCTTCTACACCATCTGAGAAAACAAAGTTAAATAAATTGTATTTAAATCAATGAATAACATGAAAACAGATAAAAATGATTAAAAATTCTAATATTGAACCACACACTTGCTTATTGTGTTTGCGGTGCAGGTACGCAGCTTCAGTTCAGTTGTGGTGCATCAGGTGTCATCATAAAGATGGCTCCGTCTGCAGTGTTGGAGCTAAATGCAGCTTCTTTACGTTTGCTTCCGATAAACAAAATAAATGAAGCAACGAGGGACGAGATAAACGCACAAAGTTTAGGGTCTATAAATATTTCTAGTAGGCTCACAGGCTCATGTTATCCAACACAATTTAAAATCTCAAGTCCTTTTTAATGAGATGTTTCGCCAGCGTTTCTGTTGTAGGTGCTGAGAAAATCAAACATTGCTGCAGGTGACTCTGCTGTTCTTCCTCTGTGTGCCTTTGTGCGTTGCGATATTTGTCTGTCATATTGTCTCAGTTCCTCCCCTCATATTAGGCTTTGTGCTCAGCCAAGCTAGGCAGCTAGCCTTTCCTACACAGCTGAAATCCACCACAGATTGTGCATTTCTCTCTTAACTTCTTGTAATGCCAAGATCTTTAAACTCACTGCTGTGGCCCCTCCATCTTTTCCACCTGCTGTTGGGATTTTAAATACCAGTTGGACTGGGGCGGTCTGCGAAGAAGCAAAACTGGGCCAAATCTCTGACGAATTCATGTAAACTGCTATAACGGCCCCATTAACACAAAAGATTCCTCTCCTCATGTTACTGGCATCCCTCTGCTCTGACGTAGTCCTTCTTATCGGGAGAGTCTCTGCCAGGTTGTGATGGAGGTTTATGTATCTACAAGCAAAGACAGAGTTGTTTTCCCAGCATGCAACACACAGTTTGGCTTCTTTTTTCTTTTTTTTTTAGTTCACTTGGCAATCTTGAGCGTAGGTGGTGCGTGTGTGTGTGTGTGTGTGTGTAAGAGAGAGAGTGAACGAGGAACAGAGTGAGAGTGTAAGCAATGGTTCTTAGCCCTGATGGTTTCGAGCGGACTCCTTCCAAGGCCAAAGACGAAATGAGTCATCTCGGAGCAATCTCGCTAAGAGGAATGGACGCATGATGTCAGCCGATAGATAAAAATCCACAGAATGAAAAGATGAGAAGGTGAAAAAAGAGCAATGTTAATTAGTGTCCTGCAGAAAGTTGGCGCCACCGTGTGACAGAATGTCTTTGTTCTTTTTTGAAGAGGATTTAAAGTACTTTGTAAGAGTCTCAACTCACCCACCATTTCTTTTACATTTTGCTAGAAAAATGGGAAACAGTTGCAGTGATTTATTGAAATGTGCAAACATACATGGAAATACAGCATACAGGGCAAAAACACAGTGTGTGTAACTTTACTGACCTTGAAAGTCAGAGTTTAACCTGGCCGCCTTCATTTTTCAACAGGCTGTGTTGAAATAGTGTTTAAAAAATTAGGAATAGTTCTTCAGGCTTCTTAAAAGACATTCAAATCGCTTCTTTGAAGGTAAAGTATTGTCAAAAATCAAAATGGTTCTTGTCTGTGTCCATAATTCCCTCGGTTTTGACAAATCCCCACGGTGTAAATGTAGCCTAAAACAAGATTTCTGACAATGCTTCAGTGAACTGTCAGCCCTTTGCTGGATTTCTTCCCTATATCTTAAGGATTTGACTTTCAGATACTGTTAATTCTTAATCTATGCTAAATAGTTATTCCTGACACTTCTTTTTTTTCTTCCCTCCACATGTCCAGCTTCCTCATTATGTTTTGAAAGTACACCGTATTCCAAGATGTTCCAAAGTTTTGGCTAATAGATCTTTGGGAGTCACCTTGTTATTGCAAAAATAATATTTGATGCTTGTCAAAGTGTCGTCTTTGGTATTTTTCTTAGATTCAACTAAAGAAATGGGTGCTTTACTAAGTTGCAAACACAGTATGGTTCCTCCCTTGACTAAGGTGCTTTCATATGCTTGACTGATTCATAGGTCAGTGCTAAGTGGTTTAACACACAAAAACACCCCAAACATTCCTCTGAAAATGGTCTGATACAACGACTGGACTTAAAAGAGTGAGTGAACAAGCAGATGTTTAGAAAGCATGGAGAACTGTTGTTTAAGACCAATTTATTTAAAAAATGACAGGAAAGTCTAGCTCCTTCAAAGCAAAATATAAAGAAATGAGTGATGGTTCAAGATTTTTGCACAGTACTTTTTAAAAATGTAATATGATCTTCTATTCCCACAGGTCGATCTGAAGGCGTCTACAGCAAGCCATGCAGACATGAAAAAAGTCCTTCCAAATCCAATGAGGTGATCAGTCCAGAGATCCTGAAGATACGTGCTGCCCTCTTTTGTATCTTCACCTACCTGGATACTAAGACCCTGCTGAGAGCTGCCGAGGTCTGCCGCAATTGGAAGTTTGTGGCCCGCCACCCAGCCGTGTGGACCAGAGTGCTGCTAGAGAACGCTCGCATTTCTTCCAAGGTGCTTAGTGAACATGAAGATATTGTGATATATGTAACAGTCAAGATAAGCACGTGCTTACTGTTATTATTTTAGGTGTATTTTCTTATGTACATGTATTTTTTTTCTCAGTTTCTTAGCACAATGTCTCAGTGGTGCACTCAGACGCACTCTCTGATCCTGCAAAACCTTAAACCAAGACAGCGGGGCAAGAAGGAAACCAAGGAGGATTACCTGAAAAGCACACGGTGAGGCACACATCCAACATATAGCTGCCAAAGACTGCATGTAAAATATGGTCACTCCCACTGCAGTGTCTTCCACTGCTTTGTGGATTCGCATGTTGATGTTGTTGCTAACTTAGTTTCACCTTCAGACAAGAGGGTGGAGTGCTAAGCTATCAGCTAACGTCAGCAAGCTGTGACTGTATTAAAACCTCTCAGAGACGCAGTGGAGAGGTGCAGTTGAATGACTTGAACTGTCCGTGGTAAAATAATTCACAGCTTTAAATCTTAACTGAAAAATGGATGAGTTGTTAAAAAAATTCTTCAGCTACAAAAACCAAAAATCTGACTTTTAGTATGCTTATTTTTTTTACTGTTGGACAGTTTAACATGAGAGCTCATGGTGACAACCTCAAGCAGGCCATGTGATAAAAAACCCTGGAGCTCGCTGCTTGACCAATAAGCTCAGTTCCTCTTTTCAAATCACTGCCCAGTGGCTCATTCACACCTGTTACTGCAGTCTGTGTTGTTTTGGCTTCATTAAGCAGTGCTGGGCAAACTGTCAAACTAAGCGACATACCAAATGACTCCTCAAAGAGTGATTGATAAGCAGAAGCTACCAGGAGAAGGATAATTGATGAATACTGACATTTTTGTGCTGCCTGATTATGCTCGGCATGTAAAAGATCAGTTAGGATTTCCCGGAAGTAGAAAAGTAGATATTTGATATGAGTGGACGAGTGGAACGTGGAGTGAAGGAGACGAATTAGAGTTAAGTAGGTGCTCCCAGGTTACGCTGATCCAACCTGGATATGCTGCAAATGTTAGTGCACTATTTTTTGTTATTTTTCATAAATGGTACTTTTGGAGTGTCAAAAAGCGAAAAAATGACTTTCTGTCTTTTTCTGTTGACCTTCCCTTAAATCTCTGTCTAAGTGGCTGTCTGGAGGAGGGTCTGGAGGCGTTGTTAAAGGCCACAGGAAGTAACCTGCTGATACTGAAGATTTCACACTGCCCCAACCTGCTGACTGATCGCTCCCTTTGGCTGGCCAGCTGCTACTGCCGAGCCCTTCAGGCTGTAACATACAGGTAGACTGTCACACTGACATCCAGGTCCTGGCTTTTGTGAAATAACGTACACTCAGACCACTCTATAAAAACAAATAGAAACTGTCCTGCTGTCATGCTCTAATCTGTATAATATTGCGTGCAATTTGGCTTTTGTGCATTTGTATTCTATTTCAGGAGTGCTACAGATCCAGTTGGTCAGGAGGTTATCTGGGCCCTTGGAGCTGGATGTAGAGACATTATATCCCTACAGGTGGCGCCATTACATCCATGGTAACACACTCCATCTGTTACCCAGAAGCTCTGTTAAAATATAGGATTGCAAACAAATGAATGAACATTTCAAACCCAGTCTTTTCCCTTCAGCCAACAACCCGCTCGCTTCAGTAACCGATGTCTGCAGACCATTGGACGATGCTGGCCGCACCTCCGTGCTCTTGGTGTGGGCGGTGCTGGGTGTGGGATTCAGGGACTGGCCTCATTGGGTAAACTAGAATAGTAATTCCACTCCTTAGCGATTACAAATTAGTTTGAGCTTCACTGATCTAATTACTTTGTGTATTTTCTTGTATTTGATGTTTTTATCCAAATGAGTCTTGTCCATTCTTTGTTGTCCTGACATTATTTAGTTTAAAAGACCTGCATTTCTGCTACAGCTCCTATAAATATAAGTGAGTCTTTGTGTCCTGCAGTAACCTCTGCTGTGTTTTATTTTGAAATCCTCCCTCTCTGTGCAGCGAGGAACTGCATGCGCCTGCAGGTGTTAGAGTTGGACCATGTGAGTGAAATCAACCAGGAGGTGGCAGCAGAGGTTTGCAGAGAGGGCTTGAAGGGCCTCGAGATGCTGGTGCTCACCTCCACACCAGTCACCCCGAAAGCCCTGCTCCACTTCAACAGTGAGTTTGACACAACAGATCAGGCTAAGTAGCTTTGCAGTTAACTAGTGTGGCTGTGTAGTTAATAATATTAAAGCAGAACTCTAAGCAGAGCCATGTTTTTGCTGTTACATTACTGCCAGTGTTGTTACTTATGTGTGTTAACGCTCCTTCCATTTATGTAGGTGTTTGCCGCAACCTCAAATCCATCGTGGTTCAGATTGGTATAGAAGATTACTTTGAGGACCCGAACAGCCCAGAAGCTAGAAAACTGTTTGATGAGATGGTTAACAAGCTCCAGGTAACAGCACCTTTGTGTCTCACAGTCCACCCACACAGCACATACATAGTTTGATACACCAGTTTTTCAGCTGATGAGACATCCAGTACTGTTCACAGACAAAATCAAGTTACAGGCACTCATTACTCGAGAGGAGGAAACCAACAGAAACCCAAACCTGCCTGCTAACGTCTCAGTTAAAATGAAATTCCCAGTTTTAGAAACTGCAGTGCATGATCGAGGTGACCTGTGGAAGTTCACAGTGAGGTGATTTTAGTGACTTTAGATGCGGACCGCTGTTTAAACCAGGCCAGCTGGTCTGAGTATTTCAGAAACTGCGTTTTTACTGAAACATCCCCACACAACCATCTCTGCAGTTTACAGAGATGGTCTGGAAAATAGAAAATATCCAGTGAGCAGCAGTTCCTATAGTGAAGATACCTTGTTGATGTTAGAGGAGAATGACCAGACTGCTTTGAGCTGATAGGAAGGCAACCCTGAGGTATGCAGAAGGGCAGCTACAACAGCAGAACACCACACAGGGTGCCATCTCAAACTGGTTTCTTGAATGTAACATTGAGTTCACTGTACTGAAATGACCTCCACAGTCAGCAGATCTCAATCCAGTAGAGGAACTTTAGGATGTGGTGGCATAGGGGATTCGCATCATGGATGTGCAGCTGACAAGTCTGCAGTAGCTGTGTGATGGTGTCATGTCAGTATGGGCATATCATCACACCAGCACCTTGAAGAATTAAGGCAGTTTTGAAGGCCAAAGGAGGTCGAGCCTGCTACTGATGGAAACTTTATTCTGTGTTATTTCCTTCTAAAAACATGCAGCCAAACACAATGTGACTGTCAAACAAAACCACAAGCACCAGAAAATGTGCCAAGGTGGCGTCACCTTATCTCGCTGTTGTTTTGCATCTCTGTGTTTTTCTGCTGTTGTTGTTTTCTCTCAGGCAAAGCTGACTATCACAGCTGACTTAGTGCTGTTCTGTCAAACATCCAGAACAAACAAAAAGAGTTTAGCCAATGAGAGCAGGTTTTTGTTTAAATAACTTTACAGTATCAGTTTGTATTATTGTTTGTTAGTGTAACTTTTATGTAGGAGTGAATATGATTTGTAATTTGGAAACATAACTCCTTCTTATATACACCCCCCACTCAAAGAAATTGATTCTTTGTCAGCTCCCGTTATGAGTCCTCCTGAATGAGCAGTTACTATTTTACTAAAGTTACAGCCATTCACTCATCAAAGGTCGACTGTGCAATGTTAATGTCTGACATTGTAGTTACTGTATCTGGTAACAAAGGTCCTTTTATCACTTTCGTGGGAATTTATTTTCTTTTTTTTGCACCACTGTATACACATGACTAAGAGTTAGGCCAATAGTTGTTAAGTGGGTACAGTGCATCTATCTTTATCACAGTTGCATACCATTAGACCATGAGTCAGTCCTCAAAGCCCCAGTGGTGGTTTGTTGTGGATGTGTTGCTGCTATGCTGCTGCTATGCTCTGGCTGTTGTTGAAGCTTACCACACACACACACACACACATGCACACACACGCACACACACGCACACATACACACACATACACACACATACACACACACAAAGCTGTAGAATCAAGAGATTTTTTTAGTTTGAGGTATTTTTTTCTTTTCTCTCAAAAAGGTGCAAGCAGCTCTGATTCACTTTTATCCCTCCTTCCTCACGATTGCTGTGGAGAAAGAAACATCAAAGTGAATCATCTGTTTTGTCAAACAAGTCATGTAAAGGTGAAGCATAAAGGGCAAAAAATGTGCATCTGTACGAAAAAAAAAGAGCATGACGAGATGGAGATTTATAGAGAATAGACTATTTGGCTTGCAGGTATTTTGAGATAAGTCATACACATCGTGTGTCTCTACAGGAAACGAGATTATGATATCGCACTCTCTTTTACTTTCAGGCTCTGAAGAAGAGACCCGGCTTCTCCAAAATCCTCCACGTGAAAGCAGACAGTCTCTGCTAACGTCTTTTGTGCAGGTTCCTCAAGCCTTGGAGAGGGTGCCATCACGGCTCCAGTCAATCAAAAAGACCCAGCTGTTCCTGGAGTTGAATGCGTCTGCAGCATCGTGAAGAAGTAGGATCGAGGGCTCAGTGTGCATTTTGCTAAAGTACAAATCTAAGACAGAAAAACTTGATACAGTTATCTCGTTAATATCGGTTAGCCAGTTTGACTTGCAGCGGCACTATGTATGAGAAAGGGGGGGCTTGTTTTAAACCTGACAAACTCAAGAAACGCAACAGCTTACTAAATTTTCATTTGCAGTAACCTTTTTGCTTTTTTCATTCAAAAAAGTGGTTTGTGTCATTGCACAGAGCAGATTCCTTTTATTGCAACCCTTGAAGCCACACGACAGCGCTTTTTAGCTGTCCGCGTCCACACAGTGCTCGATGCAGACTAACACCAACAGCTGATGGGCTGACAGGCTGCAGAACATGATCACAGGCCAATGTGACTTCTCTTATTCAAGTTCACGTTGTGTTTGTGTCTGCGTGGATGACTTAAACACATAAATGGATCGACAAAGTACTGGATCAAGCCTGTCCTGCACTGCTGTACATTGAAACTGGACAATGGATGACTTTGAACACTTACTGCTTCCACCCAGAACAGAAATATGCTGCACCAGCTCCGAGCTCCGTGGACAGAGCACAAAGGACAGCCGCACACACACACACACACACAGACCTTCAGTCTTCTAAACACTGCCTGGCAGTGATGCATTTTGCCTCCTCTTCTCTAACATCCTCTGTTTCCATATGTTAAAAAAACAAAAAAATACAAGGTCACAAATCTTGTGTTTTTAAATATTTGGACCTGTTCATCCCAGACAGCAGGATTTAATATCTGACGTTACCGGTGCCATTCATAACAGTGTCCTCATTCCAGTGAGCGTTTTCTCCGATGTGCCATTAACGAGGGGGAAAGGGGGACCAGGTGTTTAATCACTAAAATCAAAAGCAGTGTTGCAGTTTGATTTAAATGTGTGTGAATTTAAGGCGTTGTGTTTCATATGGGACAAAGTCTCCAGGTGTATGCAGGTGTTGTAGAGTTTGGACGTCATCCGACTTTCTTCGTTTACCACCTGAATCAGTGCCATTCCCGTTCACGGAGCTTCTCGTGGCCAAAGCTCTTGTGCGATTCCTCATTTGTATTCATTTAACATTAACGTCCTCTGCCTCCCTCTGCTGGTGATTCCATGCAGATGCAGCGCTGACGTGCAGCTGGCGTTATGTGACACTTTGTACCCTTTGCAGCATGGAACAAGGATCACCTTTTACTATTTTGCAGACATAAGGGATCAGGTCTTCGGTGTCACCTTTAAAATTGGAAAAGCAACCTGACTACAATTTAGCGTATGATGGAAATCCTCAAGAAGTATGAGTAGCAATACCTGCAGTAGTTAAACTTACTGTGTTCACTCTTCTGTGCTGCAAATAACTTAAAAGGGAGGAGCTCCAGTGATTTTTATACAGCCAGATCACCCGTATACACACACACAGATACACACAGTAATACAGCCTGTGAAAACAGTATCTTAATATATGCTGAGGCTCTGCAGGAGCGTTGTCCTGTCTGAGAAAATAGAAATTGTGATCTGGTGGTTATCTCACATTTCTAACAGAAAACCTGGGATCTGAACTGTGGGTGTAAAAAGATGTAGGTGGTTACCAAAAAACTGTATTTCGGAGTGCTGCGATGGACTGTTTTATTTATTTTTTTATTGTTTTTGGAACTTGATGATACTATGGACCAAAATTCTGCTGCACTGAATTTTAAATGTCTCTCTAATGAGTTCCCTGACTTTATGGAAGTGCAATACTAAATCTCTAAATGGAGCTCACAATCAGTTTTAAAGGGGACCTATTGTGCTCATTTCAATTTAATTCAATTTTATTTATATTCCCAACAACAGTCGCCTCAAGGCGCTTAATATTGTGGAGTAAAGAAGAAACCACAATATTGGAAAGAAACCTCAACAATCATTTGACCCCCGCCAGTGAGCAAGAAGTTGGCGACAGTGGGAAGGAAAAACTCCCGATTAACAGGAAGAAACCTCCGGCAGACCAGGCTCAGGGAGGGACAGCCATCTGCTGCGATTGGGTGCTGAGGGTAAAGAGCGCCATATTTTTATTCTTGGGCTCTACTAGGGTAGCTTTGCATGATTCACAGACAAAAACTTATTTTAAGCAAAATAAGCCCTCAGAAAGATTCAGAAAGTCACGTGACAGGTAGGTGGAGATTCTGTTCTTACAGTTATCTGCCTCGGATGACCGTATTAAGGATTTCCGCTCTCTCTGTGACATCATAAAGATGTCATCTGTAGCCTGATAAACTTTCAGAAACCAAACGTTTCGTCTGAAGCCTTAGCTTTTGGTTCACAGTGTGAAAGGAAAGCATACCAGGTCCCTCGCTATAAACAAATCACGAGCACAGTTCTGTAACAAGTTTCAAAATTAATCAAGAGACGTGCAGAACATCACTTCTTCTTCTACTCTGTCACTTTGCACACCTTATCCGCCCGACGGCCCTGCCTCGCCACGCCAGGCTGCATCATTTGTGGGCGGAACAGCAGCAGAGCAGAGCAGGTTGACATTTTCAAGGAGCCCTGTGTGGGTGTGTGTCACGTGAACTCTTTAGAATTCACAGATAAACAAAGCTCTTAGCCGCTCTGCTTCACAGTCAGATATACGTACGCAGACTTGTATAACTGCAAATTGTAGTGACGACAATTGGGGAACAGTCGTGGATGTCCATTTCTCCGTGTTCTTCCAGTACCGCATATTTATTATCCCACACTGGTCACAGATTGCTGGGTGCAGGTGAAGGAAATGTGGGGAATGGTGTAAACGTTTGCTGACACAATAGAGAAAACACAAAAGCACTTGTTGATTTTTTTGTTTTGTTTTTTTTGTTTTAGACAATCCTGCCTTGGTTATCAGCTACTCTGTACATAATGTTTGCTTAAAAAAAAGCAACAAAAATGACCAACCTTTGATGTTATATAATATTAAGGTCATACTAACGAGTGGCAAAGTTGAAGTTTACAGGTGTTCACTCTGTAAGCGTTTTCTCTCCAAAGGTTTGACGACAGACGAGCAGAGAGAATTATATTATGTATAACAGTAGTGTTGAAATTGCAGTTGTGTACTAGATACTTTATATTAAATGTGCATCAGAGTCATATAGAGATGGAAATTATTTAAGAAGAGGTTAAAGATAATAATCAGCTATTTATTTCTATAAAAAAAGAGCGATGTGTAATACTGTTGGCATGTTTGTGTTCACGCATCAGTCATTGAGTTGCCTTCTTTACTGTTCTGCTACTGTGGCGAGAAAATTATTAGATGTTTAAAGAGCTTTGATTGCCTGCAGGTTAATAATCTTTATTTCAACCCGTCTGTTGTTGCACTAGTGAAAAACAAAACAGGATTTAAAAAAAAAAAGAAGATATTTCAGATGTTTATTATAAGAGTGTTGTTTTTAATGTTCAGCTATCTCTCAGTATTTTAACAGACATATGATGCACTTTTTTCCCCCCTTTTATCGGCCGGCCGGTTGTCGGTTGAGTCGGGAGCGACGGCGGTCGGCCTGCCTGTCGGCGCCTTCTGATGGGCTACTAAAAAGGAACTCTTCGCTTATACGTCGGTTTCATTGGGAAGGTGATTTCGGAAACACGATAAGCGATACCTTTACGGACTTCTATAAGTGAACAGACGTACGGTTTCTCATCTCTCATATCTCTTCATGTTGGGAAGGGGAAAAGATCGAACCTGATTCAGCTACATTCAAGTGCTTTTTAGGTTACCGATATGACCTTACGCTCATCTATTTTGAAACGTTTTTAATTCATTTGCTTTAGTTTTGCTTTTATTTGCCGATTTCACGCGCACATCCATCAGTACATCAGTTGCTTTATTTTGAAGTTGGCCTGCTGAGGTTGTTGCAGAGCCCTTTTGTTGCCCTCTAAACCTGCAGATTAGAGGTGCCAAGCGTGCACCTTTTGGTTTGAGCTATGATCCTGTAGTTGTTTCATTGTTTTGAAATTGAAAGGTACTTTCTCATTCACTTTTGTTTTATTTAAATCAAGCATCCTCTGTTGCACTTACCCCAGTTTATCATAGTGTGCAATAGAAAAATGGTGTCTGAGTGTTCATGTACCTCTCTGTACATATTTTACGTGTGATTGATTGTATTCTGCCCATTCATCTGAACAGTATTTTACACATTACCTCAACACTTAACTGGGCAATTAAGTGTGCCGTTTGTCTTTGTAATCTTTTTTTCTTTTATTTTTTGACCTCCAGCTGATCCATGAACTTCATCCGATTTGCTTGAGACGAAATGAATTCTGTTGCTGGAAAAACAACAAAAAACCCAAATAACTTTCCCAAAACATGATCAGCCTTCTCTGATGACTGCAATAGATGGAAATGTTTTACTACTCATTTTCACTCATTTTGTTGTCATCAATAAAAACTGCTTTAAATTGTACTGGCTCATTTTTTAAAAGAATTTTTGTGTCATTTTAGAATAAAATCATATCCTAGTAAGATTTTAAGATATGACTATGTAGTAGAAAATCCTTTAAAACAGAGAGATCACGGTTGGAAGACCTTACAGTACCTGGCCCTAGACTCACAGGCCACTTTATTAGCTACACCTTGCTAGAAACCAAAGGTGCTCTGTTGGATTGAGATGTGGTGACTGTGGAGGCCATTCGAGTACTGCAAACTCATTTGTCATGTTAAAAAAAACAGTTTGAGATGATTTGAGCTTTGTGACATGGTGTGTTATCGGAAGATGGGTACACTGTGGTCATGAAGGGATGGACATCAGCAGCAATACTCTCATAGGCTGTAGTGTTTAAATGATGCTCAGTTGGTACATTTCTGGGCATGATGCACCTGAGTCTAATAAATCCACCCCAAAATCAAATTTTACCATCTATTTTCTATAAAAATTTCATTTATTATTGTAAAATTAGAAATCTGTGACTTAAATTGATAAGGAACACCCGATGACACAACTTGTCAACGTGTGCATACTTTTGAAAAGAAATAGAAATGAAATAAAAGCACCGTCCCCACATGTAACGAGCAGATCACGTTAGCCTTGGCCTCCGGTGAAAGACGTAGCTGAATGGTTAAATCCTCTCCCTCTTCAGCCTCACGTGTTCCCTGCTGGACCGGGACTCCTGCCAGAACTTTGTCCCCATGTTTCCTCTCTGCTTTCTTACAGTCTGAATGAAGGAGGCGGCGGCTGAGTACGCTGCACACAGAGAACAAAGTTTCAGCTTTGCAGCCTCTTACACACAAACAATTTCCCAGCACAGCTGATTTCATAACTTGCTGAAACAAGTGAATGTTTCAAAGCTCCACTAATGAATGTTTTTAAAATGAGTCAAATGGCAGGATGTCATCTGAAAAAGATGATTCATAGTCAATGAAAATACAAACAATCTGCAGTGAGAATTTTTTTTTTTTTTGTCTTTAGCTTGTTTTGATTTTATTACTACAGGATGGTATAAATCCATATTTCAGAAGGTTAAGGAAAACATGAAAACATAACAGACACGATAATTTAAGGATATTTTATTGAAAGTGAAAATGGTACAAATATTCTGGAGCTGGAGCCGTTCCTACAACAGCTAAATCATAATTATATATTATTTCTTAAAGAAAATAATGAAAACGGAACAATCAAAACTTCTTATTGAAAGGTTATTGAAGCATTCAAAGCAGTGGTAGGAAACTTTGTGTGTGGGGGACTTGCATGCATTTCCCACGCTTACTTAAATGGCAGCGCAGGTGCTTTAACACTCTCATGACCCCCGAACATCTCTCCTCTGTTTTAGTAAAAGTAATACAAAACATGGATGAAAATTAACCTTCAAAGTAAACAGAAGGCTAACAACACTAAGAAAAAAGACATGGGTGAAACACTGGGGTGGCTATACTTCTACTCAAATCAACAAAATAAAATAAGGAACCAACAATTTAAAAACACCACAATCTACTATAATAAAAACAAGAAACTGAAAGTTCAACAAACATGAAAATCAAAACTTTGAACACCACAATAACAATAAAATCGCCACAGAAACCATTATGTAAACAAACTGAGGACAAAAACTAAGGAAATTTGTGTTTGGTTGATTATTTCTTTGTTGTCCCAAAGCTTCTTGCAATAAATCCTTTACTGTTGGAAAAATGCATTTGTGGGGAAAGCTTGAAAAAATTCCTAAATCTTCTCTGCCAATGCAAAACAGCTTATTCATGCTTGGTGTCCGTATTTATTGGAGTATTGGAAGTATGAAGTAACAAGAGGCTATTGGCAATTTAACAGTTTATTCATTTAACACGCAGAGGCCTCAACAGATGTGGAAGAACCTTACACAGCCACAACTGTCCGCCACCTCCTTGTCACCACCTTGGTCACACACTGCTGTGGGATGGGATCCCATTCTTCTTCCCCCATTTGCCGCAAGTCAGCCAGTGTGGTTGTACTGGTCACTCTGGTGCAAACCCCATGCTCACCCTAATCCAACAAGTGTTAGTGAGGTTGAGGTCAGGACTGCAGGCAGTCATCTGTCCTCTCCACTCCCAAACTTAACGTGGTCTCTGATAAACCCCACTCTGTGGGGCGAGCATTGTCATGTTGGCGGACTGAGTTCAGTCATAGTGTGTGGAGATATGGGACTGCCGCTGCTTGCAGAATCTCATCGATATCTCTGCATTGAGGTTGGCTTCAATGATGACGAGCCTTGCTTTTCCATCACGGTAAAAGCTGTTAGCATATCAGTGAAGCAATCAGCATAGTGCTCTCCGAGCCTTCTCCACACACAAAATCCCCCGGCTCATGCTCAAGCAGCTTTATGTATTTTCATCCATTCTTTTCCACTTATCCTTATCAGGGTCACAGGGGCAGCTGAAGCCTATCACAGCTACCGCAGGGCGAGAGGCCGGGTACACCCTGGACAGATCCAGGTCTGTTGCAGGGCAACAGACAGACACTCGCATTTACACCTATGGGCAGTTTAGAATCACCAATGAATCTAACCCCACTAACTGCATGTGTTTGGACTGTGGGAGGAAGCTGGAAGTGAACCCACGCAGACACAGGTAGAACATGCAAACTCCACACAGGCCAGATGGTGGATTTGAACCCTGTTCTTTCTTGCTGTGAGACAGCAGTACTAACCACCGTGCTGCTCTTTATGTATTGTACTTTTAGTTTCAATTCTGTTAAGTGGAAGAAGTGAAAGCAATGACTAAGATCCTGTTGCAAAGGGAAGCAGAGAATAGCAGGCAGTGGAGTTAACACAGGCATATGTGTTTTTCAAAAGTTTAGTCTCTGCTAGAGTTTCTGATGATCCAGCCCAAACTATAAGCTTTCAAGCTTAAACGTAAAAGCAGAGAGCACGTCTACTTTTGCCACAGCATTCTGGATGAAGGCTTTTCAGGGAGCTTTTACAGCAACGTGATAATAATGAATAACAGTAGTTAAGCCTAAAAGTAATACATGCATAAACTAACCTTTCAGTATGAGGAAGTGTGTTTCTATTTTAGCGGTATTTCACAAATATAAGGTGTTGGTCTCTACATGCTATCGTGGCACAGTATGGTCTGGTTTGGTTCCAGGAAGGAGGAACTGAGACCAACCTAGAAACGTCCCAGTTTAAAGTCACCAGTCCTCCATCAAATTCCCAACTGTCAGTTAGAATAACACATAACAGCTCCACAAGTAGGGAGGAAGGAAAGCACAATATATATGCATATAATATAAATTAAGCTAACAGGTGATAAAAAGTAGATATATTGGTAATCTTTAAATGTATTTACTTAGAAATCCTAGCTCTAGCTGATCTACTAAGTGTCCTGTGTACAGGTAAATATACAGTTAATTGCATAATATTGAAAAAAGAAGAAAGGTTTCACTCATTTTTAATTACAAACCCACTCAGGGGTTTTCCACCTCTGCTTAGATGGGCTGAAAGTTGCTCATAGTCCTGCTGCAGAGACAGAAAAAACAAAGGTTGAATATTTATTCTGCCTCTCGCTCAAATTAAAAGACGATAGGAACAGGAGGAACTCATTTTCTCACACCGAGCCATCCATCGATCCAGCACATACATCAGACATCATTCACAAGTGACGCTTCGAGCTCAGTGCGGAAAAACACAGGTGTATAATGTATAAACCATTACTGCCTTTCTCTGAGGGATTGTCCTGACATTGTGTGCCTGCATGCTCACAGAGAGGCATTGAAGTGAGTCATTATTAATGCTTTTAATGGTTTTCCTGCAGTGACAAGTAGAAAGTCTGTTGTGAAGGCCAAACCACTGATGACTTCTGAAACGTGTTTGCTTTTTCTGGGAACTGCAGCTGAGCAGCAGGTCACCTTTGTTCAAATTCAAATACATGTGCACAAATATCAACGCTCTATTTTTAGATACCAGGAATTACGACTATCTAATTTTATATGTCGGCCTTTCAACTTTGTAATTTTACTGCTTTTGCGGTTTTTTATTTCCCAAGATTTGGGGAATGCATTGAAATGTTGTTTTGAATGTGTGCGTGATGTTCTTTGTGGATTGCATTGAGTGAGAACAGAATGCACCCCATGCTAGAGAATAGACATCTTTTCTCAGTCGTGAATTAAAGCGCCCTTTTTTTTGTGTGTGACAGTACGTATTGTTCCATCCTGAAGGGAGCAATAACAGAGACTTCAGTCAGGCTCTGTCTGCACTTGCCCACACAGTAATGAGACGAGGTCTAATCAGACAAAGTGAAAACACCTGTGTGGGTGGCCCGTGACCATTTAGAGGCTTTAGTTCCCAAACATTTTAAACACAAAATTAAAGAGCCTGCATCGGTCGTCTGTTCATCTTCGGGGGGCGCGCCGTGTCCCTCAGTATTGACACGTTAAACTCTTGGATGCACGTCATTCTCACGTTTGAACTTGAGTCTATTCTCCTTCTCGTTCACCATCTGACGCTGCTTGATTTTCATATCTGGCAGCAAGTTTACATCACGAAGATGGATCTGTGTCCTTGCTGCTTATGTGGTCGTCAGTCTGTGCTTCAGCTGTTTCCCATAAGAGCCGAGCTGCCTGTAGGGTGCAGATTCGCAACCCTCAAATTATCTCGTCTCTGTGCGTTAACCCTGTAATGCCAAGTGTGTTATGTTTGATGCACGGATATTTGTGAGTTTTTGAGACTTGTTACATTCCCCTAAGAAGTTTTGGGGCATATAGGAAAATGAAAAAGAAGTGTCTGGGTTGAAAAGAGACATTGAGGCAAAAGTCTGAAACACATACTGTTTGCAATACTTTGGAAATCAGCTAAAAGTCTCTGTGCAGAACTGATATGTAGTACTGTAGGCTTCTTTCTGCCGCTTCCTTAATGTGGCTTAAATAAAGCTGACCACAGCTATAGATCTGCAGCCTAAGCAAATCTTAATTGGAAACTTCCAACCAAACACGTGATCAGTAATGGATTCTGGGTAACCATTCGTGACATGGTGCTTGTCAGGGTGCACCGATTTCTCTTTAAAGCACAGAGGGGCAATTTTGAGTTACTTTCCTCTGCAGTTATTTTTTGTGCCAGTCTTGAAGTTCTCTAATTATATGTGAATGCATTAAAATAAAACACTTTTCTGAACCATTTATCAATTCTGTGAGATTAATTCTGAACAATCTGCAAGCAACTGAAACAAATAATGTATACCACTGAACTGACCTCTGCCTGCCAGACTCCACATAAGTTATTTTCTTCCATGCTCTATAAAGTCCAACAGTTAGCGTGTTTGTTGACGTGGCTGGAATAAATTGGTGAGAGTCAATGTTGTGAACTTTTCCCCTTAAAGCTTCCCATATTCAGTGTTGGAAAAACATCTAATTCGTTTCAGGCCACTTATTCTTTCCCCTAATGAAAAATAGCCTAAATGTTAAAACATAAAAAAATGAAAAATTATGTCATTTTAGCTCTCCTGATGTGATGAAACTTTGACACATCACATTTCTACAGTCACAGGCAACTTCATCAACTATACCTTGCTAGAATCAGGTCAGACCTCCTTTAATCTTCACAACTGCCTTTATTCTTCATGGCTTTGTGACATGGTGTGTTATCCTGCTGGAAGCAACTATCAGTAGATACGTGCACTGTGGCCATAAAGGGATGGACATTAGCAGCAACAATATGAAGGTAGTCTGTGGTGTTCAAATGATGGTCTAAGGAACTTGGACTTCTTTAAGTTGCTTGAAGACATTTCACCTCTCATCTGAGAAGCTTCTTCAGTTCTAGGGTCAAATGGTGGAGAGTCCCAGATTTAAGCCCTGTGGGAGTGCCCCCCTAAGAGCGACAATGGACCCCCTAATAATCCTCTACATGAGCCAAGGTGTGAAAAAGGGTGTAGGTCACAATCAGCCAAGGTTTCGGGTGAGTTCATTTTTTAAATGATGGTTATCTGGTGCTAAAGGGCCCAAAGTGTGCCAAGAAAATTGAGACTCATCAACCCAGACAACACTTTCTCAGTCTTTTAATATCCAGTTTTGGTCAGCATGTGTGAATTGTCACTTTTCAGTTCTTAACCAGTACCAGGTGTGGTCTTCTGCTGCTTGTAGCGCATCTTGAGATGCTCTGCTACATACCTCAGTTGTAACCAGTAGTTATTTGAATTAATATTACCTTCACTTAACCTTAAAGCAGTCTGGCCTTTCTCCTCTGACATTAATAAGGCATTTTCCCTCAGAACTGCCGCTCATTGGACATTTTCTCTTTTTCAGACCATTCTTTGTAATACTTTAATTTTTTTTAAAGTAATTCCCTTAAATTCTGGAGTAAAATTCTAGCTGCTCATCAGTTTCTGAAATACTCAGACCTGCCTATTTGGCACCAACAATCGTGACACATTCAGATCTACCATGCCAGAATCATTCAGCTGCTGCCATGCGATTAGCCGATTAGATTTATGCGTTAACAAGCAGCTGAACATGTGCATTAAAAAAACCAGCCAGTGAGGGTTTGTAGATAAAGAGGCCTTTTCACACGACCACCCGACTCTGGAAAATGATGATCGGTGGGGCGTAAACACAGAATTTAAAAGCGGTTTTCATTTGTTGCTAATTAAAACCTTCCCATGTCTTTTCAGTCTCTGATTAAGAGGATTGACAGTCTTGTCCAACAGAAGTGGAGACTGGGCTGAGGCCTGTTCTAACACCATCTGTCACTTTGGAGCCTTTTTCCTCTTCTTTCCACGTGCACCACTTTGTGCTCCCTCTCACTCAAAATAACGAGAGCATCTGCACATCCACTGCTGTGTTTAATAAATTTAATGAATCAAGAAAACAAACCAGTATCAAATGATGATAAAACTTTTATTTTGTTAAAACCTTCAATTTTTTGTTTAGTATTTTCATTATTTTCGAAATAACATAGCATTACGTACAGAAGGCACTTACAAAAACAAGTTAAAATTACAGATGCTGTTATTATAAACATTAAATTACTGATTAAACAAAAGAATGATAAAGAAATGAAATGACAGCACCATTGGCAACTTCTGAACAGTACATCTCAAATAAAAATTTAGCATGATTCAAATCTACAGTACAATAGAAACAAAAGTCATTTGTTACAAGTGTAATAATGCCCAAGCTATGCTTTTAAGTATAACTTAATCATCAGGATAAAAAGCTTCAACTCAACAGGTTTGTATTTTTTTCACTAGTCAGAGGTTCATTTATGTTTATATATTAGGCTTCGTGGTTTCCGCGCTGTTCAAGTCCTGGTACATCTCCATCAGGCGAGTGGCCTCTCTCTGCCCTGACAGCAAAGCACCATGGGTAGTGGAATAGTATTTTCTGTGGGTGGCCTCTCCAGCAAACAGGACCTGTAAGGGCTGAGCAAAGAGGGGAGGAGAGGAGAGGAAACCAGAGAGGGAACAAAAATGAGATTCAATCACGATCCATCAATGTCATCATGTTGGGGGTTTTTTTTGTTTCTCCTGAGGCGCTCGCTCCTATTTCACTCCCTTGTTAGTGCTCCACATGTAGGAAGCTACAGAAACTTTCCTGAGGGCTCGTGATTTCACTTTGACAGGGTTGTACACTTCAGCAGAAGGGGGTCATGCCGTTCCTTCAGCAGTGTCAAATGAACGCACGGAACCTCCACCCCCGCACTCCTAGCCCCTTCTCCCTTTCACCCAGAGTGCATCGAGTTTCACGGTCTAGACTTTTGGCCTGGAATCGGCACTTCAGTCCCTCCTGACACCAGCTGTATTCACTCTGCATGAGCATGGTTGTAAACAAACCATGAGGGCAAAAACACTGCCAGGGAGGTGCCCTAAATGCACCCCAATCTTCTACACCCAGAACAGTTCAGCTTTTAAGTAAAAAATTAAAGATTTCAAACTATAAAATAATCAGTAAAACATTTTCTAGAAAGGGAATTTTAATGTGGAAATAATTATAAAGAAAAAGTGTAAAGTCAACATAAAGTATATGGACAAAAGTGATAAAATGGGCAATAGACTCGCACTTACATGGCACTGCTCTACTCAAAGAGTTTGTGTAGTGTATTAAAAAAAAAAAAAAGGATGTCTACTAATCAATAAATGACAACTAAATATCTAGCAACTGTATTGTAAGCAGTTCTTACTGGAGCCTTGGTGCTATTGGCATAAGGCAGTGGCATGGCCAGCTTTTCACAGTCCGCACCACTGGATCCGACTCTGGTGAAGGAGTAGGAGCCTCGGATGTACGGGTTGCTGCCCCATGAGGAGCGCAGGATGCGCCGGGGCTTCGGAATGTCGGGGTTCCCTGGAGACGGACGAAACGGTGGAAAGACAAGGGAGTCAGCTGAGATACAGACAATGACAGTCAGCAAGTCGACAATAGCAGCTCTTATTATCCCTCTCAGCTCTCACTGTGGCAGATCCAACATGTTTAGGAGCTACCATGTCAGTGGGTTAGGATACTAAAAACCATCCCTAAAACAACAAAAGCAGAGAATGATAACTGATGGTTGACATTTCATGAGCCATCATCATCAGGTGTGAATGAAAGAAATGTCTGTACAACAATTTCAAAGCAAATCCAAGTTGTTGAGATGTTTTTCAGATACCTTTAAAATGGTAAAATTATATGAAAGACCAGCAGCTAACCTGGACTAGCTTTTATACTTGGATGTTTAATCTGCCAACACCGATCAACTTGTGACTGTGTGCGAGCAGAGAGGCACCAGTGAGTGATGCAATTAAGCAAACAGCTGAAGGGATTAAACCACGCTGACCTAAATGAGGAGTGACTGTATGTGTTTGGCTTCTCTGTGCAATTTACAGTCCACTGACCTTATCATGAAGTGACAGTAAGTGTCTCTGTGACCTACTTCTGAGGCAGAATATAATCCGAGACCTTTCCTCTCTACACTTCTTACCTTATGCAAGTTGCCAAACAGCAGTGCGAGTTACATTTTAGCTTGCAGTCACCTTGAAGCAGTTAGTCAGCCTTCTGTTTTTTCCCCAGTTGCGCAAGATGTGACGTGCGTCATGTAACTGGTAGCAGCAAGTACTGGATTGTTTGTGTATGCAGGAAAGAAGGGATGGCTAAAAATCCCAGTGACAATAAATGACTCTCCGCCTTGTGCAACATCAGCTCTCTGAGCGGTGACATGGGACTGGTAAGCTGCTGTTCACTGAACACAAACAAGGTACCTTAGTCATTCAGCGGTATTATCTCTCAGCCTTTCTATACAGAAAAAAAAAAAAAGGTGATTACATCACAGCTGAAAGGTGACGTCATTTCCTTTCTATGGAATACAATGACCCAACCCTAATAGTACAAATGAGTCACTGAACTCACAGCCTCAGACTGAACCTTTCAAATGTACCGTGTTAGTTTTAGATTACTGATTCTTAGTGAAAGCTTCACTAGAATTGATGGAGGTTAAAGCTGAATTTGCCTGGTTTATCATTAAATCCACAGAAGATTATAAAAGTAGAGATCTCTTATTTGTCCTCAATACTTCTTTGTTAGTTAAACTAGATCCTATTTTAAATACAGTTTTAAAAGGTCATAAGAGCAGCATATCTTGTTATGAGCGTAAAACTGTCCAAGCTCTATACATCTGCGTCTGCATGCCCTCACCTGTAAAGCGCCTCAGCAGCTCAGTGCAGGTCTCGGCCACCGTTTCGTCATCGCAGCGCTCCATGTACAGCGCCTCCTGCCCACAGATCCAGCCGCTCAGCATGTAGCCGTAGCGCTCAGGTGGATAGAGAACATCAAAGCTGCAGATTTTTTTGTACCACAGCTCCTCGGGGTAGGCCAGCTGCTCCAGTTGGGCCTCGTCCTCCCACACAAATTGGATGCTGTTACACTCAGGGCTCCAGAAGGGCTCCTCAAACTCCAAGAATATCTTGTCGGTGGTGCTGATGCCCAACTTCTCGACGGCGAGGACCTTGTCCTCGGGAAGAGAGGGCGAGAACATGGCTTCGTGGTTTTGCTTCAGCACGCCCAGAGAGGTCGTCACGATCACATGGTCGGCCATGATCCACTCCTCATCCTCGCACTCCACGCCGATAGGGTGACCCCGCATCACAGGCTGGCTGCTGTGGTTGTTTTCATTGTGGTTGTCGTCGCTGCTCTTAGTGATCACCTCCTGATGCTGGGCTGAGTAGTTCCAGTGGATGCAGCGCACCGGCTTGCGAAGGCAGATGGTGTGGGAGGGGATGTCCTGGGCCAGCAGCTCCATGATCTTCATAAAACCTTCAGGAATGACATAATGTGCCCCGGGGATCTCCGTCCACTCACCAAACTCACTCAGGGACACCTCGTCCATACTGGGAGAACTGCTTTCGCAACTTTCCACCTGAAACACGATACAACATCAACATAGAGGATCGGGTGTCACTAATGTAGCAATACTAACATTCAAAATCAAACCACTACAGCCATTAAAGTATTTACTGCGTGTCAGCATCTCTGCAGCTACTGCACTCAACAAATCAGCAGGATTTAACTAGTTTAAACATACTGGGAATACACAGGGTTTACTTAGAGGACAGCTACACCTGCTTCTGGCTCATTAGCTGGTGAACCAGCATGGCAGCAGTTACCTAATGTTTGCTGTTTGCTTCCCTGCTGCCTTTCCCCACATGCACTCGCTTTATATTCACTTTGAAATATAAAGTTATTCAGGCTATAACTTCAGTTCTATGAGGATGTACCAGGCCACTAATGAGCTAGCTTAGCATAGCTTTGCTTGTACCACTTGCAGGGTTGATACAAAATTAATTTTTTCAACTACTAAGTGAGGCAACAGTCAATCAAAACCTATTTACCAGTTGTGGTCAAGTAAATTTCCCTAGGGGCCACATGACAAACTGCCATTAAAGGGCTGCACAAATAATCAGCTGAACTCAGTCCTGCTCAATATTGACTTCATCCCTTTATGAGCTAATTGGCGACAGAAGAGGATGGTAACGAAAGGGGGAGATGGAGGCAGAGGATCTGCTGCTGCGATGCGACCGTTAAAGGCAGCAGCTAAAAGTAACAGTCCCAGATTCTCATGTAGTCTCTGGGAAAATGAATCGCTAACCTCGATTAAAACAATCCAGGGTGATCACTAAGCAGGCTCACATTAAACTGGAAAATTTGATCATTGCTGTGACTTGTCACCCCATTTTAACTGATTAAAGTGAATTACAGGCAGCTAGCCCATGCTAAACGCTAACCACAGCAATGTTAGCCTACTTTATGAATGAAAGATTAGGGTTGCTATGGCAATCATACCAGACAGATGCCCCATTCCCATGTAAATGACGCATGTTAGCAAGATTGTTTTTATTTATCTGCAAGTTGTATTTATGCTGCTCACTGCTCCTCTTATTTTAAATATTTATTTGTTCATCAATAGCTACATAGATTATAGCCAATGAGGAAGCAAACCAAAGCTTCAGGGTTCATGAGTATGAGTTATTTTCTAGGCCTCCAAATTTACAAATGTTTGTTCTCAAATGAAACACTGCACACCTTGAGGTACTGCTGCAGCATAGACAGTTTGAGTTTCTTGGTGCTCTCAGAGTCATCAGGATCCACCATGATCTTCTTGCGGACCACGTCTCGTGTAAAAACGCCAACGCTGTTCTGGCTCTCAGCACAGACGGGTTTCCCGTTCTTGAAGAACTCCTGAGTCAGCTCGTACACCTAAACGAGGGCAAAAGGCAAGGAACGATGTAAAGAAAGCAGGGCATTGTGAAATGAGGAACTAAAAGAAACCAGTTTATTTCAGTCCAGGGCAGATTTCTTTACTTTCAGGACTAAACACTGGCATCATGGCGAAACACTACAGGCAGACCAAGTCACAACACATTACAGGCCGGTACTGTCAAACAAGAAAAAAGAAAAAAAAAAAAAGCAGAACAAAGACAGTGGTAAAGGACACCATGAAGAAATGCTGCTGTGCTGACGAAACGTGCTTCCACAATGTTGATTATACACCATTTCCTAGAAAGAACAGCCAGTTAGGACAACATCAGTTATGCATCAACATGTATTGAGTCAAAACATAACAGTGCAAAGCTGTTGTCTCGACTTCCAGTTAATGAATCCCTGACTTTACGAATGCAGCCCATGTACTGGAGTTTAGACATTTCAGGTTGGATGTTACGCTTTGGTCTATTTACAAATGGTTCAAACTGACTTCCTGACTCTACCTCGTCTTCCCAACCCCCAAATTCCCCTTGTGCCTGATGGTTTCTTGCTTGTGTGCATGTGTGTTGGTCATTCTCGTAGCTCTAATCTCTCTCCCAGCTCTGTTTTAAATCAGCATGTGCACAATGCTGAGCTATTCAATTTGCTGACTGTTACAAACTACTGTTTCGCTCATGGAATAATCACTGAAGTTATTTTTGTTTTCATTGCTTGTGACATTTTTCTTTTCTTTTTTTTTTTTTGCTGGCTGCAGGCGCTGTGAGTGTAAACTGACAGGAGCACTGATCTGAACTTGGCCTTTATTAAATTCTGATTTTTGACATTTCATAGTGATTTTCTAGTAAAAAATGAAAGATGATTTAACTTGATGTACAATGAAAAAAAACCTTTTAAAACCTTTTAGACTGCTGCATAAATATATTACAAATGAATGAATAAGAACTAACAGTTAATAGAGAGAGCCTAATTAAACACTACCATATAAATATAAAACATATTCAACTTTATTCATTAAGGAAAACAACTCAATATTACACATGTGAAAGGGACAGTAACCAATGCTGAACCTCAAGGATAAACCCAGCACAGAGCATAAGAAGTAACCTTCATATGACACGGACCATAATCATTATTAAGGGTGACAGAGTAGTCACCCCTGTCCACATCACTCCTCAGCCTGGGCTGGATGATATCACAGTGCACAGTGTGGTAAAAGGGAAGTGATCCTGTGCAACTTTGCGGCCCCCAAGTCAAACCAATTTTTTAATACGCATCACAAATACCAAGAGAGCTTGTGCAATATGTGCAAGTTCCATCAAAGCATGCACTACATTCACAAGAGCCGGAAAACTGGAGTGGTTTGAACAGCATAGACTTATTTCACCATAAGAGGACAATTCACCTCAAATCTTCAGGTTTAAAAATAATGTAAAGTTCTTTTTCCTGCTCATATCTGCAAAGCTGTAAAATTCAGATTCGTCACTGCACAGATGCTGAAAACAAAAATGTGTGTGTGCTGCTATACCTTCTCTCTGTAAGTGCTTTTCCAGATGTGACCTACTTAAAGAACAACTTACACAACAGTAAAAAAAAAAAGGAAAAGTAATGAGCGTGAGAAGACTTGCTGCCAAGACTGAAAAACTCTTAATTCTCCAGCACCTGACAGCATACAGTAAAATAACCTTGCTCACTACAATAATTTATTGAAGCTGTTCCAGCCTGTTTTTCCATGTCTGCACAAATGTGTTGCTCTTGTGCATCACTTAATCCTCACTCTTAATAATCCAGCCTAACATATTCTGGATTTAAAATCATTGATTACAGCTAGAACAAAGTGCGTCTGCACAGTGATTTTTTTTTTAAATGACTGAAACACACAGTTTATATAATCTGGCTACTGTCGACAACATGTGGCAAAATTTCACTTGCATATCGAGTTGTTATGCAGGCTGAACTTCGAGCATCTCCGTTCGTGCGCACTTCCATTTTTGCATGCTGATGTGTGCGTCCATCTGTGTGCACATGCATCCCCTCACCTCATTGTACAGGTCGCTGAACTCTTCCACCAGGTCCTTGGGGATCCTCTTCCCGACATTGGTCTGGTAGTGAGCCACACCGTTCTTGGTGTACAGGCTGATGCGTCCCACGCTCCTCTCCCCATCTGTGGTGTGTTCAAGCAGCCCGTTGTCCTCCGCCAGGTGGTATACTGGGTTCCCATTGGCACCATGGATCCAGGTAGCTCCAAGCTCCAAAGTTGCTTTTCCTGTCGTACAGAAAAATCAACAGAGATTAATTTAAAGAAAAAAAGTGGCTTTGAACACAGGGTCCTCTAAATGTCCCTGAGTGATGCAGTATATACGGTCTTCTTGGCTCAAGCACAATCACTCTGGAGTTTTGGGTAATTATAGAGTTCAAAAGTAGGTCAACTCAATTAAAATACCAAAGCCAAAGCCCCAGTGGAATACCATGAATTTTCTTTTCTGAGGATTATAGCATCAAACACACTGTATGTGTTCACTTTTATAATAAAACAACAGAAGTAACCACATGCACTCAAGCACACAAACATGCATTTACATAACACACAATTCACACAGCACCTAACATATAGACTTACGTGTATGTGTGTGTTCACATGTGGCAGCTTTTATGCGCACAGAGCCAGGAGCACAGATTGCTCTCCGCTCGTTTGTTCTTGCCAGTTAGAAGAATTTATCATGGTGGAAATCAGTGGAAGGCTAAATTTTTAAGACTCACAGTTCAGTTGATTTTGTAAGATAATCACAACAACGTCATTAAAAATATGTAGAAATGCATTTGAGGAAGTGCGTTTTTTGGCGTATTCAGGAAATCCTGAGGGTGCGACTGTACGACTGATTAATGGCACAGTTTAACTGAAACTAACCAATCAAAGTTAAAAACTGACCATATATCAAATATTGCCTTCTTGGGAAAACCTTAGCAAGATTTTAAATTGTTACCTGAAAAAATTTATTACGTAAATAGAGCAAAATTGTTAATTTAGTCTTTCTGGCATAAAATTCAAAAATTCTACTGTTATTGGGTTCATAAGGGGCCTTATGCAGGTCTGTATATTTAAAATAAGATCAATAAGGTGCTATAAGTTAAAACTAAGACTCACATGGCTAGGTCAGTTTACCTAATTAGCACATTTTGTTTAACAATGAAGTGAAGTGACTTCCTAAAGCTAGTAGCTAGCTACCTACAGAAACCATTTTGTAAGTTTTTGCGTGTTATTCATGCATTAATTTATTTTATTTTTTAAGCTTTTGGGCTTCATCCATAAAGATGGACGTAGCTTCCAGGTATGAGAGGTGAAGTCAGTGCTGAACTGCCTTATGGCTTTTATATGGTCATCAGGGAAGGACCTTTGAGCAAACAGCCCCATGACTACAGGGGCTGTTTGGCTATTGGCTCAATTATAAGTTTCAGATTACATCAAATAAAACATTTTCTAAATTATGGTCATTCTAAATGCCAGCTTGAGTCAGGAATATGTACATTTAGTCAACAATAAGATGGCAGCGGTGAAAATGCTCAGCTCACCGTAACAGGACTTCATTTAAGCGTGTGTGACGAGAGGGTGGCTACGTCTATCTTTTTTTATTCACGGTTTATGTGAAGCTAAGCTAGACACCCTCATATTTTAGTTACCAGATAAAACTGAATCCATTTAAAAGTGCAATATGTAGCAATTTTCATATATTAAAACAGTTTGTAATGATCTATTAGCTAATGCTAATTTACTTGCTGATGCTGATAAACAGCCAGCTTTCTAATGTTGTCTTGAGTGGATAAAGATGATTCAACCACACTCTCGGGGCTGATAAGTTGCTGTTTTCCAATATCTTTAACAGCCAACTTAGACTCTTAATCACACTTGTGTGGGTAATGTGACTTCTTACTAACCAAACAAAATCAAAACACAGAAGCTTTCCAAACGTCTTAATCAGTGAACCTCATCCATGATCCATTCAAATGATTGCCAGCAAACACAATGGTTTTCTAGAGACTTTGCCTCATCGTATAATATAACTTGACTAGAACTTCATGATTTAATCAAATGGAGATGTTAAGTATTCATTCTACCCGTTAACCCAATTAGTGTGTGATGATAATTTTTGGGTTAAGACAGAAAAATCCTCCCACCGTGCTGAACGCTCTGAACTCTCCCGCCGATGTGGTCCGATGCCTCTAGGACAGAGACATCAGTGAAGCCGTTTTTCAGTAGGATCTTAGTTGCTGCCAGGCCAGCCAAGCCAGCTCCAATCACTACTATTCGAGGCTGCCGATGAATACGTAGGCCGCTACTAAGAGGATCATCAGTGCTGTCTGAGGAAATTTCACAACTTTGCATGCCGTCCAAACTCCTCTGCAATGAAGGCTGGGGACAGAGCAAAGAACAAGAACCAAGTTACAAATGATGACACTGACAGGAAGGTGACAAATACACATGTAAAACTCAGCAAGACTACATAATGTGGAGTTTATATGTACAGGAGAGGTTGGGGAAACTACTGAGAGTGCATTTTTTACTTTACACTGGAAGCTTTAGAGCAAAACTACCCAAGAGGACAATAAAGTCTAAAGCTATTTAACTCAAATTTGCTACATACATGTAAAACAAGTGTAACAACAACACAACATGTGTATATCTGTGCGTGTGTGTGTTCGTAAAGTGCCAATTTGCTCAGAGGTTCTACATCAAGAAAGATCAGCTTTAAGTTTGTCAAACTCATGCCTTCCAAAACCCTGTTTTTAGAGCCTGAGGCGACTATCCATGGTGATGATTTCAGTTTGAGGACCCAAAACATTTACAGGTGTGCCCTGCACATCTGTGCTGTTGGCTGCCTGACAAACGTATTGCCTGGGCATGACTTCACCGCCCTCAGGATGATGACAGAAAAAAGTGGCAGGGTTTGTTAAAGGCAGTTACCTTGGATAGGAATTGATGATAAATATAAAAAGAATGGAATTTAAATACTCTCTCAACAGTTTCACCTACAGAATAACATGGATATGGTCAAAATAAGCTAATAAAATGATCTTGTTCAATGAATGTAGCGTACACAAGACGATGATTTATTCACACAACCCAACCAAACCAGAACTTTTTGACCAGTGCACCTGAAACCAGAGGTAAATCCAGGCCTCTTTGGTGCTCTGCTTGATGGTCTAAGTGTGTGCTTGTTACAACACAAAAATAAAGCCACCCTCTCCACAAAAAAACCCAAAACAAAGCACACAGCCTATTTTACAACTGGTAAGTGCTGCTTATTGGCATTCCTGTGAATATAACCAACATTTACAGCTGTGTTTATACCTGTGATTAACTTAATTTAGCCCCCCCCCATACCATGCCGCTAATGTTCTGCCTTCCCATAGTGTGTCTGTTTATTATTAAGCACAAGGCCAAATTAGAAGCGATGAGACAACCCTGTTATTTCCATCAGAGAATAGACTATACAAGCGCACAAAAGCAAACCCTTGCTCATTTCTTGTCAGAGTCCCTCTAATTTAACTGAAACTGCTCAGAGACATCATGACTGTGAAGAAACAACACACAGACGACCTTGTTGTTCAGCCACACAAGGCTGTTCGCTATCGATGTATGGACAGCTGCGGATGAGTGTGGGAAACAGCACAGAGGACATTCCTGAACGTCATTACGCACTAACACTGTAGTTTAGTCAAAAGTTATCGCCATTATGTGATAACGTTTAGGTCTGTTTTCCTACTCCTGACTTGTACAAGCATCAGTATAATGTCTTCTGAGGTAACCCATATCCTGCCAACACACACACACGCAGACACAAACACACACAAAAAACTCCCTGCTTTGTTACCACAGCAACACCGGAGAGAGTTCAGTACATAATATACTGTTTAGAAAATAGACATCGAGTTTCCCTTAGCTCGAGGCCACCCAGCTGAAAGACGTATACGCACTCTGCAGACCGCAAATACACATAACTGTGACACGCATAGGCCTCTGCACAGATATTACTTTGATTTGATTTCGGAGTCTGAGGAACTGTGTTGTAAGCAAGTTGTGAGCAGTGATAGTGCAGTTGCAAGATCAGCTGATCAAGAACAAAGAACAAAAAGGCTGTCAGAGAGGAAACCACAAGCTTTGACAGAACATCTGTACGAGAAACGCTCGTATCCGACTGCTGAAACAGATGTGGGTTAAACCCTCAAATCTGCCCGTCAGTACATCACATGTGGCCTGACTTCATGATCCTCATCCTGAATATAGGTCAGACTTCCTGGATTTGTAAAACAGGGGATTCTTCCAACATTTACTATGTTTGAGGGGTTCTTTTTTCAGCAATGTTTCAAATCATTGAGCAACACTGCGAATAAAATAATTTTCTTCTTATTTTCCTTCCCCCGTGCATGATGTTTGTTTGTTTTGCTGGAATTTACAGATTTATACTATAAACTGTACATAAAGACGGATGCGGCCGCCATGACATCACCCACTGCCTAGAAGCTGAGCTTTTGCCCGCTGGCATCTTGGGGTTTTGAAAATGGGCGTGATTAGCATAGCAAACTCAGATACACCCCGCAATCTTATGGCAGCGACTTGTAAATCACAAGATAAGCTCGCCATAACGCATATGCTTCTTTATTGTCCTTTGAGACACTAGAGACCATAAAGCAATTAGGAAAGTACAGGGTGTATCAAAAAGTAACATCTGATTTCAAAGTACTTTAATTCTGCAGTTGTTCTCTGGTAACAATCAAAATACGTACGGTTAGAAAAACGGGATTTGGGAGTTTCATGTGGTTGTCCTGCTAGGTAGTGTAACAAGCCATGACTTCAGCTCGCAAATCAGATGACTGTCACAGTCACAATTCCCAGTCTGACTTCTTTTTGACAGAGGAGTCCCCCAATACTGGGAACTGGAAAGAGTGCAGGTTTGAGGCACCTTTACATCAGTTTTACTTTTCAGACCAAGAAGCTACGTCCATCTTTTATATACAGTCTCTAAATTAGAACACTATAGTGTATCCATGAACACATCATCTATTGATTTTCTCGAACTGTATTATTACTAACATATAAGTATATTAAGTGGTTAATCCATTCACAACACTGGACTGACTCCATTCTGCAGTAGTACTTGTGAACAAGCTACCAATTAAAACACTGAATCGCATCTTTGTAAGTATTAAATGAGTTTCAGTTTTGCCTTTTTCTCTGAAACTAATCCGAGCCATGAATGCTTTGAGCTGAGAAATGTTCTATTTACTCTCTGCGCACAGAAAAAACAACAACAACAACAACAACAAAAAAACAGTTTTAACAACGACACTAATCATCAGTTACATTCCCAGAATCTAAAGTTGAAATTTGAATTCAGCATCAACATGAATGGACTCATTCACGGGCTTAAAAAGAGGTTGGTGTTAGTCTGCTGTTTGTATTTTTGGAACAATAATATATTCATGAAGGACTCAAAAATGCCTTTTTTTTGTTTTTTTGTTTTTTAAACCCAGTCGGGATCTAACACGTCTCTTTGCTCTGCTGCTTCAAATGCAGTTTGTTTAAGAATGTGGTGTACAAATGTGTTTTTGTGGCGTTGTGTGATTTTGCTTTTTAAATTCTGCAGCTGTTAAGTTTGAACGTCACACAGGAAACTGATTTGTGGCAAAAAACAAAACAAAACCCCCCCAAAACACAACGACAACAACAGAAAAAACAAAGCGAGTATGATATTTGGAGAAAAGGATGCTGGTGAGCTATTAGATGGGTACCTTTTGGCTTATACCCTGCAGCCCATTGCCACTGATCAAATGTATGTATGTGCAAAACTTTTTAAGCTACATTCTTTATTTCACAAAATGCAAATGTGTATGATGTGAAACTGGTTTCTGCCAGATGAATTACGCAAGCGTTTCCTCAGACACTGTCCACAGAAAACACAAGTAACTACGTGAATCATCTCCAGCAGCTAATAAAGACCCACCTTTGTGATGTGTGACTTGTACTTTCTGTTTACATTATGATAAATGCCTCAGCTTCTCTGCCGATCTGACCACCACTTTGGTGGTGACGCACACTAACACGCTGACCTTGTGTCAGCCCTTTCCAATTTTGTACATGACAACACTCTGACAGTAACAGTTGTTGTCAGACTTTAATTTTACAGAAATGCTTTCTATGTACCCTCTATATTCCAGAAATGGGATTTAACAGGCTTTGCCTCCCCCCTCCCTGCTTCTCCACACACTCGGACTAACACACTCAGATGTGGGTGAACTTGTGCCTAAAACAAGATCCCAAACCAGGTTTAGGCCACGTAGGAAATCATGTAAGGTTCATTTTTTTCTTTGCGTTGCAACATATGGGCAACATACCCCTCTAGCTTTAAAGATTGTGTTTACGTAGAATAACTCTGATGAAATCTGGCTTGACCTACAAAATAAATCCTATTTCACTGTTAAAATTCACCTGAACGGATGATGGATCTAATTGATGGAAAGCATTTAAACACACACACACACACACACACACACACACACACAAACACACTGGACTGACAGATTGCGCATCTCTCCGTGGTAGCATGTAATTCCATGGCTAGGTAATACACTCACCACATGTCATCGCACCAGGCTTTACACCACCAGAGCAGATTAATGTGTGGCCTGGCCTTGGGTAGATAGACGGCTAAGGGTGGGGTGGAGTGAGGAGGAGAGACGGGGAGGGGAGGGGGTAGGGCTACCATTGACCTAGAAATAGCAATCTACAGTACAGTGTGCGTGCTGGTGGACTTGTCAAGTATCAGGGCGAGTCTTGGGCTGGAATGTCTTAAATCACTGAGTCTGAGCTCATTCGTGGCTCTCATCTTTACTGCTTCCCTCTCTGCTTTAATTGTGAACACAGCCCTTTCCAGCTGTGTCCACACTCACATCTGCATTTCCTCTTTTGGTCCCATGCGAGTAGTAGCATGGAAACGGACATTTCTACATCCTTACATGAAAAAAGATGGGGGGGGAAAAATGCAGGGTAGTAGGGTGGGGGGTGTTGCCAAAGGCCAGACATTCCACATTTCTCTCCCAGCTCTGCAATTCCCAAGCTGGGAGGAAGGACCGGAGGCACCCCGCTCACAAAGACATAAACACTTCACCGACGTGCCACTTTATACGCCACACTGTTCTCCTCCAAATGCAGATAAAGAGGAGAGCCATGCCCTAAGATGCTGCTGCATCCAATAATTAATGAAGTCAATTAGAGATGCACAATGAGGGTATACAAATTACCACCACCACCACAAATTACCACTGATAGAGTCAGAGCATAAAACTCACAAATCAGAAAACATATAAAGTGAGAAACCCAATTAAATGTATTTTAAGCTATATTTGTAGGAAACCGCGACAGAGGTTAACAACAGGTTTTGTTTTTGGGGTTGCCAAGATGTAAAAATCCCCTTGACCTACATATAACACTTTCACCTGCAAGGACAACTTTATTTATTAAATCATTTTCACGGATTCATTGATAATTTATTATTTTTAAAAAGAAGGGGAGTACGAGAAAGTGAGAAGCTGATAAAATAGAACTGATCAATAAGTAAATGATTAAGAATAAAATTAATTAGTTAGGTCTAAAAAAACCCAAAAAACAATCCGATAAAATGAAGACAACGAGTTCAAACATCATTAGAAAAGAAGCAGAGCAGATAGAAGGTAAAAATCAGTGGCAATCAGACTGTTTGATTCCCTGGTGGATATCCTGCTTGGATCAGCTGGAGTACAAGCCTCCCCCTGCCACGTATAGCTCAGCTGTGATGCCAAAGTGGCAGCAGTTTGAAACAAAGCAAACTCCGTTACTGCGTTACTTTAACTAATTATCTGTAAAACAACACGTGATGGTGAGAACAAAAACAAACAAACAGCACCTGAAGGCACCTCAAAGCGGACATATAGCGAAAAGCAGAAATCCACCTTATTCCAGCCTGAGCACTTTGTCCCGTCACACACACACACACACACACACACACACACACACACACACACATAGAGAGAGAGAGACCTGCGATACATCAACTAACATCTGATGTGCTCGTCCACCGGCGAGCTTAAACACGGGCAGCGGTGCCCGTTCATGTTTTCTCAACACAAACAAGTGGGTGACGTTTTGTGTGTACGGTTGCCTTCAGGACCCCCTGAGCTGTCACAGTGTTTCCACAGATAACAGATCCTCTTTCCCCCCCCTTACGTTAACAATTAAAATCACGGCGGTCCTCTTTACCGTCCCGCTGCTGAATAGTAACCTGTTAAATATGTCAGTTTTCTCCCTTTGGTAGAAGAGCTGGTTACCTGACTCTCTTGGTCTTCAGCTGTAAAACCTCAGAGTGCTCCGTTTTTCTTTGTGCCGTTTTCCCCTCAGACCGGCTGCGCTTTGTATTTATGCCTGGAAACCAGAAGGAGCCAGTTTTTCCGTGGCCGCTGCCTCCTCATTAATTATACAGTAGGAGCGATGACGACAGACCTGCCCTCCGCTCAGCCTATGCTCATAGTGCTGTGGGCTGTGCAAACAGCCCCACACACATGCTCATCTATTCAGACAGACGTTCGGGTAATGTTGTGTTCGGTGTTATTTTACTTGGTTCATGAGTGTTGATTTTGGCCGTGTAGTAGTTGTCTTTTTTTTTACTAAGACCTCCGTAAAGCACGTTGTGATTGGTTTCTTGTTTTAAAGAGAGCTATATAAATACATTTTACTTACATGCATCTGATGGATAGTGCATCATTTCAGTCATCAGGGTCTGCACAGCCTTGTTAAAATGGCAGTTTTTCGTGATGTAAAAAAAGAGACCAATATCTATCTATCTATACCATCAGGATATGACTGTGTTCAAAATAAACCAATCAGATTCAAATTCGTGTTAAATAGTAGTCAGTACATACCTGCCACCAGTGTGGCTGATTAAAGTCAAAGTTCAGTGTCCTAAGACTTTTCTGACTTTACTCGGTTGCATCTTACAAAGAGCTTACAAAGCATTGCTGAAAGATATGGTATCAGTCAGGAGAAGGGTGCAAATGATGTCCTAAGGCATTAGATACGGTATACTGTGTGAGATAGTGAAGACAGTCGTCAAGAAGTGGAGAAAATATAGCGTAACGGTTAAAAGACGAGAAGAAAACTGGTGAGGAATGCTGCCATGTTTCTATATATTTTCCTCATTATTTCTTCAAAAATAATCATTAAAACATGATGAACATGTTTTAAAGAAAACTCCTACAGTTTGCCCCAGAGTCACATAATCAGACCTGGGCTTTGTACGGCCTCTGGGTCACATCCAGCCCTTTGGTTATGGTGCACTCGACACAGCTTAGTTATTCATATTTGTATGTGGGATAACAAACGAGTTTGAGATTATGGAGTTGACAGCAATGCACTCACGAAAGGTTCCTGGAGTTCCTGCATGCTTGAACAGACAGGCGCTAAAATGGGACAAACGGGCCGATGTTACAACCGATGACTATCCAAATCTGAAAGAGAGCCAAAATTGGTGTTGGTGTTATACACCAGGATTTGTTGCATTTTGTTGTTGATGAAATTTTGTCATATACATATGAGTTAACTTCATGGGGGTCAGAGCACCGAGTCACAGTTTGTTGCACTTTGGAGGGGCATGAGACCGAACACGGTGACATAGGTCACCACACAGCTACCAGACAGCCATCACATGGCTCAGTCTTGGTGTTAAACAGTGTTACATAGAGTATGGTACCTGAGATCTGAAACTAAGAACACTCACATGCAGAATTTAAGGCAGCTCTTGCATTTGCTCAGACCTTGAACCTTATTTTAATGCTTTTGTTCAAGCCCAAAGCTGAGAGAAAAGAGAAAGGAAAACTGCAGATGAAGAAATTAAACTACAAGCAAAATAGCAGTAGCACTTTAAAAAGCAAAAGTTAAGTTTTTGAAATTTAGCAAAAACATGCAAATTTTATTTACTTCTTTTTTTTTAGGAATATTGATAAAATAGCGATAAAATGTTGCTGTGTTTACTATACCTAGTTCACATTTTCATTGCCTAATTGTAACATCTACTCTTACCAGTAGAAGTTAAAGCAGATAAAATCGAAATGAGTTCAGCTTATTGGTGTGACCCTCCGCAACAGTCCCAGTTTTCCCTGTTTCCTGGCCCCTTGGAAAAATTAATTGCCCACCCCATATCCATGTAGGTACAGTATACATTACACTGAATAAAAAATTGCACCCTAACTAGAGTTCACTAGACTTAAAAACAAAACATCATTTGTGTTATCTTCAATCAATACTTGTATCAGCAGAAGTGATTTCATGCAGTATGGTTCATTTTGGTATGAGTCAATTTCAATGGATGGTTTCATGCAGATATTTTTTAACTTGATCCATAACAAGTAAGTGCTACATACATTTGTATTAAACTGAGTGTTTTATGTGTGAGGGAGATGAGGAGCAGTGCCAGATGCTGCTTCTGAGGGAAGAGCTTCATGTTTGTAAAAAAAACAAAAAACAAAACAAAAAACAGACAGAAAATAAAACGTCTTTATCTTAAAGGTTTCTTTTATCCACACGTGTCTGATCAATTGTCTATCTGGTGTCAGCTGTGTTACATGTGATTTCTTTCGCCACGTGTCTGATGACCTGTGTTACGTGTGATCTTTGTATCTAAATCTTTTAAATGTTGGCTGAACTGCAATTAAAAAAAAGTTATTCATAGAGAGGGAAGTCTTACATAAGGATGCTGAATGACTTTCAGCACAGCAATCCAAAGCATGCTTCCAAATCATTAAAAGAATGGCTTCACCAGAACAAGGCTAAAACCAAGACCTGGATCCAGTAGAAATATCCGTAAGGCTGTGAGAAGAGGGCTGTGCACAGGAGATGCCCTCACAGTCTGACAGATCTGGAGCGCTTTTAACACGGGAGAGTGGGCAAGTGTGGCTGAATGAAGACAGGCTCATGAACAAGAAGTCTGAATGCTCTATTAAAATGAAATAGTACTTCAGCAGTATTAGTTTAAGGATGTGCCCATCAACATAACCAGGCTGTTGTAGTAAGTTTTAACTCATAAAAAATTATTTTATTTTTGTAGGTCTTATCACAGCTTGGCTGATGAGGCTTTGATGGATGTGTTTATTGAGACTAATTTTCCTATATCTTGCCTCTGACATGTGCCCTCCATGTAATAAAATACTGAGAGCATCAGTACAAATTTTCAATTTGTATTCAGGTCTGGGCCTTTAGCTGAACCAGGCCTGAAGGTTCAGTGTAAAAATTGACTGTTATCTGTAATTGTTCATAACTTTCTCCACCTCGAGTGAAGCTGCCAAAAAGAGCTCCAAAGCCCGACGCTGCTACCACCATCTATCATTAAGGCTTTGGCATTCTGCTGATGATGTGCTGTTTTTGTACCAACCACACTTTTTTCAATTATAGCCAGAAAGCATGCTTTTGGAAGAGATGATGTATATTGCAAATTTTAATATTTTATTTTTATTTTTAATATATTGTATATTTTTCACAGGGCTGGATTCATTGTACATAATGAACAATCCAGAGTAGGAATAGCAGTTAAAAATTTATTAGAGATTTTGTACCATATCAGTGTGTGTGTGTGTGTGTGTGTGTGTGTGTGTGTGTGTGTGTGTGTGTGTGTGTGTGTGTGTGTGTGTGTTTGTGTTTTAAAGATTATTGTCTGACCTGTGTGCAAACAAAAAGATGTTGTATAGTTCTGAGTAAATCCAGGGTAAGTAGCTATTAAGGAGGGTGAATTATAACATCTGTTGGTACATGATAGGAGATTATACGGATAAATAGGGTGTTTATCCAGCATGGTTTTATAATTAAAATAGATTAATCTGTTTTGATAGGACCACATCATTAAGTACACAATAATGTGTAGTGCACAAAGAACTGGTCATAAAGAGAGTCAAAGCAAACAAGTTCAGAGGAGAGGTGAATAATTACCCTTTAACATAATTTTTCCATTGCACTCCCTCTTAAGGTATGAATAGGAGAATGCAAAACATTAAAAATAAGAACAACGCATCAAACAACAAACAGATTTAACACAGTTAAGGGGTTAATGTAAAGTAAGCTTTAAAAAAGCTCTACACCATGCCCACAGGTCGAGTCTAGTCTGCAGCATCTTACCTTTCATTAAAAAGATTTAATGAACCTAAAACCAGTTTGGTCAGGGTTTGAGTTACATAAAGAAAATCAAAGTTTATATAACAACTGGGAAGTTTACTGTAGTTACCACAAGTAAATACTAAAGGATATCAGAGGTTTGAATACCACAGAGTGACCAGGTCTTCTTGTTTGTAGGGAGGTGAAATATTGAATTAGTGATAAAACAATGATGAGATCAAAAGTATTTGTCAATAATCAATACAAGGTCGGTAAGTATTTGTATCAATCAGAGTGATGTGGAAATATAAGCTATAGCCAAAATTTGGCATATCTCAGTGTGGTGTACAGTGTGGCCTTAAAAACCTTTGAGAAAACTGGACAAGTGCAGGACAAAAGAAGATGTGGCAGGCCTAGAAAATTATATACATCAAATGAACAGTATCTGAAAGTCCTGTCCTTCAGAAATAGGAAAAATCCAAACAAAGACCTGACACACGACCTGGGAGATGCATCTGAACCTTCAGATGATCCATTTACTGTTCACTGAAGCCTCATCAGAAATGATGTGAGTGGAAGGGTCAAGAAGCCGTTCTTAAGGACAGGAAACAGGGAGAAAAGGCTGAGGTATGCCAAATTACACAAGAACTGGATGGAAAATCAGTAGAAACACTTGATATGGAGTGATAAATCCAAAGTTTGGCTCAAATTGTTATCAGTACGTACATGAGGGGGAGAAGAGAGAGGTACGACAGAGTTTTGCAGACATCTGTTAAACACTGTGGAGACTGTCTTCTCCATGACAAGACACTGTATATAAATCAATGTCCCTGCAGTGGACGTGTTTCATGTGAAGGAGGAAATTCCATGGGAAGCAGGAGCTGTTTGTTTAATGGATTGACCCTTAGTTTAACTTCTAGACCACCCCTTGCTGTTTTGTCCACAAGTCCAAACCCATAAGTCAACAGGAAGTTATCCTGATGATTCAGTCATGCACCTCTCGGATGTCTTCGGCGTTTGTGCTCTGGCCGATAATTGTAGACGTTGATCTTGCACGTTGCCACCCTTCCTGTGCTGTACTTTTTCGGTGCTTAGTCAAAAGAAGGAAGTTTGAATCTTTTGAATAATCAGCAGATTATTCATAATCTGCTGATTTAGTCTTTCAGTCACATTGTCCCAGTCCAAAAAAATATCATCTGACTCTCAGGACATTATTGAAACAAGTGGAGATATAATTAAAAAATATGTTGGTAAATAAATCTGACGTAGTTTAACACCACATGACTAATTCCTGTGTGTAAATCACCATCAGTAAATGGCTCAGATAAACTGTAAAGTGTGATCTTGCTGCTGAAAAAATGGGAACTGCTTTTCTGTGCATGACAGCGGGGTATTTCTCTTATCAGTGCTCCAAGTTACCAAGTCTGAAATGGATTAAACAGACTCAGAAATGTTTCCAGCAATATTTTTTGTGCCAGTGAAACAATCACAGTTTGTTGAAAGTGTAACTGGTCTGACTGGAGTTGTGTGCTAATCATTAAATTGGCTTAGTTGCTTTTCCTGTTCAGGTTTAAGGCTTTACTTTACTTTATTCCCTGAATCTCACCTTGAAAGCTTCAGTTTAGATGCTGTTTGGAACAAATACAAAATTATCAGCACACACCTCCAACAGTCCTGGCTTAGTTTCTTTTAGGTATTTCCTCTTTCTGGAGAACTGAAATGACTGACTCATGCCAGAAACCACCCAACCCCAGCCTAGCCTTTTTCCATTGAAGCTCCCTCTTGTACACCTAAAACTGATAAAACTCTGCTGTTGTTCACATATTTCAAACAATGTTCTGTGTTAAATATGTTAGTATATGATCTGTGCTCTCTTTAACTGTTAGAGTTCAGAAAACTCTGTATAGCTCACCAGTCACAGTGTGAAGTAATAAAGGAAATGTACATGCACTCATCATGAGCATGAATGTTATTGTGTAAGCATACACTAACCTAAATCTTTAAATAAGCGCTGATGAAGGTTTTACAGTATCTTTAAACCAGGCCTGTTTATTTCGTTGGTGATCACGATTGACTAGTAGAAATTGGTAGTTTCTCTTTCATAGCATAAAAATATTTTTTGTGCTAGCACTCATTGGATTGACCAATACTAGAGCAATAGGAAAGTCCAAGGGACTCAGTGAAGATCTAAGAAGGAGAAGTGTAGATTTATAATTCAGGTCTTTTGGAACTATTTCTAAACAACTGCAGATTCCAACAATTGTACATAAGTACAAGTTATTATACGGACTGACACCTGAGAAGGCACGAGTTAGGAACAACCCAGGAACCACCAAGAGCTGCACAAAAAACAAAGCCCCTGCTCCAAAGTCGACATCTTCAAGCTCAACTGAAAATTGGAGTTGTCCACATGGACAGGGCAAATGCCTTCTGGAGAAAGGTTTAATGGTCAGATGAAATAAAGGTTAAACTATTTGGGCACAATGACAAGAGAAACGTTTGGTGGTGTAAAGGTGAGACTTTCAAACCTAAGAACACTGTACCAGCTGTCAAGCATGGTGTTGGTAGCATCATGCTCTAGGGCAACAGTTAGATGGTCAAAATGATCCCAAACAAAAAATCAAGACTGTTTTTTGAAAGATAAAGAAGGCTAATGTCAAACTTCTGGAATGGCCTTCCCAAAGTGCTGGCCTGAAAATACTGAAGATTTGTGGACTATGCTTAAGAACTGAGTTTGTGCCAACCAAGTTTCATGAAACTTTACAAATTCTGTCAAGAAGTGTGTTCAAGTATCCGGCCAGGATTATACCAGAATCTCATTGATGCCTATAGGAAGCATCTGGCTGAGGTGCAACTTGATGAGGGGACATTAAAACAAATAATAATGGGGATGTATGGATATATTTGCAGACAGGATTATAGGTATTTTTATTTTACCCTGTGTTGATTAGAGAAAATCCCTCCCAAGTTTTAAAAAATTAAAACTTGTGCTACAATTTCTTCCACTAGAAGTGTACTGGAATGATGCAGCTTATGCCGTCAGAGGTATATTCCCACAAAGCACTGCACCTCAGCTGAGTCTTCAGAAACTTGTGAAGCAGAAAGCTTCAAGAGCTCCACTGTGTGAATGCCTTCAATTTAAGAGGCTTTGCATATAAATGGTACTATTAAATTTCAGGGCAAAGTGTTGCTACTTTATACTATCTGATTTTGGGAGCTTGACAAATCATACTGCAGAATATCAAGCTAACAAAACATTTTGTCTTTGTTTTTCTAACTGGGTGCTTGCCCAGAAAATAAAATCCAATAAAAGATCAAGTATCAGCCACAACACTGCTCTGCTTTTTCTGCTGAACAAGCCTTTCTGTGCTGCCAGCAGGGTTCCAGCAGGCTTTTTTGAGCATGTGCAAATCTAAGGGTTAGTTTATTTCAGTCATGTAGCAAACATCTTGGACAGAAGGATGCAGTAAAAGTTCACTTCTGTTCCTACAGACATTAATGTATTCTCTGGGCCTAATTATTGTACACTGAGGCAAACAAAACTTCAAAACTGGTGCTTCAATTTTTATTTATATCATTTTAACATTTTTCTATGTTACAGTAAAGAATTATCATAAGTATGTTTCAAGTTTCATGGGTGCCCAAGTTTTTAAATGGTTAATTTGTTGTAGAAATCCTTACACTGTAAGGCACTGATCACAAAGGCACAAATAACTTCAAAAGCAGTACCTTAACAGATGCTACACCAATGATGAGCTGTTTTACCATTAAGTTATAAAGTAAGGTACTTTATATTCTGTTATATGAAAGGAGAATAGAAGCATCTCACTGAATTGTCCTCTAACTTTACTGAAAGTAGCATCCTGCGCAAGAAAATCAGTCTAGTGGAATATCATATGGAAGGATAACCTGTATGTATCATGCATACATATGTTCCTATGTAATATACTAAGTAGCCTTTGCTCAATTTGTCTGTACAGCATCTTCCAGCATTATCGAAACTGAGTTTTTTTGCACAAAACTTACAGTTTAGCCATAAATGCAAAGTGCAAATAATTTGTAGTTTAATAAACAGCAGTTGAGGTAAATGTAGATTATATTGCACACTTTCTTGAATACGAGTGCTGATGAGATCATTGTTTTGCTATTTTAGCTCACTGAAGGACACAGCAGGAAACCCTTTGGTCACAGCAAGACATATCAACACAGCCTGCTCTGACTGACAGTATTATATAAGCGCAAGACAATTAATGTCCTTTCTTTGTGCTGATCCACTTTGATTACATGTTCCTGTGCTGTCTTAATTACTTTACAGGGTGTCTCTGCTGAGGTGACGTGATTAGCACGTGAATATGCATGTGCTTGCTGCGTAATTAAAGTGCACAGAAATGCTGGCGTGGGATTGGAGAAGCAGTTGGATCACGAGAAAGGCCTCTCTGTCTGTTGGTCCACCAGGGCACAGAGACCTCACATTGTGTGTCAGGCCAGCGCTGGGTTACTGTATTGTCCGTTGCTTTCCCACCTCCCTTTCACTCTCCTGCGTAGCCACGCACCAGAGAAGAGGAAGAAAGTGGCTTTTCATTCATGGGTAACTTGGAGCATGCACAGGAACTCAATGAAGAGGGGAGCCAGTCAGCTGGCTACAACTGCCTTTTATGATCTTGAGCCATTTCCCAGCAACAAGCAACTTGCATGAACACTACAGAGTGACTCATTACCTCCAGCACCACCAGGAAGCAGTGAGCAGGGTGCAAAAGACCAATCAGAGTGCAATCTTTACTAGCAGGCTTTATTGCTGTAGTGTAAATTTTCTTTGGTCAGACTTCAAGGTCTACTTTGAGTTCGAAAGAGCATTCGCTACTGAGTCTCAGGGCGTTCAGTGCAGAACATTTTGTAAGGAAGTTTTCTTACTTATGTAAGAGGCCCAAATGTTTTCTGGAATAAATGAAAAGTCTGCCTTTATAAAAGCTGTATTTTATCTATTAGCACATTTATTAGCATTGGGAGACTTAATTCAGCATCCAGGTTGATCATTAATAGGCAACAGTGTAATAACGACAGTAGCTGAGGACTCTCCGGGTCCAATTGTAATTTACCTTTTCACAAGCCCTACCCACCTCAACTACTGTTGCTTTTATTAGATATAATTAGACAAGTAAGATAAGCTTGAAGACACTATATCCAGCTCACCTTTGCTATTAAAACCACCTAAAAGAGCTTTCAAATATAGCTGTGAAAAAGAAAGTTCTCACAAGACTGTATGTAGTCCTGTGAAAATTTAAGTGCACCTTCACTTTGCTAGGCAGGATGGCCGAGAGGTCTAAGGCGCTGCATTTAGGCCGCAGTCTCCCCTGGAGGCGTGGGTTCAAATCCCACTTCTGACAGCACATTTCTTGCAAGCAAATGTTTACATATTTTCCTTAGAGATTAATAAAGTATTCTGATTCTGACTTCTTCCATTAGGAGTTAAGAGGCTAAATAAAAGCTCATATTACTAAGATAGAGTTTAATTAAAAATCATCAGCAAGTGTGAGCATCTCTGTAAAAGACCAAGTATTGTCAGTTTGCTGGTCTGGAGCATTCAGATGTGTGTCAACACACCGCCACAGTCTTCCTGGCAGTGGAGGCCCCAGCAAATTCACCCCAAGGTCAGACTGAGCAATGCTCAGAGAAACTGTAAAAACCCCATGAGCTACATCTCAGACTCTACAGACCTCAGTTTGCATGTTAAAAATTGAAGTTCAAGTACAATTAGAAAAGAATGGAACAAGTGTAGATTATTTGGAAGGACTGCCAGGAGAAAACCTCTTCTCTCTGAAACAGCAGTTAGCATGGTGTAGTTTTGTGAAGCTGCCTCTTAACAAACTTAACAAACAAAGACTTCTGGGACAATGTCCTATGGACAGACCAAAGTGGGGCTTTTAGGGAATAATACAGAGTGCCGTTTTAACACTAACCACAGCATATCAGCACACAGGATCTGGGCACCTTGCAGTTACCTTGAATTGATCATAATTTCCTCTGTATACCAAAGACAAACAAGACAATAATCCCAAGCATGGCAATAAATCTACACCAGTATAGCTGAAAATTAAAATAATGAAGGTGTTGCAACGACACAGTCAAGTCCAGACCTCAACCTGATTGAAAAATGCTGTGGCCTTCAAGCTGGTTTTATAGTCCTGAGAATGTCTCTGTCACATACAGGATTATCATGGTTGTGATCGCTACATTAGCACTAACATAAAGGACAGACTAGTCATAAGTAGTGCTTTTCACTGAAACTAATGTGGTTACATTTTCATATATCACATGCATTACTGGTTTTACCACTGGCAGCAATTAGCATGCTAACAATTGCAGACGTGCCCTGTGTAAATGTACAGACATGTCTCATGGTGTGTTTATGTTGCCTGATACACAACAATATGAATATCACAGAACGTGAAGCAGAAAAGTTGCTCGGATGGTGTCTTTACTGAAAAGTCTGCTTACTATGATCTCAAACGGAAAACTTATTAGGGTGTAATTTAATGTGAGCCACTCAATATAGTGTCTTTTTGTAAATGTGAGTATTTCCAAATTACTAATTAATTAATATTCGTTTCTGTTATCACGTCAGATCATGTCAGCATTCAAGATCGGCCTGCATCCGTGCCAAGAATGGCAGAAAAGATCCGCTGAAATGACGTCTGGAGAGGTGTGACCTGACTCCAAGTGCCCCATCTGTTTGGAAGCATTCAGCAACATTTCCCGCCTGGACCGCTGCCTGCACAGATTCTGCTTCCGCTGCATTTACGAGCTGTCCAAGAACAAAGCAGAGCGTCCGCTGTGTCTTACCACAGTATAAAATTAGACACGTTCACACCATGAATGACCCTCTTTGCATACATTTACACAACTTAAAGTGACATCTGAAGAGTTTAGATAGATATTTTTCATGTCATAGCTAGGCTGAGTTAAGGAATATAGTATAATCACACCACAGCATGTTAAAGCATCTATGGGAGTGTATAAGTTTGAAGTGTTAATCGCGGCAGGCGTTAATTCTCCAGAGACTTCACTGTCAGCTCCACTTTCTTTTGTATCCTTTCATCCCTGCTGCCCCTTACTCTGTTTCACTCCCTTTTGTGTATACTATCACACCACCGGTTATGCAACAGGTCTTGGCTAGAGGTCTGAGTTTTCTGTTGTTGTAGTGTAACAAGGAGCCCTGTGACGAAGTGTTTCGGCCAAATCTTTCCCTGCTCGCTGAAACTGATGCTTCCCTCCTCCTCAACTCTCTCTAGTCTCAAGTTGCCTTATATCAAACATGTTAACTATTAAACTGCCTGTTGGGGAGGTCCAAAAGAATAACACAACTCAGTTTAGACTATTATGCCAGAGCTGTAAAAATCTATCCTGGCCTCCCTCCTTCTTACTTTTTATTTCATAAGAAAAACATAAAGCAAGGACATGTGCTTAGTAGGATATAGGAAGTGAAAGAAGTGTTACTAAAAGAAGTCTTTAAAGTGATCATGAATCCAAAAGGGGAGATTAAATTACCCTGTTGAGAATTGTGTTTTCAATAAATGCACATCTGGGTTTCTAAACGTCAGCTAAAGTAAGAGTGAAAGGACGGGAGATTCTTATTTTTTATTTCTCAGTTTCTTTCATTTCTTTTTATTTCTTCTACAGTTAACCTGTTTTCATCAGGTTTGTGGCTGTGTCCAGATCCATGCTTTTGGAAATAAAGACTTCCCATTAGAAGTACTGCTTTGCTTTTCTGAACTGCGTCTGTGCTAAGATTATCTGAATATTTTCTCCACATGATCTCGATGTGCTAATTTAATTTAGCTTTAGAGGCCACTGTGTTCCCATTTGAAGTCACTGTCAAGTACAGAAAACCATGGCCAAAAACAAACAAAAGCACGGCAACCATGAACATCTCTGAATCACAGCTTCAGGTTAATGCAGGTTTGATTATAGAATAAAGACGGTACATGCGACCATATTAAAAACTGCACATTTACAAAGAACCTATGAAGCTTTGAAGCTCCAGGATTAAAGGGATCTGCACTGAACCAGTAATGATCTCCCCTGTGATTAAAACAAAAGGAGTTTTGGAGGAAATCATTGTTGAAAAGTGACAATGTCATATTGCATGTGAGGGAACACACACAAAGTGTGACTGTAAGGTTTTCAGTGCCATCTTCAGACACTGCAACTGCACAGGTGATGCAGTTGCTTTATGTAAAAATATAAGAGAAAAAACTAAATGGTTCTTATGAGGGGAAATTTCTGTGTTTTTGCCCTCAAACGTCATCCTACATGATCAGGAGTTTAGCAAACAAAATCAGCACATGCGTACATGTTATACCCCTGAAGGTTTTTATCTATATCAGATATTATGACTACTTTGTGTTCCTTACCAACAAACTACAAATGGGCTGAAAATCACAGACCAAACAATACTTTAGTATTTATATGTACCCCTACAATAAACTAATAACAATACCACTCCTTTTTTTAATTGCATAGTGAAAAAAATCTACATAAGGACATTTTTGATATAATGCCAGCAGAGATTTTACACCAAATGAACAGCTGCAATCTCTTATACAGTGTTGTATGTGGTTTGTCTCACTCTATTTTTTATTTTTATTTTTTTGTTTCTCTTTAGTCTAATCTGGTAGTTCCAGTCTAACAGCTGGTGGCTTTTTTAAAAGGTTCTGTTTTTACGCTCCAGAAAATCAAGCATAGAAACATGGATGGATTTCTGTAAATACATCAGATCAGTAGTAAGTACACTGTGGTAACACTGAGCTGCTCACTATGTCAGTGTCTGTTCACTTGGATGTTTGTTTCTACTCAGCATATTCAATTCCTTGGCCCATTTTTACTTCTCCATCTGAATCAGCGGAACATGCTGCAATGATGCATTTTTTTAAGCTAAAGATGTCTGTTGACCCAAACTAAAAAGCAAACAGGATAAAGGAAAATGCTGAGGGAAGAGGAACACTTCCAGTCTAGCTTTTTGTTTTTGTTTTTTATTCATCTGAAACAACAGAATGGTTTGTGAGTGAAATATTTCTCTTTACATTCCCATTATTCCAACTGCTGTCAGATAATTAGATAGATAATCTTTGTGTCTTTTTTAGCTTTAGAAGTAGAAAAACCAAAACAGAACTGGTCATTTATCATAAATTCCTAATTATTTATAAATAAAACATCTACTGAATGGGACCATTTTTAGCGTCACTCCTGTATTCTGGAGTATGATTTTGTCACATTTTTACTCCAACTAAACAATCAAAAGGCACTTTTCCATTTATGTTAACCCAGCTTAAAGCTGCTGTACTGATTAAGCAAGATATAGCTTTCAGAGACGGTGTGTGCTTGAATGTGATCATGAAATGGAAAAAAAAAAAAAGATAAAACTTTCCAGGAATTTCCACTTCATTGCACAGTTTGTACTACTCTCTTCACAGGACAGCACAAACTGGCTCGAACCAGAATAGAAAGTAAAGTGGGAGGTGCTGCACAGATCTGAGAACAGAGACAATATGTCAGAGTCTAGCTAGAGAAACAAATGCTCTGGAGCTCCTCAAATATTAGCCTAATAATGGCCATAGCAGCACACCGGTGACAATGTTAGAAATAAAGACGATACTGCTTCTTTGCAGAGCTGTAAAATACTTCTTTACTTCTTTGGTGCATTTGTCTGAAAAGAAGATTTAAGACAAAAGAAAAGAAGCCTGATAGCTGAAGCCAGTTTCCTCCAATAATAAAACAATGACCCAAAACAGACATCTAAACCACGCAAGAACTATTCAGTCACTGAGACTGTCTATGCTGGATTTTATGGGATCCCATGTAGCGGCTTGACAGGATGATAAGGGTGACCAGTCTCACCTTTAGACAGCAAGGACTCAAATGTCTGCAGCTTACTCAACGTATTGGCAAGTAAAATCCCTCAAGAGTTCCGGTGGTGCAATTGATGAAGTCTGAAGAACAAAATTATTATTTTTGTGCTTCTTACCCTTATAAACACAACCTTCTGTAACTCTTTATCTCTTTGAATCTCTGAAAAAGAAATTCTAGTGCAGAGATGTCAAACTCATTTTACATCGAGGGCCACATTAAACCCCGTCTAAACTTAAGTGGGCCGAACCAGCGAAACTCCCTTTCTGTGGTGTAAAGATGTTTAATTACACATTCAATTGCACTTAGTCAAAGAAAAACAGGTGCTGTATCTATGAATAAACAAATGTAAAGTTACAGAAAATGTTCTGCAACATTTTTTATTGTAAATTCAGTCTACATAAATTTACAGAAAATTTCATTGTTAGGAGCAGAAATTTCCATAGACAATATAGTTCAAAGAAAAAAAACATGGCAATTTTTCTGTGTTTTAGGTGTTTATCTGTTACTTAAATCAATTACATTTTATTTATGCCAAATAGGTGCTTTATATTGTCAGGTAATGAACCTTCAAAATTTTACAAAGATACCTCAACAATGAAATGACTTCCTTTGAGAAAGAGCTTTGTCGACCGTGGAAAGGAAAAACTCCCTCTTAACAGGAAGAAGCCTCCAGCAGAACCAGGCTCAGGGCAGGGCAGCCACCTGCAACCAGATGGGGATGATGGGAGCAAAGACAGGGCAAAAAACAGATAGTAATAAAAACTACTGATTAAATGAAGACGTTTGTAAGCACATAGTAAATTAAAAAAAGGTGAACAGGAAACACTCCGTGCATCATGGGAAGCCCCAACAGTTCTTTATTGGAGTTGGCCTTATTATTTAAAACCTTATTATTTAAGACCTTGTATGTGAGGGGAAGGGTGCGAGCATACAGCTGTGATGGCCGAGTGGTTAAGGCGTTGGACTCGAAATCCAGTGGGGTTTCCCTGCGCAGGTTCAAATCCTGCTCACAGCGTAGTTCTTAGCTTGATAGTTGACATGTTGCTCTCACAAACCAGTCAGCCTGACCTGGAGGTAGAGCAGGTCATCTACTAATCAGTGAGTAGATCCTGGCTCCAGTATGGATGCCTTGGGCAAGATACTGACGCCCACTGAAATATGAACAGGTGTGACTGGTTAGATCAGGGGTCCCCAATCTCAGTCCACGAGGGCCGGTGTCCCTGCAGATTTTAGATCTCACCCAGGGTCAACACACCTGAATCACATGATTAGTTCGTTACCAGGCCTCTGGAGAACTTCAAGACATGTTGAGGAGGTAATTTATCCATTTAAATCAGCTGTGATGGATCAAGGACACATCTAAAACCTGCAGGGACACTGGCCCTCGTGGACTGGGATTGAGGACCCCTGGGTTAGATGAAAGCACTTAAGCATAGAAAACATGTGAATATATATAAGTTGGATAAGATGCTTTGAATCCTCTGGGAGAGTAGAAAAGCGCTATATAATAATTACTCCAAACATTTAAATTAAACACGGTGCCAATGTAGAGATGCCAAAATGGCTTCTAATATCTTTGGTGTAGTATGAATAACAGGAGAGGTCATTAACAGTAGGAAAAGCTGTAAAATCTATGAAAATACAGTTAAAAGTCAAAAAATCTGTGCCTTCACATTTTCCAAAGACACCCAGAGGGCCAGATTTGACTTTTTGCTGGGCCGATTCTAGCCCCTGGGCTTTATGTTTGACATCCCTGTTGTCAAACATAAAGCAACAGGGCTTGCAGCCTATGCAGTTGGCATGGCTACATTATAGCAAATACAGCAAACTGAAGAAACTAATCATGCTATAAGGCTTGCTTTTTGAGTAACGTTGTACAAATTTATTTGTACTCTTAATATAAAGCAACTGCCACTAGGTAGTTAGCTTAGCCAAGCCAAAACTCAGTCCAAAGATTATTGCTGCATCCTTCTGCTAACACCTCTATAAATTCATTTATTAAAACAATAACTCTTGTTTACTTAATCAGTAGAAAAAACAGCATATGTCAAGGTGAAAAAAGTGGTTCTGCCTTCATGTGGCTGAAAACTTCCCTGATACAATCACTTTCAATGGGTCGCTTCATAAAGATAAAACAAGCACTAAGATGGATGTTGAGTTTCAGGAGGTAGGAAGTAGACAAAGATAGACATGTAGAGGGACGGGAATGATAGTGAATACAATTTCCTGCTTTATCTTTAGCCTGAAGAACAAAAAAATGACGCATGATAATCACATTACCATCCAGGCTCTTTGCAGTGTGTCATCCGGTGCTCCTACAGGGCAGCGGGAAGCTAGCGGTAACCCGCTGACCTGACCTGTACACATGTTGAGGTTATTTTAGAAGTCCAGGAAAAGGATGAGTGACCAACACCCAGATGCAGTGTTTCACTGAAGTGCAGCTGTGAACCCATTTCCAATCATCAGCTAAGAACAGAAGCAACACCTCAGACAAAAGGTTTGGGGCTGCAGTATATTACAAATAAGAAGGATTTAAAATATAATTACTGTATTTTTCCCCTTAAAGCAGTTATTTTTGGCGCTCTGTCATGGAAAAATACAGTGGTAATAAACTATATCGGAACCTACAATGCTCAGTAGTGGGGAAAACTTCCATGTTTAATCTTTTTTGAACAATTCATGCAAGTGAATATCTCTCTCTCTCTCTCTCTCTCTCTCTCTCCATATATATATATATATATATGTATGGCAATAAAATCATATGCATAATTTTTAAATTAATTATGTTTGTTATGCTTGTTTGTATTATTATTAACTTCTTGAGACTATATCCCATTAAAATACAGCATAATTTTCCTGTGATCTGTTTATATTTTACACATTTTGTAATACATTAACAATTTTATTGCTAACTAACTCATTTTTTTGTTTTTGTTTTTGCAGTTCAACTTACGACAATGTCTAGAAAAATAATGACTTCATTTTCCATCCTGCCAGCTTATCTTCAGCTTTATCAGAAGAAGCAGTGCCCTGCTGCATTTGGAATCCAGTGAAACAGAAAAATTGTTATAAAGCCTAAAAAAGTGGTATGTTCTGCTGCATCTAAAATTATGACACAAATTATGTATGGAACAGTAAACAACCTACTTCCTGATAAAGCTATCCTTTTGTTGTCCAAAAGAGATGGCGGATACAATTTGAGGAGGGAATTAAATTTACCATACTCAAAAGGTTAAATGAAGCTGAGGAACAGGCTCAGTGAGGAAAAACCGATACAGAAATATAGTTCTCGCAAAGTTCAAGGAGGAGGTAGGGCTTTGACTGGGTGTTCTGACATATGTGTGTGTATGGACATGTATGTGTATGTATATGTGTGTGTGTATACTTACTTGGGATTAAAGCCAAATAAATGTAACAAATTGGAAAGAAGGATTTGTGAATAGGATAGGGCATAAACAAGGAAACAAATGTAATGATTAGTAGTTACTAAATTGTAGAAAGTTGGTGGGATTAAATAAGCATATGTTTCTTCCTACTCCTTTTTGAACTTATTAAATTTATTATTCTAATTATTGTTGTTGTTATTGTATTTCAACATGTTCAAAATGAAGCCACGATGCAAAAAATAGATTACAGACTCTGAATTAGATTTAACTCATAGCTACGGATGATGGTTTGCCGGTTAGCATTGTTGCCTCACAGCAAGAAGGTGCTGTGTTTGAATCCATGGCCAGCTGGGGCTTTTCTGTGTGGAGGCTGCATGTTCTCTCCATGCCTGTGTGGGTTCTCTCTGGGCTCTCTGGCTCCCTCCCACAGTCCATGCATGAGTTAACTGGCAATTCTAAATTGGCCGTAGGTGTGAATGATTGCCTGTCTCTATCTGTTAGCCCTGCTACAGGCTGTTCTGTACCCTGTCTTTCGTCCTATGACAGCTGGGATAGTCTTCAGCCCCCCTCGCGAGCCTGAATTGGATAAGCAAGAGAAAATGGACGGACGGATTACAGCTACAGTTGTGCATCGCTGGTACTCGCCCTCCTTCATACTTTGATCCATGTGAGGTCAACAAACACACTGTTGTTTCCATCTGGGCTGTGTTTGCTGTGTTTGTCACTGGATATGCCGCCTCGTTACAAGCCACTCTGCTATGTGTATCCCAGTGGGAGCGCTGGGGGAGTTATTTGACTGTAGGCCTCTCTTGTTACAAAACACGCACTGCAGCTGAACAACCTTGCTGATTCTAAATGTCACAGAAACTGCAGGAGATGCTGACTCTCTCACATGCAGCATGTTCTTCAAGTTTTAATCACAGCTCGCTGGCTTTGTAAACAAAGTCTTGAACATGGGTGATCTGCACAGCAGCACAAACTTTTAATGAAAAGAAGGTGGACTCCTAAGAGGTTAAAGTTGGACAGTAACTTCAACAGCGTTATTAAAGAGCCACAACACAATGATGCATTTTAAAACCTCATACAAAATATTATTATGTAGCAGTATCTCAATGCATGTGACCATGTAGACATAGTCAAGACAACCTGCTGATGTTCAAACTGAGCATCAGAATGAGGAACAAAGGTGATTTAAGTGACTTTGAATGTGGCATGGTGTATGGTGTAAACACACTGTTTCAGAAACTACTGGTCTACTGGGATGTTCCCACACAACCATCTCTATGGTTTACACAGAATAGCCTGGAAAAAAAAAAGTTATCCAGTGAGCCGCAGTTCTATGGGTGAAAATGCCTCATCGATGCCAGAGGTCAAATGTGAATGGTCAACTGCTTTGAGCTGATCACGTCCATCCCTTCAGGACCACAGTTTACCCATCTTCTGCTGGCTGTTTCCTGTAGGATAAGTACTCAGATGTCCTCCACTGTCACCAAATCACAGTCCAATAGAGGAGGTTTGGGATGCTGAAAAAGACGCCACAGTTTTCATTCTATCATAGTTTAAGTTCAGTTGCGCTCCAGGCATCCTTTTTTTTATTTCACTTTTTTAAACACACGTCCTATCTGGCAGTTGGAGCAAGCAGAAAAATGGTCTAAATGCTTTGCTGTGCCAAACACATTGGTTTTCCCAACAGGAGCACTATACACTCTCCGTGGGCTCCTCTTGTTAATCTTTTCTATTTTATTTATTTACGGCCAGTGGGGAGTGGCAGGGTTGGGAATCCCCCCACCCTAGCTTCAGGCATCCTTAATGACAGCTGGTGAGACTCGATTCATTTGTTTAGTGAGGTAGCTGACACCCCACCAGCTAACATACAGTATGCTATCAATGATGCCAGTGATGGTAAAGCATGACTGACACTGCTGAAAACTCATTAAAACTTTAATACAACTACAAATCGTCTATTTTCACTAGATAAATCATTTATGGAAAGCAGATATCACATTTTTACCTTATTTATTTACAACAAAGTACTAGGAATGCAATTTTTTTTGTCAAATTCTGAGTTCAAATTAATTATGTTTGTTATGCTTAAAAAACCCAAAGTATTACTATTAACTTCTTGAGACTATATCCCATTAAAATACAGCAACATTCATTGTCCTGTTGCTACCATAGACAATATGCTACATAAATACAGTTATCTGTTTATATCCTGCACATTTTTTAAACTGCACGTATACATGAACCATGTTATTGCTCCTCTAAGTTTTGCATTTTAATATCTACGCATGTAAACGACAAGACTGTATAGTGCTAACACACCCAAGCGGGCAGGGCAACTGTAATTGCACAAGTACAAGAACAACTTGTCTCTGAAATGTAAACACAGAGTAACAGCAGCACCTTTGAATGAATACATCACACCCACTTTCATCCTCTGAAAGGATACATGCAACAAGTTATAATGTCAGAGGGCAAAGGGCAACAGTATGTAACATGTAACACGTGGCTGTTTTAACTGAAGCATTTTAGGACAGAAAAATGATATTTTTTTTATTAATATTTCAGTTTGAGGACAGAAAATATGATCTGTCCTCAAACACAGAAATATAGAAATACTGCATTAATGTTCTCAAAGATATTTTAGATCCAACATAAACTAAATCCTTCAGGTTTCCCATTTTTTGAGTGCAGCACAGCCTAAAAACCACAACTCTGCCCTCTACAGGCAAAGCTCAGCACTGCTGTGCATAAATCCCACCAATAACTTTAACATTCCCTTCATGTTTCCTGCTGATGTTTTCTAACCTTCCTTCTGGTATGTTTGAGATGACTTTCTCTGTGTAAAAGTCCCAGCTTCCCTTGTGTTAAGGTGTCACTGGCACTGTCATTGCTGGTAAGAATAAAAGCACAATGAAGTGATATCATACTGAACCTTGGCTTTTTATTAATGTAATCCAGTTAGTTTGACTTTGAATGTCTGTTTTTGGTTTATACAGTAAAGCACTGAAAATCACCACTCGTGCTGATCCGTTATGAAGCATCCAGACTAATGTGGATGGGTCTGCTTACTTTCTCTATGAGTCAAAACTACACATTATGTTTTTAATGCACTGTATCTGGGATACAACTGGGCCTTAAAGCTTCTCTGTTTACTGTTGCTTTTAATCCACTATCAACCAATGCTGCTGTCTTATTTTAAATAATCTTTTTATCATATATCATATATGCTATTTAACCCCTGAAATTTAATTAGCCTGTTTTTTTTTACATTTTGTCTTGATGCCTTTCTGGTACAACTCATAAAAAAAGCATTTTTTTTAATAGCTTATCATATTTGAAAGGTGGTATTATGTCAAATAATAATTGGTGTTTTCCTGTTTGTATTTTTCTCACGTACAGTGAGTGTGACAGTCTTTCTGTGCAGTGGATGTATAGCATCTTCACATGTGAAATATTTTGGGTCCTATGTAATTCACTGTCATCACCACTGGAGGGAAGCAAATATGAATTAATACGACTCTGCCATGAGGGCCAGTCACAAGTTACACCAAGCAAAGGTATGTTTCTCTGTCCTGGAGTGGACTTGTGCACACATAGGTGGAGAAAGATATTTGTGGGATTGTGGTAGATTCCTGTAACCTCAAGAAATAAAACAGGGTGAAAAGCTTTGAAAAATATTGCCCCGATTGACAATTATGTTGTGTACTATAAAGGCTTCACGTATTGTAATAAATCTCTTTTGTTTTTTGTTGATACTTAACTCTGGTTTTCATTCTTAATTATCCAAAAAGCTGTGGCAATCTGCAAACTCTCCATAATATGTCACAGTTCACGCTGCTACAGTAAGTTGTAATAAGAACTACCCTGAACTCAGTCCTGCTTTTGAGATTTGCTATGATTTTCTGCACACCATAGTAGGCCTAGGCAAGATACTGAATCCATCGGAGTGTGATTGAGAGTGTGAATGTTAGACAAAGTGCTTAGGCACATATAAAAGTGCTGCATGAAACATGCGTGTGGCTGGGTGAATGACACTTGTAGTAAAAAGTATTTTGAGTGCTCAGTTTGACTAGAAAGGCACTATATAAATGACAGACCATTTACCATTAGTTACTACTAGTTATGTCCTCTATGCAAGCTTTTATTTTACAAACACTGCCAGGATCACAAGACATAGTAAACCATGGTAAATTTACTTTTTCACAAAAAATATATCAAACTTCAAGCATGTTTTACAAGTCACTAAACATACGTATCAGTTTATGGTGATTTAACAAAGTGATTTTATGGCTAAAAGAAGACTTACAGGAGTGTCACAGTTACTTAAGCCCTTAGTACAGGGTGGATGTATGCAATCGTGTGTGCATGGCTCACATTATGGGCCATTTACCACAATGCTTAACTGTGCTGCAGAAAACACATTAACACAACAGTCTTTTCTATGCTGGTGAAGCACACAAGACAGTAGTGTATATGCAGATCTGGGCATAATGGCCATCGACATACTGGAGGAAGTGTAATATGGTGATAATAAACCTCCTCTCTCCAATTCTTCCGAAATAATCCCCCCATTCAGGCAGTACCAAGCAGCAGCCTCCTCCTGCTGTCCCATGGAAGGGAAGGAGGACCAGTGCCAGACTTGTACCTAGTCTGCAATCCTTCAATGGGCTTTTGTGGATGCTGCCATCCTCCTCCCCCAGCCAACCCCCGGCAGCCCATTCAGGAGTGTCACATGGCACTCCCACTCTGCTCCCATCTCACAATGCGCCCCTGTCATTGGCACCTCATTGACATGCGCTCATGGTGATGTGCATCGGGGAATGGTTGTGCTCTTCCACTAGTTTCAAAGGAAATGAAGTGCCGGGCTGGGTGGCCAAAGTGTGGCTTCCTGGATACGGTGTTCATATTTCTTGGAAGGAAGTGCTGAAATGTGTGTCAGGAGCTGGCAGCGAGTTTCAGCAGAAGTAACATGCCAACCTCCCACAACCTTTAACTCCGTTACTACTGTGAATGGCAAATCGCAATGACGATAACGATAGTCTTGCTATAAGAGTGTAGAATGAGTTACAGTTAAAGTTTTCAAAGTAACTAATTTTCTTTTGTTGTGTTTAAATCTCATTTTAGTGCCAATGACGGGATTTTGTCACCTGAAGTCACAAAGCAAAGCAAACAAAGCAAATCAATTTGAACAAACAGAACAGAGATATGTAGATAAAACTCATAAACTGACCTCATAAACCAGAGTAAGAGAAACAAGATACAAACTGAACATCTGCAATATGCTAAATACAGACGGAAACACAAACATAGACTAACTGCTAAAAATAATCTTTTAAAAAGTAGTTTTCAAAGATAATCTTATCTGAGGACCTCAGGCTGAACATTGGCTGATAAGGAAGGATGAGACTTGCTATAAAAATAAATGAACAAAGAAAGAAGAGCCCTTGCAACAGGTTTTGCTCGTCAGTGCTTTAGCAGCAAAGGAAATCAAGAGGTTAGTAATCTGATGGAGCATGAATCACCTACCAAAAAGTCTCTAAAGCTCTGTCATGCATTATTATCATTTTAGATTCAATTAAAATAAAACTGATTTCAGAGAAAATCCCCACTGTCCTTTCTGTGCGGTAAAAATTAACCTAAAATTAGGCACTGATTACAAATTAGGTCATTTTAAGCTATTACTGCCAGTTACGGCTCTGCTTCTCTGCCCTCACTAAAAAAAAGGACAAGAACCACATTTATTTTTAAATCTGAGAAAAACCTGAGCCTGCAGTTCACTACAGTAGACATGAATAAACAATGTTTGCTGCTATTAGAACCACCCTTAAAAACAAGGGTTCACTTTAGAACCTGTGCTGGTTCTTTACAGTAAAGAAATTATTCTGTCTTTTTAATTTGCTTCTTAAAATAACGAAACTTATGTAAATGTTTTAGGCTAGCAATGACGAAAAATATTTGGGAATTTTACATTAAATTGAACTACCAACATTTCACCTTCTAATAAAGTATAATGTTGGATGGTTTAATGACTAATAATAGTTGTTTCTTTTAGATATTTAGAGATAGATTTCAAACAATTGTAGGTTTGAATAACATTAAATAATACTCAAGGGTGTCTGATTCTTTAACATGGTAACAGTTGAGTCACTATAGTTAAACATGTTAGTAGCATGTCAATGAATAGATTTTCACCCAGTAACTTTGTATGCTTTTAATGAAATATGTCAAGTATCTACACTATGACTCATACCCTCTTCTTTAGTGATGAGCATTTATTTAGCTCTGACTTTGAGGTACTTAAATACTTCAAAAATCTGTGAGCCAGCTCTGCTCAGTAAATAAAATGCAGGCTAGTAAGCTTCAGTTTCATCCCTATAAGAGTAAAACACTGAAAGAACTAATCGACTTGATTGGATTTTAAAGACTGATCATATGAGGCCATGTGGAACTTTTTACTTTAAATTCTTTTAAGTCTAACCCTACCTTGAGGATCTGAGCACAACTTCCACAACCAAATCAAAGTAAAACACACATAATAATACCACCTGCGGGGACTAAAACAGCAAAAGGAAATAAATATGTTGTAGCTAAAAGCAAATGTGCACTATAATACGGTTCATTAGTTATTTAAAATTCAGGCTAACATGTAAAGAGATATATAATTCATGTAAGGTCTTTCCAATGCTTTGTGACCTAGTAGTTTGAAAGTAGTTATATGCAGTATATAATGAACTACAATGCATATAATACTCAGTATAAAATACACAAAAACCAATGTAAGTTAGTCATGAGCCACATAAAATAATATTTAAAATAAGTGTAGCTTTACTTTTTTGTCATTATGGTTACAGAATGTACAGAAATGGAAATATTATTGCTTGACCGGAGCTAAAACAATTTTGTAATATGTATTTGAAGTTTACTCTACCATTACAAGTTTTTACAAAACTTGTTACAAAAGTTGTTACAAAACTCAAAGTGTTGTTATTACAAGTGAATTTAGTAATTCACCACGAAAACCAAGAGAGAACCAAGAAAAACTGTATTAAATTTTCAAGTAAGTGTTTGCTCTTTGGGAATAGAAATATTTTAAAACGTTAAAACAGAGTTGTTGGAGACGATATTCTGTTTTTACAAGAAAATATTTAGAAAACATAAAACATAGTTAATTCAGAAGTTAGGAGTTGGGTTTTTTTGTTTTGTTTTTTTTTACCATGTGAATGTTACACGCTTCCGTATTGAACTTGTGCTGCACAGTAAGGGGCGGTAACAAAACAAATGCTTGAAGTTCAAAGCCTCAAAAAGGTGAGCTCAATATTTATGTCGATAAATCAGGAAATGACTGCGCTGAAAGCCAGCAGCTTCTGTGAAACCTATGAACCTTTAGAGAACTAGCATCGGTTCTGACTCCAACCATTATTTGTGAGTGCAGCTTTGCAATCAGCTACGTGACCATCATGTGCAGCATCCCCCCTCCCTCCATCCCTAGCATCACTCCCCTCGTACAGGCTGTCCTCAAAACCTCCAGTGGCGTTGGCCGTCTCGGTCTGTGCACGCTGATCCGACTAGCAGGAGGAGGTGGGATCTAGTTGTGGTAGTGGGCTAACAAACGACTACGTGCGAACCGTGCAGACTGCCAAGCTCGGTTACCACTCCCATAAGCGCTCTTTTTTTTCTGGAAAAAAACTAAGACCGCCCGCTTCTGAGACAGTTATTCGCCACTGTAAGCTGCTGTCTTACTCATCGCTGATTTTGAATCAAATTAATCAAGAATCGTGATAACCACAACAGCCAGCAGTCGTGAACACCGCAGGCCGGGGGGGTTGTGTGATGAGATCGCCCTGCAGCGGGGATTTGGGAACGCAGAGATAAGACGGCTTTTTGCTGCCAGGACGAGTGTCGGTTTGGATCGACTTGTCGCCTTTTTTTTTTAAAAGCCTATTAGAAGAAGCACGTTGTAGAAGAGCACGGCTACTACTGGGGCTGCTGGGGGGATCGCTGGTGAGTTGATAGTACTTTCTTTTTATTTTAATTAACCGTTATCTGTAGCTGCTAGTTGCTAGCTCACTGTCAACTGTTAACATCCAATGAGCCCAACTTGGTAAAAAGCACTGATGCTCCCAATTCAAGTTCAAAACCAGCCAAAAATAACAGTATTGCACTAAATTACTCTTCAAGTTATTATAAAGCAACTTAAAAACGTTTAAGGGAAATGACTAAATGTTTATGAATTTGTGTAAATGAACTTAAATGGTTTTTCAGTAGTAAAGGAAAGGGGGTGGAGGGGGGCTGCTCACGTTAAGTAATGCTATGTCATTTGAAGCTAAGGTTAGCCTGACGGCTACTAGCTAGGGAGCCCACGCCCAATTGGTCTCCTGTTATTTAATGAGCAACAACCATATCATGAATGGCTCAGTTTCACCACAGAGATCCCAGCCTCGTGTGGATAACAGTACATAAAACATTAGCTGTCTATCTGAGCTCAACGACTGACCCAAAGTAAAGTAGCTCAGGGATGCCCTCATATCTCTATGAAAATCCCACTTTGTGCTTATCGCAGTGGTCTCCCTCTCCCCTCATCCACCGCAGGTTAATCGTAAACCCACTTCTTCGCTGTATCGTGGATAGTAATAACCCTCGCGTGGTAGCCAGTGTTTCCGGCAACACTGATAACACTGTGTGGACCTAAAAAAGACACCCGACACGTTAATCAGTGTAAGTGGGTGTAGCTCGTAGTAGTTTATGAGGCTGTTTAGGTGGCGTGTTCATTTAGTTTGCGTATTCATGAATCATCGAGGTGTGATAAAAACTGAGTTAGGTGAGCCAGCCCCCCCCCCCCAGCCCACCTTTATTGGGAGAAATCATGCTCGCTTTGCACCGACTTCTCATACCAGTACAGTTACTGGGCCTGTATATGGGGAGTGACCAGATGCCCCTCATTATGTGGGACTGCAAAGCATTTTATCGCCTTGTCACCTTTGTTCCACATACTGAGACAGTGTCCTACATTTTGACTGGCTCTGCAGTACTTGTAGTTTTCTAAAGTCTGGCTTTTAGTGAATGTGAACAAAGCAGGGAAGGCTTTTTACTATTTTTACTATTCCAGTAGAGGTTAGCCTGTTTGATCCTATCTGTGTCCATGAGGGAAAGAATTCACCAGAAATGAATGTAATATAAACTACTTAAAAGAAAATGAAACGACAGTGGGAAATATAGTTTTTCTTCAATTTCACACAGAGGAAAATGTGGCCTGAAGTGACACATAAATAATCTGAATCATCAGATATGGCTTAGAAAAGCATGACGATCGATGGGTGCATCCCCGCTGAACTCCAGTGATGATCAGCAGACAGAAAAACAGCTGAAAATACAGACAATGCACATAATATAAAGAGTATGAGACAATAAGAGCAAACTTCAACTCCCCCTTTTAGGCTTATTGTATTTACTCATCAAGAGAGTTGGATAAGTAACTTTCAGATACAATATATTTTGCCTTTAGGTGCATATCTGGCACCCTGCAGAGTTTATGTATTTTTATTTTTAAGTTCAATATGAAAATATCTACCTGGCAGCACTGCCCCACACAAACACATTTTTTTGTATCTGGTCACCCACATATGACTCTGCATTCTGATTATAACTGAGGAAAAATAGTGTGGATTTCTAAGACGTTAAGGCAACGATTTGTTTATATATTTTACTATATATTCCAAAAGGATTAATGAGCAATATATTAAATATTAAAGAATATTTTTAGCCTTTCTCTGCTATTACAGTGTGTTTAACATGGGTTATGTGAATAGTTCAACATCTCATAGATGATTGTGGCAAAAAAAAAAAAAAAGTGTTATGCTGTCTTTGTGCTGAACCGGTTTGTGAATTCTAGATGCAATGTTGCAGTATTGCACTGACTCTTGCAAACCTGACTTCCAGCTGTGGTCTCAGCTGTGAAGTAGACAATTCGAGACAATGTAAAGTGTAATCACACATTCAACGCTGTAATCACCCACTCATTCTAGGAAAAGATAACATGCAGTCGCAGCATTTAACAGTTTATATTTCAACTGTTCCCTGATTTTCAGGGGTCTAAGAATAGAGTCCTTGTGCACGCTGTATGAACTGTTGCTTTGTGATTTCGGGCTATGAAGTAATAAATGGCTTGTTCCAAAAGTTTGAATTTGTTAAGCCTTTAAACATTATCCACCAGTACTAATGACAGGTTTGTGCATGTGACTGAATGATACATACAAAACTGAGTAAAAATGGCTTGGTAGTTCCCCCCAAATCTTTCTTTCCTCTACAAGTAAGGCAAGCAAGGGGATTTAATTTGTACAATATAATAAATGGGTTATGTATGTATAATGTCTATATCTAGCGTATTGATAAAGATAGTAGCATTAGCAATCACTCAGTCTTCAAGTGGATTGGTTATACATTAACACTAACCTGCTCATAAATGTGAAGTCCATCTAATAAAGTTTATTTTAACAGCCTTCAAGCATTTGAAGTAGCATGTTTGATTCTGTGCAGTTTCAGGCATCAAAAAGAAAAGAAAACATTGTGACAAAAGTTAACTACCGAAAAATGTAAGTGAAAATTCTGTCAGAGCAGGCAGCGAACAGCCCATGATGGTAATAGCTTGTGAGTCTATAAAAATTGGTGTTAGTTGGAGGAAAAATTGTAGGTTCATGTATGCACACTTACAGTGTGTTCTTTTATCTTTTTTAAAATTTGCACTTTCAAGAAAGCACCAAGCATCTGTTTTCACAGCTGTTAGTTTGTACTTGACATAACACAACTTTCATGTTCATATCTTTAGGTAGCTAAATGAAGCAACGTGAAGTAAGTCAGCATAAAAAAAAAGAAAGAAGGAAAGAAGTCATCTACCTATGAGTTGATGGTGCAACCGATTACACTGAAATTTTCCATGAGGGAAGGAGTGAAGTCCATGTCCATTTACTTAGAAATTGGGCTGTTTTCTTTTCCTCAAGGGCACCTGGTGATGCAACACTGGATTTCTGTAACAGTAAGGGGATGGGCTTCCTCTTACTTCACTGTATGACAGAGCATCAGTGATGGCCGTTCTGCTTTTTTAATGACTTCTTTGAAGACTCATTAGATACTCAGAAAAACTAGGCTCAGCTGTGTCACAGATACAAAAACATCCTCCTGTGATCCCTTAATTACGCTGCAATAGGTCTAGGCTGCTGGAAGATTCCCATGATGCCTTGAGTACTTCTTCTTCAGTCACCTTTTTCACCTACTATGTGTCTACACACATCTGCATTTAATTATTTGTTATTATTAATTTCTGCCTTTCTTCCATGTCTCTGTTCTGTCTTCATCCGTTCATCCTCGACCGGTAGCGGCAGATGGCACCCCTTCCTGAGCCTGGTTTTGCTGGAGGTTTCTTCCTGTTAAAGGGGAGTTTTTCCATCCCACTTTCACCAAAGCGCTTGCTTGTAGGGGGTCATATGATTGTTGGGGTTTTCTTTGTATTTTTGTAGAGTCTTTACCTCAAAATACAAAGCACTTTGAAGCAACTGTGGTGATATGGTGCTATACAAATAAAACTGAATTGAATTGAATTGATTAAAGCGATTAGTTATACTTCAATTAACTTGATAAAACCTTCCTTACAGTACCTTGCTAATGACAACATGGGGGACTGTAATTTATTACTGCATGTGTGTTAATGCTTCTTGTGTAATTTTCCTGTTTAACAGGAAATGAGCATTATCATATTAAGCTGGGAGGCCCCCCCTCCTACAAGTGCTCTAATCCCTTAAGGGAAAAGGTTAAATGGACAAGTGACATAACAGATTCATGGTGTATCCTTAAAGCCTGTCCAACATGTTCCAAATATTCTCCGGTCTGGATATACAAGCTTGATGGCTGCAGCGCTTAAGATGTAATTGATCCACAAATCCTTGTGTACGCTCCTGTGCTCACATGTATCTGCATCACAGTAACCCTTCACAAATTATAACCAATTTAATTATTCTTCTCAAGTAAATAAGCCAAAATATAGGGTTTCTGTTAGTGAGTATATGGTGAAGAAAGATACTTATGATCCCCTTTGAAAATCATCTAATGCTTAGATTTCACCCACTGATCATTCACTTGTGGCTCTTGGCCTCAACTCTAAGTACTAAATTCACTTAAGTATGGTCTCACTGATACTAACTATGGGTTCACTGACTAGTTTTACAGCTTGTTTTCTTTACAAAAGTTGCACTTGACATAGGCTGGTTGTTGATTCCCTGTGGGTCAGTAGCAGATAACGCTAAGAATTGATATGACTTCAGCTTGTTTTCATGTTTCTACTTGACTTACTCACCCTCACATGACTACAGGTTATTTATACTAACTGTGACCCTGCACTTTGCAGACCCAAGGGTCCCATTTCCCTAAAGTAGGTAGTTGTGAAAGGACGCTGCTTGCTACAATTTAAACACGAGCTTGTTCAGCAATCCTGCTGCCTGTAAGAAGGCGAATAAACAGTCGAGAAGTTGCAAATAAAATGAAGAGCAGAAAAGAAAGTAAAACTTTGACAGTCAAATGGAAAATGGTTAATGAGGTGACACTGAGTGCTGAAAGGAGGGGGCAAAAAGAAACTGCAGAGAAGCGCAGGGGCAAGAGTGCTATGAGACAGCTGTGTGTGTCAGTTTTCTCGTATTTGTGTCGTCTTGTGTTACTGTGAAAGTCCACTGAGGAACGATGATGAGCTCATGGAGACGGAGAGAGACAGAAATGGTTAAAAAGGAAGAGAAATCAATCAAATGTTCAAGTATGGCTTGAATATGGCCTCAAAAAACATACTCTAAAAGTTAGCATGAAGTAGGCAGCAGATTTTCTCATTTAGAAGCAACACTATCGAGACTAAACCGAGCGAAAAATAACAACTTATCACCGCATGCAAAACACCATAGGGGAAAAACCATCAAGGTAAACTCTAATGGCAAAAGTAAAGGAGTGAATTACAGCATGGTAGACTAGTGAAAGCGAAAGAACGCTCAAAGAAACTTGTAAACAAGTGAGCCTTTGGGGTTTGAACATTAAGCCAAAGCACAAGTGCCAAAACATGCCAAGCTTCAAATGGCCATTTGTTGCTGGCGCCAAAAGGGAGTCGATCCCTATAGACTATAATCGCCCATGTACAGCCTGGTACACAAGTGGTCTCTGTAGGTTATCTCCCCGCTCATGACAACTCTACTGTGAGCCTTTGTCTCACTTGTGGCTTGAAGTTATAGTTAAATTAGGTTTTCTTGTAACAAATCTTCAAGGCCTTTTACTTTTGCTGGTTATATTTCAGCACTGACAGCCGCTTGGTTCAGTTTAAAATGTGACAAACGATGAGGTGGGAGTGACCACACTGATTCACTGATGCTTTGACCCAGTGTGTCAGGAGCAAAAATTTCCAAGGCCACCGTGTACCTGACTGAGCCACTAGCTTTGACAAATATGCAGTAATTAATGGCGGCGGGATGGGAACAGGCTATACTGATATCATAAAACTCTAATTAGCCTACTGCAAATACAGCCCTTCAGTATACTACACCAGTGGTTCTAAAGCTGTGGCGTGGAGGCAAGGCAGGTAGAGTACAGACAAGCAGGGAAAAAATATGAATATGAAAGTTGAGTGAATACGATCAATGAAAATAAACAAGAGGTTGTTGATGCTGGAGACTTTTTTCTTTTTGGTTCATGAGGGTTAAAAGTTGTGGTTTGTAAACTTTTTGGCTTTTGAACTGGGGCATGCCAGAATATCCTTAAAATCCTGTACTACTGCATTCATGTTTCATCCATTATTATTAAGTAATCACACCAGTCCCCAGTGTCTCTTTAATGACTTCCTTTTATAAAACTGTTCCTGGCTTTCTGTCTCTGTTGGAGGGAGATACAATTAATAAAGAGTGATTTATTTTGAGAAGTCTACAAATGATTGGCTACTTATCGTAAAAATGCCCTCCTCACAGATTCACCAGTGTTGAGTCTGTAAATATGCACAGGTAGATTAAAAGTAAGGCTAACACTGTATCGAACAGCCAATCAGCAAATGAGGGGTGACGTCTTTGCTAGTGACAAAGGATACTCAACATTTCTGGCACTAGAAAAGAAGCCTTACAGTTAACAGTTTCTAGGGAAACTTAATGATGACGAAGACTGCTTGTTATATGTGTGGATTTTGTGCATGTTTCTGAATATATAAGTGCGCATGTAGTTCTGTTAGGTGTCATCAGCTGCTATGAGCTCGCCTCCGTTGACAACCCTATGTCTCCCACGTCTCCATAACTAGATTTACAGCTACAGTGACCTACTTATTGTAGAACTCGGTCCAACTTTGGAAAAGCAAGCGTTTGTGGGCACTGCTAGCCAAAAGTAAATAGTGAGATGCACAACCATGTCTTTATCTGCTGCATACAAAACATAATCCATCTTTTTCATTGAGTTACTGTTTAAAAATGTGCTTTTTAAAGCTTTCTTCTCTCGCGCTGAGACTTGTATCATACCCTTGTCTTAAGGCATAAGGATCAGCTGTGTTTAGATTCAGTTATCTGAACATTAAACTGCTGAAAATATGATATGTAAGTAAAGTGTCATGTGAGTGCAGACATTTCACTTTTCGCTGCCAGCACATTTTAAAGAGCCCCTTACTCTGCCTGCGAGGCCCTGGTGTTTGTTGCTGCCCTTTGGCATATTAAGTTTCAGATGTGCAAATCTCATGGCCGTCCATGGCTGCTAGTGGAAATTTCCACTTCTCTGCATACAGCATCTTGTGTATTATAATGTTGAGGGCTGATAACAAGAAACTGTACAACACATTTAAAAGTTTAGGCGTTGTTTTAAAAGCAGTTTGGTATTTATTTATATAGTTAACGTTTTTTTCTTCTGTTAAGCTTTTAACTACTTTTTCCTCGCTGGAACCCAGTGGCAGTAAAACTCACCAGCTGCTAGACAAAAGAAATTAGAAACATAGAGCTATCATGTGGTAGTCGTTCAAAAGGTTCAGCTTCTATTGATCAGAAGTTCAAGGCAGGATTGTGGGTGGTGGAGGCGGGGTGTGTTCTTTATGTTTAAGGTTTACAAACAGTGAGTTATATCATTAATAAGTTACACAATGCTGATCAGGAGGTGTGGTGATGAGCGAATGGAAAGGGAAGGTTCTCTGATCAGAGGTTAAAAATCCTGGGTTGTACATTCAAAACATTAGGTCTGTGTCCAAGGGTGAGCCTTTTTAATGTTCTTATAAGGATTTTATTCTTTATTCTGTACTGGCTACATTGTTGTCTGGTTTGTTTTAGTGGGTTTAACGTACGTGTAGATTTTTCTATCAGGCTGACCAATCAGACTCAAGTGGATGTGAATGTTTTACAGTGTGAAACAACTGCATAACATTGTTTTGCTTTCAGTCTGTTGCACAGATAAATCATGAGTCACTGGCTTACTGGAAAAGTTCCTTCATGGGCTGGAGTCAGTTAAAAAAAAAAATCACAAAAAAGTTATGAAATAGTTTAAAAGTTGAAACTGCCTGCCAGCAGAGATGAAAAAGTGCAGTCTGAGACATTGTCTTTGCTCCTCTCTTAGTTAGGAAGTTGATGTTATCCTCAGGAGAAGCACAGTGTTCCGACAAATGGGAAGCAACAGCTCTCCCATTATTTTTTCCGGCTTGTTTTTGTGTCGAGTCTAAGGAGAGCTGTTGCTTCAAATTAAACTGAGTTGAAATTTTGTGATCAAATCAGAATCAGGCTCAGTTGTAGGTAGGAACAAAACAAACACAGGCTGCGAATGTACACAAATATCTGAAGTTTCATTGATTTTTTTTTTTGTTCATGCGTGTCCTTAAGATGACTTTCTTTTGTGGAAAATTGATTGCAGACTTCCCAGTAAGTTAGGCCGCACGTGTTTATCTTCATTTTATAAAACTGTGGAAAAAATCTGAGTTTTTCAGTTTTCTCTGGTTAGGGAAATGTTCTGCACGTGCTGGCTGGCTTTATCAGTGCTCGCTTTATAATTTTACTATGTTTGTATAAACAAATATCTTCATAGCTATAAACAAAAAAAAAAAACGTCGACTCAAATGTTGTTACATTAATTGGGAGGTGCACACCAGGTTACGTAGAAGGTTGCAGCGTAGGGTTAAGTGGGGTTCCGCTTATGGCGTAAGTTACGACGTAGATCTGACGCACAAGTATAATTCGCATGTAATTGCTCCTCTTGTCATGTGTTACATGGTTGTTGTTTTTACAGTCTGCTGCTGACCTTCATGATGTTATGTGCCCTGTGTATTGTGTTTAACTACATCCTGCTGACACAAAAACAACAGAATCTGCAGATACACCCTGATAATGTTGTTGTTTTGTTTTTTTTTAATCCCATGATACGGCAGGCAAAATACATCCTTTGTTTCCTTTAGTCATTGTGCTGTGGCACTGTACTTTGGGCATTGTGCTGTCAGTTACGCTAAAATAATCTGGTATGTAACCAGTTGACCATAATGATGCATGATTCTGCTGCTTGTGACACACGTGACAAGCTTACGTGTGTACTGGACATTCCAGTGTTCAGTTATGAACATTTTACGAGGAACTACTTTGCTCGTCATGCCTCTTCCTGTGTGTATTCATCCCCAAGATGTGACATTAAACTGAAGAATTGTGGTTGGTCGTGAGGATCATGCAACTTGAAAGAATATGCTGTTATCACATATAGGAGCTCAATGTGGAGCAACTTTCTAGTCCCATCGCACATGAATCTGCACAATAAAATATCAGAGGTCAGACAAAAGGTACTCTAGGTGAACATGTTTCATTTTCTGTTTTGCAATGAGATCAACTGAGACTTTGAAGCTTTACAATCCACAAGTCATGTTTTCCTCATTTGTACTTTGCATGTACTCGTTTCTGTTTTACTGTCGATGAAAATAGAATAATTACTTTCGCTTTGTTTTTCTTCAATCATGTCTCACAAAGCCATGCACAAGGAATGGGAAGATTTTCCCACTCATCCTCATTTCCAATGCATCTGCAGTGTGCATAGCCTTGTTGCTGGTTACGTAATAGGGTGAGGCCATGTAAAAATGTCTGAGGGAGACAGGCAGATGGTGAAAGAAAGGGAGGAATGAGGATAGCAGATACATTTAATACAAAAAGAATGATTTATATCACCCAGTTCACACTGGCTCCTTTTGTAATACTCTCCTGTGTTTGACAACGTAATACTCCCCCCACCCCACCCCACACACACACACACACACACACACACACACACACACCAAAAAATTGGAGGTATGTAAGTTGTTGACTGCAAAGGGGTTACATTTCAAGATCTTGATGTACCCACGACCCTGTCAGTCAGCGAATCTTGATACTGAAGGGATTCTGCACAGAGTGAAAGACAGCCTCATGGTTTAGGGCAAAAGACTTTTTAAACCTGTCTTTCAGTCTGATCGTATTAGCCGTGACCAGCATACCTACAATGACGCATCCCAGGAACCAGATTCCTGACCTACATGTCTCTCATATAGCAAGCAATAAAAGCATAAAGGCAGAGTCATATCTGTGGTGGATTTCAGAGAAAGTCACATGCTGATTGTCAGTTTATGTGCTTTTGTTTACTTTGTGATATTTAAGAACTGTGGAAAGAATTGTTTTTAGCCTCATTATTGTATTTAAATTGTTCCCCATTGACAAAATGCCACTCTTTATGAATGAAATTTAAAAACTTAATAATAAAAAATAATACTAGAAATATAAAAATATATAATATTTGGGGAAGGACTAAATACTAGTTTTTCAAACTGTAGGAGTTTAGTTTTATTTTCCAATTTTCCAGGATCTGTTTTTCCAGATTGTGCTGAAGACCTCTGTCCTAATTATCTACTATGAAGAACAGATTTGTCAGTGTGTCGCACTCAGATTTCTCCAGAGGTGTTTGCACAGCATGTTTCTGTGGTTAGATAAGCTCGGGTATGATGCTGCGGCTGTGTCGGTTGGACATTGTTGACCAATATTGGCCTGATATATCAGACAGAAGCTTTTTCTTTTTTCCTCTGAACTTGAATGCAGATAAAGGTAGTTTAGAAACTGTGTCTTACAGTAGTTATAGTAGTGTGTCCAGTTTGGCTCCATTGTTTATAAGAGTCTCACAAATAACAGAGCATGTGTCACAATGCGGTTTGGAGTCGAGCCGTGTCTCCAACCTTCCATCTCGACTACAGTTTGTAAGTCGGAATTGGCCTCAAAACTTCAGTTTCGGCTCAGCTCTTGTTAATACAGAGAAGCCAAAAAGAGTCAGAGCGCAGAGAGGGGCTCGAGTTGGCAGGGAGCCTTTATGAACAGGGCGCAGATATGATCCAAACAAGTCAACAGAATGCACTCAGTGAAAAGGCTCTCAAGGACACAGCATGGCACTTTTTAAAGGCCTGTGTTACAGATAGATGCACACTTTTCTGCTCTTCAGCATGAAAGCACCAATAGGGTATGTATATTTGAGTTTCTTTATTCTACATTTAACAAAAATATAAGTGATGCAGGCTGGAGATAATTTCATTAACATGTAGTTGTGTAACTTGGTAGCTTAAACTACTCAAAGAAATGATTCTAACTGTGAACTGACGCAAGATTGCAACAGAGGACTAATCTTGTAAATGAAAGTGTGTGTTTTGTTTTCAAGTTTTGGAGGTGTTCCTCACATTGTGTCAAAGGCACGCAGCACAGAGGCATGTTTGTTATCGGATAACAAGAGCGTGGTTGCCTGGACTGTGTTTGTGAAGAAGACAGTTGAGCTCAGGGTTTGAGTTTGGCACATGTGAGGCTACCAAGCTTCAGTTAGCTGGCAAAATCAGTAACTAAAATGTCTTTTTTTTGCTGCTCGTTCATGAATGATTAACATTTTTCTTTTCGGTGTTCCCGACCCCAAAAGCATCCGGGGGCCCTATGGGTTTAGGATATTTGAAATTGATTACAATAGACTTTCCCTGATGTTCGTGTAATACTCTGATCTCTACATGCGCCACAATGGTTTGCAGGCCAGCAGAGGATGTAAAAGAAACTGTCACAAGAATTTCATTTCTATTCTGAGTCAGCAATTGTCTTTTCAAAGTGTCTTTGGAGAAAAAAACAAACACAAAACTTGTGGCACCCGTTAGCTTTTGAGTTCAGTAGCCTTTCTTCTGAAGATGGCACGCTAGCTTCATTCCTTATCTAAGCTATGCTTATCTTAAATGCCGGATGCCATCCTAACTCTGGGATGTAAGACTCACACATACAATTTGGGCTCAGTTTCCACTGAGACACTACTCAAGCTTGACCTGGCTGTTGTGCCTAATTTTTGGGACATTTTTTCCCTTTTCATCCCCCTTTAAACCAGTGACTACATGTGCTCCGTTCACCCAGAGCTCTTTATATTTATGGGATAAATCTCGGTCATGCTGAGACACTGAAACATTTGGTAGAAGGAGAACATCAGGTCCTTTACTTCTCCTGTATCATAAACCATGTGCCTTCTTGTGTAAAGCTAGAAAGAGACTCTGTGCCAACCACGTTTATGTATGGATGACTTGCAGCTCTGGAGCGAGACCACTATCATGATTGCTAATACCAGCTGGAGTAATGTCATGTAGAAGCGCCTGGAAATAAAGCTAAGAAAGTGCTCACCATATGGAGGTGACTCTGTTATGTAATAGAAAGCGGTTGAGGTTTTTTTTCTTCTTTTTTTGGAGGGAGTGGACAATTATACAGTGAGGAGGGGATTGTTAATGGCCTCAGTAAAACCTCCAAAACTTTCCACTCGGGAAGTGTACAGGAATGAAGCCTTTAGGGAAGAGGGAGGAGCACAAGACACGGGTCCAAAAGGAGCAAAGTTATTCCTGTCCCCCCTCCTCATCTTCTGTGGGTAGGCTTAGACATGCCTAGTCTTGTCCTTTTTCATATGTTAAGTAAGAGCACTTGGCCAGTTTATCCTTGTTAGTGTTCCTTGGATTTGATGGATTAAGTTTATCAGAAGTACAAACATGGAAGAAAATATTAAACAAAAGTTGCCTGCACAAGTGTTTACACTCTTTTTAAATTATATAAATGCATAAATAAGCAATTTTCTCTCTTCTTTTGTCTTGTTTTGGTAGAAACAAAGCTTTAGTGGTTTGATACCAAGAGGTTGTAAATGCTATAATGTCACAGTATGCTTTCTGAGTTGCCCTTTATTACTCGTTGCGTCATTGCTCTGCTGTTTGTTTTCATTGCAGATTCCAAGGTTTAAGTTTACCTTCATGCAGGAGGGTTTTTGTCTTTGGACAACAAGTCACAGTTAATCCTTGTCAGTATTTTTATGATTACATTGTATTTTATATCACTTCATCAAGGTTAACTAATTACAGTTAAGCAGCACTTCTAAAATGATGGAAAGTAAACCGCATCAGTATAATAATGTGAATGCAGGATACCGTGGCCACTATTGCTTACTTATCTCATTACCTTTCTGCTCAATTTAAGCTGTGTCAGGTTTATTGTTATGTCATATGAGGAGCACAAACATGCACAGTACCCGCAGTGAGTAGCCCAAATGCTATGAAAGTTTAACCTGTCTTTTGAACAGGATGCAGAATAAAAACTGTGTAAGCACTTAAATGTTTCTGCAAAAAGAGATGTTGTTGTTTTTGGTAACTTTGAAGGTTGCAGTTGGGAGTGAAAGACCTGCCCTCAGCTCCAGCTCCTTAGAGTCATTTAGTTTTGTTATTGGTACAAAGGGTTTTTCTTTATGTGCAGTGTGTTGGTGTCTGGAAGTACTTATGTCCATTTGTGTCTTTCCATCCAGGCTATCCATGAGCTCCGATTTCCCACACTACAGTTTCAGGATGCCAAATATAGGGTTCCAGAACCTTCCCCTTAACATCTACATTGTGGTGTTTGGGACAGCCATCTTTGTCTTCATCCTCAGCCTCCTCTTCTGCTGCTACTTAATAAGGTAAGAGCCATGCAGACTTTAGCTTGGGATCAGCGGAGGATTGGAATTTTTATAATGTGTGTGTGTGTGTGTGTGTGTGAGAAATGGCTGCTTTGCCATGCAGGTTTGTGGCATAAAGTGTCATACAGGCAACATTAGTGTGTGCATCAGATTAATCTGGTGCTAGTACCGCATGTGCTCTCTGAAAAGCTAGGATGGAAGATACAAATATTTATTAATCATTTTAAAGAGACACATTTTTGTATTTTTTAATTCATTAATTTTTTTTTATCTATTACATTTACTTATTGATTTTTGTGTTGGCATTGGTAAATCAGTCAACTTGAGAAGCCTCCCAGATTTGCCTAACTTACAAATTCTTTTACATGTGCAAATTAGGAAGCAAATTCCAATCATTGCTCTCCCATTCCTGTAAATCAGCCCCAGCAGGCTTGGAATTTGTGTGCACATTTGTAATTCACACAGCTCTGTCCAGAAGAGGTTGTGTGAAGCATGTTTTCGAAGACGATGGTGGTTTTGAACACAGCGTACCACTTGACCACCAAACCATCAGCGCCAGTGCTCATCTGAGACTTGAAAATGACGAGAGCCGCATGTTATTACTCAAAAACTGTCATTATGCAAGGGCACGATAGCACTTTCTCTAGGTCTGTTTGCCTCACATTCATTCAGAATTGCCCTTGTACTGTTTCACTTTAGCTCTGTCCATATTTTTGCATAATGTGAGGAGATGTTGAGTACTGAAAATGGCTTAATGCTAATGAGTTCTTTATAACTAGTAATTCAGAAACATGGAAATGCTTGTGCATACGTGCAAGCTGGTTACATGACATGACCTTGTAGCCTTTAACAACATACTGTGTGGCACTTGTCACTGCTGCTTTAGGCTGAGACTTTGTGGGGAAAGAAAAAAAAAACAGCTCTTGTTTTCTTCCTTTTTTTGAGAAATGTGTGTTAATAAGCATTCGCTAATAGTTTATTCACAAGTGGGGAAAAAAGTTTCAACAGCACAGTTTGGAGAAAGTTTCTCTGATATACATATATAACAATTTGATATCTTAAAAGATATTTAAAAATGGCTGATATTATGATGATCATGGCACTACATGTCAAAGAAACTAGTAATAACTTTTTTTATTCATTTATTTATTTGCTGCTTTATTGCCACTTACCTAACCTAAACTTTTTGGATATGCATTAAACTTCCACTGGTGTTTAAACATGTTGCTTGTAACTAATCTTTTTTTAAGCCCCTTTGTAAGCACAGCATCTTTAGTGTAATTATTTCCCTTAAAGGAAAAAGCAGAGATTGCTACTTACCAGCTACATCTACACTAATACGTTTTCATTTTAAAACGCTGCTTTAGACAAAAAACGATCTCTAAACAGATGAGTGTTTCAGCATTGTTACAAAAATGATCTCTGGACTTACTGAAATGGTTAAAAGCGTACATCGCATAACTGTTCGTGTCGACAGAAGTGGCGTGAACGTGTTGTGATTCATAATCCATGTTGAAATGTCCAGTTAGTCAGGGCTGATGTCTTTTTGTTCTCTAGAGAAGGTCATGAGGTAGAGGAGTGCCTAATTAGAGGACAGCAAATACTAACTGCTTCCAAATGCGTGTCTGGCTGTCCAGATGAGGCCAATTCTTAATTTAGCATTTAGTACCAAAATTTAGATACTCGTTTGCAAATTATCGTAATGGTGCGATCTTCACGGACACGCAGCCACAGCAACGCAACAGACTTGGCAAAGCAGCTGAGACACTGATGCCTGATCTTTATAAAGACTATCATGAGGTCAGTAAAGCTGCTGCTTCAACAACATCAAAGTATCCAACTGTTACCGTACATATTAACCAAACCGGCGCACACAGTTAAATGTTACCGCGTAGCTACATTTCTTTTCCGTGAAGTATCATTAAGTTAGCGGCTGTAGCTAGCTAATAAAAAGATAGCAGTAATGTTGAAGCATGGCAGCAAAAGGTGCAAGTCCCGCTTGTCTGTAATGTTAAGAGACAGCATAATGTTCATTTAAGAGAAGGAGTTTTTTGGAGAGTTTAAAACTCTAGTGTGGTGATATCCCCAGCCTTTACACACTGAGCTATTCTAGAAATGACCTGGCAGAGCTGTTAGCTAAAACGTCCTAATTAGCTTGACTTGACATTAAACTGTCTTTGATCTGCGGCGCTCCTAGCTTGAATAATATAGAACAGACAAATGTCCAGAGGATTCACAGCAGGTCAATTGATATCCCACCTTGTGTCTGTTCTGCCTGCTTGTGACTGAACCCAACTAAGAATTCCCAGAAGTGGGAACAAGTCTGGTAAGTGTGTGAAAGCACGAGCAGAATTTTTAGAACTTTGCTGTAGGAGTCAGGGCCATGTGGACACAAGCCATAAACATCCAGAAAGTTTTGCTTTTTAAAATGAAAACGTATTAGTGCGGACACGGTTTCATTCCCTTGCTAGCTCCTTTTGTAAGCCGACTGGTCTAATCAAATTGTCCCGGCTGCTGTTGCAACAGGGGTTTTATCCTAGCCTAGCAGCAGCAGACTGAACGCAAATAATGCCCAGCGTTTTTTATCTAAAACAGTGAGAAGCAGCAGTTGCCCAAAAATTTCTCCCCTCGCTGTCTTGTCATGTCCTGTCTTGCAGGGCAAATGGTAAGTAGATTAACTCCTCTTGTGTCCTTACAATTCCTCATCTAACTGTAAAGAGACACTTAATGACTTTGATGCAGTACCATGATTCAGTACTAAAAGCTGAGATTGCCCAGGTTCACTCTCTAAATGCAAATGAGCAATTTTGGCTCCATAAAAAGGCTTCTAAAGATGCAGTCTCCCAAAGGATGAAATCAGTTATGAGTATATGTATAAATTTTTTCATGGTGTCAGATAACTTAAAAAAATGACATGATTGCTCCGTATTTGGGAAATACTTTGTGGAGCTCTGTGGACACGGCTCACACCACCATGAAGGGGCAATCTTAAGGTTTCTGTGCAGTAAAGCATCACCGTCAGGGGCGAGAAAGGAGAGATGAAGTAACATGTTAGAGTTGACTCGCAAGATTCCAGCAGACATATACTCCCAGATACATTTTGACAGAAGGCAGACTCTCACAGAAAAACTCAACCACATCTCTCAGCGAGTCTCTAATCCATACACACACAGGTGTGAAACATGCAGTTGAGTTTGCACAAACATTCAAAGAGTCTCTTAAGTATTGGATGTTTCTGTAACGTGGAAAAGGAGCACTAATAGTCGCTCTGAACAAATGCGGCAAGTATATTTGAATCTGTTAGTCATCACTGCAGTTTATAATATTCATTACGCTCATGATACCACAGGGCAGATGACACATGTTTTTATGTAGGTGGCACTGACTGCAGTGTAATTCTATCCTATTTGACACCTGGTTTTCATATTAAGTATTCTCCCACTTTTGCCCACTTTTACATTGTACTTGTGGGCTAATGAGCACCCCCACCCCCCCATCAGTCTTCTATGACCCACCCTCCCATGACCTTGTCCCCTACCCTTGGGAGTCTCTGCACCTTTACCTGCTGACCTCTTTCAAAATGTCAGTTTCTCTCCTAGACTGTGCTGCTTGTTTTACAGATCCCTCTCACTCTGCTGCGAGAGGTTAAGGTTACTTGTAATGGAGGTAAATCTTACAAACCTATGAATTTTTCCTATCTCTTTTGCTCTTTTTTTCCTTCCCTAATTTTTTATTGATTGATTGATTTATTTATTTGTTTTTGCATATGCTATTCTCCCTCTCAGTACCTAGAACCTCTTATCCAGTGTTCTTCCTGTTGTCTGAATGTTTTTTGTAGCTTAAACTCGGGTTGCATCGACCGGTACTCTTGTTGTGCTTTTATAGAGTGCCTCAGCAACCTGCAGTAATGCTTTTAATGTATGATCCGCTGTGTTTTGGGTGATGTGAGTTGATATTTTACCTTAGGTTCAGTGTTTGTTTTGACAAGAAACCAAGGGTATCTATCTGTTAATATGTAATTTGCTTACTGCTGCGTTCTCCTTCATCATCTTCCTTTTCTTTCCTTCCATGAACTTCTGTGATCTTCCTCTTTTCCTCCTGCCTGGCAGCTCCATCTTCAACACCCTTTTTTTGAATATATCCATTAGCCCTCCTCTGCAATAAACCATCTTGGCTTTGCCGCTTCAACTTTGTGTCCAAACCCTGATGTAGCCGTTTCTAGTTGTTTCATTCCCAGTGAAAAATTTAGCATCTTCAGCTTAGCCTCCTGTCTTTTTGTCCATGCCACCGGCTCCAAATCATACATCATAGTAGGTCTCACTACCATCTTGTAAACCTTCTCTCATCTCCGTGTCTGTACTCTCTTCTTCACCTCTCTTATCCATTGTCTGTTTCTTTGGATGGTTGACCCCAGGTATTTAAACTCATCGACCTTCACTACCTTTCATCCTTGCATGTTCTCCTTTCCTGCTGTTGTCCTCTCATTCACACACGTGTAGTCTATCTCGCTTCTACTGCCTTTACTCTTTCTCCTCTCCATTGCATACCTCCATCTCTCCAGGCTCTCTTCCCTGCTCTCAGCTTCTGCATTGCTAGTCAAAAAGATTTAAAAACACATTGCTTTAGAAATATTTTACTTACCCTGTGTGAGGGGGTGAAGTTTGCCAGAGACAGGACTCGTGCACTCACGAGAAAAATGCACAACCCAAACATATCTCATGGTTGCGCACTGCTCTGTCTCTTAGCGAAATCATTTCTGAACTAGTTATGTACACAAAGTTATTACAGTATTTATCATTTTAATTAAAGCACCCCTGCTGATAAACTAGAGTAGACTGACTCTAGGAATTTTTTTTCAGGACATATGGATTGTTTCTGTGTTATAGAGTCAAGTGGAGGAGGCCAATTATTAATCAGAAAGGTGTTTTGTCTTTACTTCTCCCCAGGTTACGGCACCAGGCGCACAAAGAGCTATATGCTTACAAACAAGTAAGAAAAACCACACACACACACTTCAGAGATAGGAAATCATCTGTAGCTAAATGCACAGCAGAAATGAAGTATCATTGCAGTGTCTAGTTTGTGTCAGCTGTGCATTGGCCATCATTTAAAATTCCCATTGCTGACTCCTTAGGCAGCTGCAAGAATTTGAAAGGTTTTGTGTTTTAAAGTTTTTTGTAAGCACGCTTGCACTTCCAGCACTTCTGGATAAGAGTAAAGCGATGGAAAAGTCAGGGTTATGTAAAAGATGTGAGCAGATAATAGCGTGTAAAGAAAGAAAGAGAGATGGAAGGCATAAACAAACTTATATTATGTAATACTGTGTATTACCAGCATGCAAAAAGCATCCAAACATGGCCTCATAGAGTGTAAACACGTGTTTTGTGCATTGTGTTTGTCTGATTGTTTTCTATCTTTTATTTTATCACACATTTAGTGTTTAATATTGTGATGTTTTGTAATTGGTTGTAATTATCCACATACAGTGATAATCTGACTAATGGTTCTTCTTTTGTTGTTGCACCTTTAGGTCATTCAGAAGGAAAAAGTCAAAGAGCTAAATTTGCATGAGGTAAGCGCTTTTCTGTTTCGTTGGCTAATATCAGGCATCATTGTCAAAGCTTGCTGCGTGTACTGCAACAGTTTATCGCACAATATCAGCAGCAGACACTGTTCTCTGCCAATTTTAAACCTGTCAGTCACAAACGTCTTAGCTGTAGCCCCACTGTGTGTTTTTATTCAGGTTTTTAATCCCATCCTCTTAGTTTTGTACTTGCATAGAAATCCACAATGTCCTGGGTCGTCATTTAATTTAAAACAAAGTCCCAAGCCCTGGGCCTGTGAAGCAACAATTTAATGTTACAAAAAAGTTTAGAGCAGAGGTATCAAACATAAGACCCAGGGGCTAGAATTGGCCTGGGAAAGCCTCCAATCTGGCCAACTGGATGGCTTTGGAACAAGTGAAGGACGGCATAGATTTTAGACTTTTAACTAAGACTTTAACTGTAATTTCAAACATTTATTTCTCACAGTTTCAGCCAAAAGACTCATTATGACATAAGTTTTTTTCATTTACTACAGCAGCGTTTTTTTTTTTTTATCGTGTAGAGAAACTGACACATGCTGTTGGAATTGCATTTCTTTTTTTATGTTAATATATCTCTGGGATTAACATCAAAGTGAGCCCTATGTGGCCCACAATGTAAAACGAGTGCGACGTCCGCAAAGAAGATGTTATGCAATAAGCATCCGGAGCAGATGTTCACCGTGTTTGAACAGGGTTTGTTAAGATTTGGTTTGACAACAGTGATGACGTACGCACTGTTTGTCATCCGACATTCAACATGTGTCTTCACTCATTGTCATGTGAAAATGAGCATCGTGTAGTTAAGGCATTAACGTCCTCCCTGTTATTATTACGTAATGCTCGGTGTCAGCTCAGTCTAGTTGGAAAATTACAAACACAGAAGTAAAGCTGCATCGCTTCTTGCGGACAGCCCTTTAACAGAGCAGCGAAAGTGAAATGTCAACAAATAGCATCTTCGTGTGTGCTTTGGCACAGGCCTGGCCATATTTTCTTGTCAGCAGTGCTGGAATTTCCGGCTGTCCCATCAGGCTTCGGGGTTTTATTTATGTTATTAGGAATCGAGAGAGAAAGCATCACAAAGCGTCGTGTGAATGAAGCGTGTGACAGAGTAACCAAGCTGTGTTTAAGGACAATAATATATATGCACACAAGGCTGACCCAGTTCCAGGCTCACAGGATTACCCGGTGGAAATGAGCACAGCCTAACCTACGTGGATTTGGTCTTTTATGCAATATATAGCATAGCAGTGTAATATGGAACCCGTTGAGTGTTTATATAAGTTTGTAACTTGAACAGCTATCCTAAGCTGGTGCTGTTTTTAGCATGGCTTTGATCCCAGTCTACATTTAACTGCTTTACATGTTGTGTTGGTTTTATGTAAAGAGTGGCTGTCGTAATAGAATCACACGAAGTTCATGCTTCTGTGTTTTCTCAGACTTTTTTGTGTGCGTGTGTATTTGTAGTTATAAACAAGTGCACACATCTAAAAATATACCAGATGCTTGGAAACCCTCCCCCCAACTCCCGAGCGTGTCGTGTAGGTGTTGGGACGTTTTTAAAATAGGAAAAGCTGCACAAACACATCAGTGCTGAATGACTTTGATAAAAGAAAAATTAAAGTCACGCCTTGAGACCTGCATGAAATATGCCTTCATGTTTCAGCAGTGAAATACATAACGCTGTGTGTCTATTTGCTGTTGTTGCATTTTCCTATCTATATAGGGCAGAGGTAATGATTTCATATCTTTATCTTAAATTCATCTTATCTAGCGCTGTGTAACTTGCTTTATCAGTTTGATAAGGTTGCTGGTCATATGTTGACAGTTACTGATGTTGAACTGGATGAATAGCCTGGGAATATGTATGCAACAACACTGTTAGCAAATGGCAACAACCACCTACTGCAAACATTCAGTTGTTTTAACCATGTAAAGCCCAGAAAAGTAAAATTATTTGAAACTAGAGTGTTTATTGAAGTTTCTGACAAATACAAAATTAATGAATTAATGTTATTTGTCATTTGTGCAAGTTATTGTTTACATTCTATCTTTAAAAATAGAATTAGATTGATAATGTGGAGGTATCATAAACTCATGTATCAAATATTTGGCATTACAGGGTTAATTTTGCTTTGTGAGGATTTTATTTTGTTTATTTTTGGGGTTTTTCTTTTCTTTTTTTTTTTTAAAAAGATGTTTGCTGCAGTAAATTCAAAGAATACTTTTTTTTTTTTTTTTTTTTTTTTTTTTATGTTGGTGGAGCTTTTTAAGAAATCTTTTTTAACTGTATGTTACATGTTGCGTGTTCCTGTTAGGATAAAAAAAATTTTTTATGATGGCTAAAGATTAGTGACCTGATTTAATGTAAGTGCATCATCATAAACTTCAGCTTCCTCTAAACTTTTTTTTAATTTTAAAAAGCGTACATGCAATGATTGAAATGTAAGTAAACATCTGCAGATGGGTAAACTGTGAAACTCTTGGTATTAATGTTCCTCTTAGTACCTCTTTACGCAGTAGAAAGTGGTAAGACTGTGGGTGGTAATTACAGTTTCTGGTCCCAGCGTGCTAGGCAACATGTTCTCATCACTAGAGATGAGGAGATTGGAGTCCTTCACACGTCTGCTCTTTCTCACAATTTCGTTTTAAGCATTAAGCTGATCCTCGGATGGTCTTTTTCTCTACCTGTTAATTTAATCTCTTTCTGTTGCTTGGCTGACTTGAATGAAGAACGCTCTTTGTCTGCTGAATTTGTGCGTGCAGAGCATTGCTTAGCGTTCATGTACTGTTCTTGCTTTAATAAAATCGACAAGAGGGTAGAGTTTCTCCATAAAATTAAGTCTGTGTCTTTCGTTTTTTGTGTGCAGTTTTTGGAAGCTTGCGGAATTAATCCACTTAACAGTGAAAAAATAGGTTCTGTCAAAAGTTGGCCGACAGTGTCACATCTAAGCCGTGAGGGTGACGCCACAGAAAAAGGCACTGAGAAAAACAAGAACACTGATCTATTCACCAATAAAGAGAGCAAAGCAGACATCTTAACAGAGAAGTGTTCTGTGTCCAAAACTCCTCAGGAGTGAAAGCTCAGGGACCCCATACTGTTCTTTTCATCCACAGTCATCCATTCAACACTCGTAAAATAGAAGTTAGAGAGAGAAAATGTCACCGAGTTTGAATAGCCAGTGAGCTTCTACTGTAAAGGCTGTATGAAAATTTGTGGCTTTGTAGACCAACAGTTTATCTATTTCAGAGTTCACAATACTTCCCTAGACTTTACCTCCACTGTGAAATCATTCCAACTGGCCATTGATGGCATGGATAGGTAGTAAGATTTGCTGCAAGTTATAGGAACAGTTGGTAACAATGAAACACTTCTCATTTTAATTTGGTTCAAGTAACATTAAACTGAGAGAGCGCTCTTCTTACTGGAAGAGAAATCCAGCTGAAAGGAAATTACTTATTCGTAGGTGATGTAGTGTTGATCAAATGTAGCTGGCATGCCTGAAATAAGTAGCACTTCACATAGCGCTTAGTGTGGTTCTTGGGTGTTTGTGAACTGTATAATTTGCCCCGCCATTGATTCACGTCAGCATCTCCGTCATAATAACACCTGCGTCACCGACGGTCGTGCACAGGCATTGTTCAACGCTTGCACCTCTGCACAACATTAATATGAGCGTGCGTGTCAGTCAGCTACATTGATCGAACACAAAAAAGAGAGAAAATAGACAGAAGCTAATGTGATTTCAGAGTCTAGTTTTCTATTTCTGGAATAATATACTTATGTCTGTTCCCTTCCATATGTATGAAATGAAGCAAAGAAGAGACGGGTGAAGTGAAGAAAACCTGTTACTCTAAGTGCAGAAAAGTCATAATCCATGTAAAACGGTTGGGGAGTAATGGCAACCCTTTTGAAATCAGTCTGGCCACATTACCAAGACCGCTAGGAAGCTCTCCTAGCCTTTCCAAAGCAGTTGTAATGACGATAAATCTGGGTATAACGATGGTTTCTTGAGTTGCCAGTTAATTTAAACTCAGTATTGTATGGGGAAAAACTAATTGTAGCCTGCCTTCCACCCTATGACAGATGGGATAGACTGTAGTAACTCTGCAACCTTGAAACGGATTGGTGGAAGAAAATGTATAGATGGATGGATGGATGCTGTAGGAGTTGTAGAAATAACGTTCTCTGCTGGGTCGCCCATAGGGGAATGGTGATGAGCGCCGAATTCCAGCGACTACATGAAAGGCCTGCATTGTTTCTTTGATGAAAGGCCTGCAGTTACTCAAAGTCAGGGGGAAGGGGATGATTGAGCCAGTGTTGCTCATATTAGGCTATCATAATATTGCTGCAATGGATTGTGACAACATTATAAACCCAGGATCTATTCTTAACCCAGTTAAAGGTCAAGGGCTCATCATCACGCTCATCTAAAACCACCAGAATAGAAGTTACAGGCGGTGGAGGGGTGAATGGATCAGTGGACTATTATTTTTTCCATCCCCACATGTTTCACTTCCTATTTCCAAGAATTCCACACAACCACAACAGTTAGCTAAAACTATAAGGTGACCTGTTACGCTAGTTGAAAGTGTTTTTGTTTAAACCAAAATGGCATCCACACCCTGCTCATCAGGAATTTCTCAATGACCCTGACAAGGACTTTTTTTCAGGGAACTCGGGCTGAACTGCCCAGAAATGGTTACTGTCATATAATCGAGTTTAAAGTCTTGAATCTTAGTCATAGTCATAGTGTGGGCTTTGAATGAAACAAGAAAGCATACTAAACCAGATCTGAAGATCTCTCAGCTTTTCTAACTTGCAGCTCCAGAAATGAACTGATAATTTCTCACCATCTGCATTACAGTGTTGATTGTTTTCCTGTTGAAAAGGGGAAAACCATCACTACTGTAATGTGTGGCCTTTTGGCCGAGAACCGAACAAGTCCCCATGAGAGTTGCATCAGAGTTATACAACAGGACATAGTTGGTCAGTTGGAATGTTTACCGTGGTTTTGGGTGTTTTTTCGGGGGGGGTTTTAGGGGGTTTTTTTATTAAGTTTTTGGTGTTGTTGGTAAAAGTTTTTAAATGTGTGTGTTTGTTCTTTTCACTAACACAAAGCTAAAGATGATGCATGTCTTTATACAGAAAGCACCTCCTAACTCCCCCGATCTCTTTCAGATTTGTGCAGTGTGCTTGGAGGAGTTCAAACAGAAAGATGAGCTGGGGATTTGTCCATGCAAACACGCCTTTCATAGGAAGTAAGTACACAGTCTTATTGACATGCACACGCAGACGCAGACACACACATGTTTGTACACATCCAGTCAAGGACAAACGAGTCTTTATAGATTTCCTTATCTGGATGGTGTATTTCCATTGATTTTCCCACTTTGTAGGTATAGTAAATACAAATCGGTAAATGTTCCGCAATTTCAGAGACTCAGGGTGAACAGTTATTGTCAAGCTTGTTGTGTTTGTGTGGAAGCCAACAATAACAAATGCCTCAGAGTTGCATGTTTTTGGGACAAAACTAAAGCCCAGTGTTTATGACTCGGGAACTGCAGATGACATGTTGGATTGGTTCAGCCTGTTTGTCCCACACCTCCCCCCATGACCTCCTACTTCAACTGAGTTCACTATATCAGCACGATGCCTCCCTTGGCCTAGTTTTTCTCTGCAGTTGCTGCAAGAGTAGTGACCCCTCACCTCTATATATACACTGCTCTGCTCTAGTGCAAGGTAAGGAAAGGCATGCAGCTGTACAGAGGAAAAGGTTTATTGAGGAGGGTGTTGCTAGGTAGATCTTTTTACAAATGATGACAAGAGAGGCAAATTATACAAGAAAAATAGGGTTCCTGTGAGTGTTTGTTTAATGAAAAAAGAAATGCAATAAAGAGAAGTGCTAGTGAGTCATGCAAGTACAGAATTATTTGCGAATTTAGAGATATGTTTGTCTTAATCCTTGCGTGTAATCAAAATCTGTATCAAGATTTGTGAATGTGTACACACAGTTGTAGATGTGTGTTTGCGGGTATTAATGGCTTAAAGTGTTGCACTCTGAGAGCTGGAAATAAATCTCCTCTCACCTGGCTGTCTTTTTATGAGGATTTTGGCTACGCTTGGGTCTGAGCGGCTCTAGGAATAGATGCGACGGTTTGCAAATGTATGTGAAGATTTATAGCTTAATCTAAAATATAAAAAAAGTATATACCTGCATTTTTTTTCCTAGTTAATGAGCTGATATACGCTTCATATTTTCCTCTTGAACACAGCCACTGGGAGACAGAAAGCAAAGCCTCTGGTGATTTGACCACTTAATTATTATTATGAGCTCTGGGTAATGACCAAAAGATTGAGAAACAAAACACATATTTACTTATGAGATGAAACTTGTGGCAAAGAATGCTTTTAAAAGGGCACCCCCATTAGGCCAGGTGGAAATAAAACTCCTGGAGAAAGCCGCGCAAGCATGTGGAGAACATGCAGACACAAATATTATAGAATAAACCCAGAAAAAAAAAGTTGTCTTTGGTATATGAGGTTTTACATTTATTTGCCCCCTTTATTTTCCACTCTGTGTTTTTTTGATTTGAGACAGATTTTATACCAGATGGTCTTCCAGATGTAATTCTCCCATTTATCCAGGATTGGAATCGGCACATCACTAGCTTGTGACCCCTCCTGAGACTCATGTGCAAGTCTTTAATTCATACTTAGTTTTAGTCATAATTTAGGCATCTGAATTCTTGTAGCTTTGGTCTAGTTTTAGCTTTAAAAAAATGGGGGGGCTGATCAAACGTGTGCATCTAACCTTACTGCAGGAGATTAATTCTGATTGGCTCTTGTCTCTCCAGAAAATTTTCGTCTTGTGTTTATTTGTTAACAAAAGTGTCAGTGCATTTCTTCATAGTTCTTCATACTTAGTTATCATTTTGTTTCCGTCAAAGGGGTCTGTGGTTATGACGTACCTATGGGGTAGATTTAAAACAGAAGTGTAACACCCCCCCCAGTAAAGCAAATGCGTTAATGGCTACATCATGCCATTTATTAGCGCCCACTGGTGGAAAAACTATGTCATGGCACATTCTCTAAATTGATTTAAACATACCGTATTTTGTTTATTCCATAATTTATTCCAACATTTTGGCACCAATGCACATATAAATATAAATATGCCATACGTGTTGCTGTTGTCAGTTATCAATTCCGTTGCGTACATTGAGTGCAAAGAGCTAACCGGAGCCCATCTCTGTGTATGTGAACCCATAATAATCAATAAAGCTGATTCTGATTTTGATGCTTTTTCCTGCTTACAATCTGCTATCCTATATTTCCTGTACCCTTTGTACTTTACTGAATTGCTCGCTTCTTTCATCCCTGCCTTTAACTTTAACCGCTGTGCTTTTTCTTCCCTCCAGGTGCCTCATTAAGTGGCTGGAGGTGAGGAAAGTGTGCCCGCTGTGCAACATGCCCGTCTTGCAGCTCGCCCAGCAGGCCGGCAGCACAGACCCTCCTGTGCAGATAGAGCAGCCTTTGCCTGGTATTGAGAACTTGGTGTAGCAGACTGACGGCCTCCTTTACAGTACACTACAAACACACGCATCCCGACACTCATGCTCTTACCTGTACAGGTACACTTTTGGTATGAGTGCGTGGACAGACTGGAGAAACTGGAGCTAATGCTCAGATCTACGCAAAAGCTGCGAATCTGCCGCCATCGCCACCTCACGTATCTTTTTGCATCGGTTCACAAAAGGATTTCCTGACATCGGCTCTGACTGAGAATCAGCTGTTTTCATGTATTTTTATTTTCACGGACAATGAAGAAGAGCTGATAACGAAGAAGTTTTCCTTTTCGACCGAGACGGTCGATAACTTTTTCACAACCAAAGCACTTTTCTGGGGACACCAGCGAAAGACCAGGAGGAAGAAGGAAAAGACAAAAGAACTACAGTACACTAAAATCTGAATAGTTTTTCTTTTATTTAACAAGCACTTTATGAGAAAGTCAAACCTGAATTTGCTTGTGGCTCGTAGTCCCAAGGTCATGCTTTATATTTTATTATTAACTCTCATTTCCATGTACAGTACAAATAAACCAGGGTTAGGTCAGTTTGGATTTTTTTTTTTAACAAACAAAATGTACATACACATCAGAAAGGGACATCGATACCCACGGCGGTGCATGCTGGGAAATTTGGACAGTTTGTTTAGTTTGTGCTGCACACACACAAGAAACCGAAGTCAAAGTATCCTCGACTTTTACGTCTGACTGAATGTGAAAGGTTTTTACACGCACACACCCACACACAATTCAGATGAAACATGAAGAATCACCTCGCTCATTACTCATTCATAGTGTTACAGTTCTCCTTTTTTTAAGGATTTGAACACATAAAGATGATGCACTGAACAAATTATAGCATCAGACGTGTGTGGATACTGTCACCCCTCCACAATCCAGGCATTACTCACAGTTAGGATCAGTGACAGGAAATCAACATTTCACAGTGCCCACTGTTATAATCTCAAATTGTGTTGGTGTGTATGCACTGATGCTTGATCTTTAAACAGTTAAACAGAGCCAACAGAAGTAATCGAGCACTCAGACGTTTCACAAGTAACACAGATGTTGCGCTTTGCTTCAGTGTTTTTATTTCATTGAAGCTGAGCTGCGCCGCAGCGGCTCGTCTTCGCAAACATTTCACAGAAACAAAGTGTCATACTGTCGAGTCAGCGTCACTCGAAACATCGCCGCACGTCCCTCTGAATCTGAATGACTTCTGAGTTTAAGCGCGCTGCATTTACCGTTGAATTTGTTTTTGCTTCCGCTCTAGTATTTATGCTTTTTTTTAAATATATATATATATTTATTGTGATATCTCGGTACAGCTTCATAGAGAGAACGAGTTAGTGGACTCAGCATAGCTTTCAGTCAACATTTCCACACATACATGCACATTGGGAGGGGCTCGAGTCGCGAACCCCCTCCTACCCCCACCCCCACCCACAGAGGTAGCAGTCAGCAGGTTGTAATGAAGCAGCAGTTTCATTCACACACATGCACACAGGTTCAGCTTTTTGGCCGTGGTATTCTGGCGCTTTCGCCTCTCGCCTCTCTCTGTATGGTACAGGGTGCTTTTGTTTTGTGCCACACATACATTAACCCTGAACCCCTCGCCTTTGTGTTTTTGTTTTTATCTCCTGTTAATATGTTGTGGGGCTAAAAGAAAAAAAGCTTCATTGCTTTGAGATGAATTAGAGATTGTCATTTTATCAATGATGTGTGCTATCCAGTAACAGCTGTGTGTTACCTTTTTAGAAGCACAAACAACAACAACAAAAAATGAGCCCCCGCTACAAAAAGTGAGCTTTCTGTCAGGGCTAACATGCTAACTGATTGTTCTGTTTTCTGGCTGCTTTCTTTCTAAATTATTACACAAAGGTTGAGGTTCCCAATATGTGGACGGTGCTTCTTCCATTGTTAGTTTGATCTGAATGTCAGGCCACACACACCGCAGTGTTGACCTCTGTGGACATTAAATAAGAACAAAAACAGGGTTTTTTTTCTGTCTTGTGTGAGGGTCAGTCCTCCTGCATGGAAGCAGCAAGGTGCTACATAAAAATGTTGAGGCTGATTGAAACGTATTGGCCAATCCCAAACAGACTTATTAGGACACTTGCTGAGCAGGGCGTGTATCAGACAACACTTCAAAAGAGTTTTATGTTGAACAAATGAAGCGGCATCAAATGCTGCAGCATGTGACAGGCAGTATTTGTTGCCTTCTCTCTTCTCGGTTACGAAAAGGCTGTGACTGTTTTTCTACACTTATATTATTCCCAGAACTTCACTTTATCTTTCTTCGACTGTCCCCCGATAGACGCTGGTAATAACACAAGTCTTAATGCTTTGTTCCTGGTAGTGGATTTGTCTTTGAATGTATGGTTCAGGAGAGAAAGGAGAGATTTAATGTGAAAATGTGCTATTTTGCGTAGTCAAGTTGCCACTTTGTTTCACCACTGTTAGATGTATGTAGATGCTAGTATCGTAAATAATGTATTTACACACGGTGCACAAAGAAAAGAAAAAGCTCCTTCCTGTAAACTGAACGGCAGCTGACACTTCCCCGCAGTCTGGTCTATCTTAAATGTTGCTCGATTGTAAAACACCTTCCACCTGATTTTTTTTCCTTCCCGCGTGCCGTCCCGATCCCGCTAAAAGAGAGCGTGCCAACTCACGGTGAATCAGATTGATCGAGCAAAGAGATGCGAGGGAGTTTCTGTGAGGCTGTGGGCAGAAGAGGCTGGAAGCTGAGCCAGTCATGAATATAGTAATGAACGACTTCCCACCGCTGAAATCACCATTGACGTCAGCGCTGCTCCTGAGTTACCTCGGGCTATAAATAGACGACAGTCAGGAGCACAGTTTTACACAGAGAATCTACTCGTATTGTGAGTGGAGAGCTTCCGAATAATGGCCTCACAAAGCCACTTTTATTATTGTCCCTTTAGGGCAAGACGTTTGATGGGAGAATGTGACAGACTACACTTCAATTCATACAAGAGTAAAGTTGTTTCTTTTCCCTTTCAGATGAGGGTTGCGTTACATTTCCGTGGTTGGTTTTAGCGACCAGACCATTTAATTTTAGTTTTAAATCTCTATCACTGCCGCCCTGAAGTGAACTTTCTTCTTCTTTGTATGGTGTGCTATTTATTTCACCACAGCTCCAGTAGTGACCTCCTTACCCACAAATACCCCCCCCCCCCCCTTCGTTTTTTTATTTTAAATGTTGTCCAAACAAATCGTCCCACCTCCCACCTTGAGCAGCGTTCCTGAACACACCCTCATGCCTCTTTTTTGTTAACACTGATTATGTTTGTGGACTTTCACAGACATTTGTTTGTAAAACTAAGAATTCTGCAGCCAGAATATTTTTGGAGACAGTCGCTGTACAGTATTTGTAAGCTCTATTTTTGTATATTGTTATTTTGGAAAAATTAATATGCTTTTTTTTTTCTCGTTTTTTGCTAATTTCATGGGTATTCATTTCAAGAAAATGTTGCATGTGACTTGAGTTGAACTGTAAATAAAGTTTCCAAGTTTTGGAAAGATGTTTGTGTTGTGTTTTGTCTGTTCCTCTTGTAGATGTAGTCAAAATGTATCACTAAATTGACAACTCGGGAAAAATAATGTCTGTATGTCCTGTCTCCAGATGCATTCAGTACTTCTTGGCTGGACTGATGTAATTCATTATTAGCAGGGTGTTTTACAAGTTCCCTAAAAGCCTTCTGTTGATCCAAAACTATGCTGTGAGACTAGTAATTCTCTGCATTGGCTTCCTGTTAAATCCACAAACTTGCTTACGCTTAGTTGTCTAGATTTTCTCCAGGATGCTGTACAGAGATTTTTACCTCACAGTTTAAACCACCTTGAAGTGATGTTATTGTGTTTTGATGCTATATAAATAAACCTGATTTGACTTAAATCGAAATTATAAATATAAATAAAAATAATGTTCCGGTGTTATCCTGGTGACTGACAATGGCCTCAGAAATTTAAGGCCACCTCTGCTTAAGTCTTTTTTTTTTTCTTCACTGATACCATTTACTTCTTGTTGGGACTGTTTGCCAGTAAGCATCAGTAAATATGATGCACCAGCGCCACCTTCTGGTTAAATACAAAAAAGTTTAAACTGCATTTTCAGTTAAAATACAGTAAATTTTTATTGACTGGATATTTGTTGGTAGTTCGTAGATGGATGTGGTCCTGGTTGTTGAGCAGGACAGACGAGAGGCAACTGTAACACTTTTATTTTCTCCAAAAAGAAATAAACTAGAATCATGACACTCGGCACGCCCAGTATGATTCTTCCTGCCTGTGAAAAGCAGGACAATTTCAATCACAAGTTTTGACAAAATTGATTAATTTTTTGATGTAGCTGAAAACATTTTTCTTCCACACACATGGGCACTACACACCGGGCCATAAAGGGTTGGACATGGTCAATACTCAGGTAGGCTGTGGTGTTTAAATGATGCTCAGCCAGTGCCAAGAAAATATCCCCCGCACCATTAAACCGACACCAGCCTGAACCATTGACACAAGGTAAGCTGGATCCATGCTTTTATGTTGTTTACACCAAATTCTAACCCTGCCATCCAAATGTTTCAGCAGTTATCGAGAGTCATCAGACCACACAACGTTTTTCCAATTTTCTGTTGCCCAATTTTGGTGAGCCCGTGTGAATGCTAGCTTCAGTTTCCTGTCCTTAGTTGTGGCTCCCGGTGTGTCCATCTGCTTCAAGGATCAACGTGTTTTGCATTCAGAGATGCTTCTAGGCATACCCAATTAAGTTACTGGAGTTACTGTTGCCTGTGGGAATCTTCTCTGTGAATCCTAGAGATGGTTGTGTGGGAAAATCCCAGCAGATCCTTGGTTTCTGAAATACTCAGATTACTACAATAATCAGACTACAAATACTCTGGCCCCAGAGTTATGCCACATCCAAGGTCACTTAAATCCCCTTTCTTCCTCATTCTCATGCTCAGATTGAACATCAGCAGGTCGCATAGACCATGTCTATATGCCTAAATGCACTCAGTCACTGCCACATATTTGGGTTTATGAGCAGCTGGACGGGTTTACCTAATATAGTGGCCTTCAGTCTATGTAAAATATTAATTTCAATATTGATTTGCATGGTTTTTAAAAGTGGTTTGAGTGCATAAGACTTGGACTTCAGTCCAAGTGTAAAAAATGTAGAGTTGGAAATGAGCACAATACCCTTCTTAGGTGTCCTTTTATTTGAAATACAGTGGACAATGTTCCCAACCACTGTTACAGCTGGGGACACTCTAACAGTCTCACTTTTTTCTTTAAATTGAGTATTTTTACCTGTCAGTAGGAATATATGCATTTATTACATCAAAGGATGATGTCAAAATTCAATTAACCCGTCCCCAGCCTGTCGTCCTCAGGACTCATCCTCTGTTGTCGTGGCTACTGTAAGTTTGTTTGTACTTAAACAAATGGGAGCACTCAGCAACATCCGGCCACACAGCATTTCGACACAAAAACAGCAGCTGGTTTTAACTCATGTTAGAAACCCTTCATCAGGGCACAGCACACTCAGGGTTCGTCTGTTTTGTGTGTGTGTGTCAGTAAACAGAGGCTGATGTACATGTTAATAACTGACAGACAAAACAGGCTGAGAAAGTGCTGGTGTGGCTTGTTTTTGTCACCCTGTAAAATGGTCTCATTCTCAACATATTTTTATCCTAATGCTAGGTTAATTCTACTTTACTTCAACACCGATCACTTTTATATCAGCATTCCTATTTCAGCCTCTTCCTTTTCAGTGACTGTGAGCTCATGTCTTGTGTCTGCATTTTAGTGAGCGTTTGAATTTGTGTCATATGACATACAAACTTAAAATCTATAAATATTAGGTAGCACTTTATAATGATGTCACACTATTAAGCATGATTAAGATATTAGTAAGGTACTAGCAAGAGCTTAATTCATCATTTATGATGACATTTATAAATACAGATACATCATTATCATTATATATTTATAAATGACACATTAGGGAGGAGTAATGCTCTGTAAAAGATGAATTAAGCACTTGCCAATACCTTATTTAATACTTAATAGTGTGAAATTATTATAAAGTGCTACCAAATATTTTACATCATTTTTAAGAAGAGAAACCATCAGAATATCTGTGAAAACTCCGATAGATGGCTCATTTGATCTGACCCATAATGGGAAATTGGTCCAGTATCTAAAAATGCTTTTTCATAAAAATGTAGTTTATCTGGCAAAATATCAGTATTTTTTTTGACAAGGGGCAGTCCTGACATAGATTATGATGCATTACCTGATAGATAAATGTTTCTATATGTGTTATTTACTTATCAACCCTTACATTGACAAGTAAGCATAGATACGTCAGCCCACTCGTCAGCAGTTTTCTGTGGAAGTGTGAAAATGAGGACTAGCCCTGGTCCTCTAAGCAACCTCTGACCAAAATCAATTAAATGCTGAATGTCCAGTGTTGCTTTGGCAACAGTTTGAAATGGTTTGCAATTACTGTCTGTTGAATTTTAAAGCGATAAGATGGCCCACTTTACCTCATGTCCTAGTTTTGTTGGGTTCACACTATTGGTCGGTCTTCCACGGTCTATCCTAAAGGGCCAAATTACGTTTTTAAAGATCTGCTTCAAAAGACTCCATGATCTGATTTATTTTCATCTTGAATTCAGATAATTGAAGGTAGACGTCCTTATTTTGTGTAGATTACATAAAAATTGATTTTCGGCATTATTTCAGGAAATAATAACAGTATTATAACTCCATTTGAGCCAAAGTGATCGAAAACGTCATTTGAACACATATTTAAAGAAAGGGGAAAAAAGAACAACAAACTTTCAGTTTGATCACTTTTATTAAAACATGTGAACACCTTGTATCACCCAGATCTTCAAACCTGTCAACAGAAGTGCTTCATGTCATGATTACACTGTTTGATATTTAAGGATACATTGTATGCGATGCCTCTCTGTGATTAACAATGATTAGATGAAGGCAACACAAGAAGAAGCTACACAGTAAGGAAGTGAAGGACAGTGAAGTAGCACACAGCCAGACTGCTCATGAACATGATCCCAGGGTGAGAGGCCACCGCGGCGTTGCTTGAAGTTGTTGTTGTTGCTGTGTTGTTCGCAGTAGCGGTGCTGATTGTGCTCGTCATGTTTGTTGCAGTCGTGGCAGTGGCAATGGTAGGAGAGGTTGAATTTGCTGTGGAATTTGTCTGGGCATTTGCTGATGCTGCTGATCGATGAGTAAAACATCAGTATGAGACAGAAAGAGAATAAAGTAAACACTTAAATGAGAAACTGTGTTTTACTCACCGATGATCAGGATCTGTATCAGAATGGTCGCAAGCATTTTTGAGCTCTGTGAATCCTGAAAACCAAAAGGAAAATTGTAATATTTTTACTTTAAACATTACTGTCTAACAAGCAAACAGTCTAAAAAAGAAAGCTGAACAATCTGTTAAAAGTGTGTTACTTACAACACGCCTGTATTTTAATTTCTCTCAGCTCAGTTGTGAAGTTGTCTCAGTGCCTGAGTCTTCTTACACCTCAGATGAGCAACTCCGCCTCAAGCTGTGAGTTCTTCCCATCCTTTATACTGTGAATGGCAGACATGAGTAATGACATGAAAGAGACATCTTTGAAGGATGGCCATTCCTCTCACATCAGTCACCTCAGTTTAACAAACTGCTTTGTTCAAAAGTCCCACAGACTCATCTATTGGACATCATTGCTAAATTATGCCTAATGTCTTACATCATGATGATTCTGCTATATTTATATAATCATTTATTAACTGCACTTAAACAACTTCTTTGATTTTTTTAGGCATGTTTAAGAAAAACATGTTAGATCTTCTTCCTTCAGAACAAAAACTCCAGACACAAAGAAAAATCTTTTGATTGAATTGGACACTTTTTGTCCCACTTCCTCCCCTCTCTCTGCTCTTGGTGTTAATGAAAGCCCCATGATGTAGTGATTTAGTTAGGTACATTTTTCATTTGCTGAGAACCTGAACAGATGTGTGAAAAACACTGAACTGGACTTGAATTGGACAGCAGAGACACTTTTTACTAGAGAACTTTCTGTACAGATACTGATGAGTTTCTTGTATTTTCTTTAAGCAGTCTTCATAATTAGATTTCCAGGCATCTTGAAGGACATTCAAAGCTCTTCCCCGTATGTTGGCTGGCTAGATACAGCTAAAGCAATGGGAACCAATCATATGTAATTGGTTGCCAGCAAAAAAAAAAAAAAAGCATTAAGATTAAAAAAGCAAGAACATGTGCAACAGTTTATCTTCATGATTGCATGGATCAGGCGGCTGCTGGTGGTGTAGCAGTGTGGGGGATATTTTCTTGGCACTTGTTTGAGTGTGAGTATTACCCGAGTGTTGTTGTTGACAATAATAACTACAGTGCACCTATCTTCAGATGGCTGTGTCCCGGAGGACATAACAGTGATGCTGTCATTTTCATATGGACCAAAATCTCTGAGGAAATGTTTTAAGCAGTTTGTTGAATCTACGCCATGAAAAATTAAAACAGCTCTGAAGGCAAAAAGGGGGTCTAACTCAGTACTAACAAGTCCAGTGAGTGTGTCTAGCCTTTAGATCTTAAGAACGGGATGTTTTTATAGCTCAAAAATGTACTTTTGGACCAAAATCTGCTCCTAAATGATCTCAAATTCCCATTTCTGAAGTTCTGAATAAACCATCAGTTAACAGCCCATTAATCATCAAACACAGTTTTACAAATATAAAACCAGATTTTTGTAGTTGCGCTGAAGTGAGTTTGTAGTGATAAAAACATACTGTCAGCCACCAGTGCTTCCCCTCAGCCTCAGTAAAGTGTAAATAAATAAATGAGGGGAAGAAAAGAATGAGTCAAAATCCAGAACAGATAAATTTGATCACATTTATTTCTAGACTTTAAGTGAAATCTTGGTCAGAGTTTTTCTGTTTCTTTGTGGGTTTGTCATTCTGCTTCTGTGACTTCTGCAGCAGAGCCAGCGTGTCTCGCTTCTCAATCTTTCTGAGATGTTTCTTCTTCATCCTCTTGATCTTTGAAGTATTTCGGATCTGAGAAACAAATGAGACATAAAAGTCAAGCCTGAGCTGATTGGAATAATACACAAACCGAGAAAGCACAACACACAAGGAACTGAACAATATGCCAGTATCCCTTTGAGCTGCAGACAAGTCGACGTACCACTTGAACGATCTCAGCTTTGCGTTCATTCTCTTCTCGACGTTTTAAGTTCTCTTCTCTTCTTTTCCTCTTTTCCTATTAAAACAGGCAAAAACACAAAAACAAGTGAGGTGCAAAGCGTTGACAACACAATGGTCAGACAGACCTGCATCACTCACACAGCCTGCCTCCTTACCTCCTTCTGTCGAGCTTTCTCCTCCTTAAGCTGCAAAGAATACTGCTTCACGAGTGCCTTCTCCCGCTTCGCCTCCATCTTCTTTTCCCAAGAGGAGCACAATTGTTTGTCTCTCACTAAAGCTGAAAACCTTAGAAGCCAAAAACGATACACACTAAAGTTTTACCAACAACCTTTAGGGCGATCTGTACAGGACATCTCATTATAAACAAAACCTTATTACCAAGAACCCTCATCACCATCACCCTTCTTCATTAACTGCCATGCACGTACTTTTCATTCGAATAAAGTACTAAAATCCTTTAACATAATAATAATGATAAGGTTCGTCCTCACCTCGCCTTGCTCCGGTCCTTCCACACTCTTCCAGATTTCGGTTTTCCCAGAGGAATGGCCGGGCGGGGCTTCTCACTGGGAGCTAGGTGAGGCTTCTTCGGGACCGGCTCTGCTGGATCAGGTCTGTACTGAGGAGCGTCTGTATCCGCCGCTGGAGTCACTGTCTGCGGCTCTGCTGGTTCCGGTGTCGGCTGCTCTGCCCCGGGACACGGCTCTGGTTCCGCTGGCATGCTGGACCTGTCCTCGGCCGGACTCGCAGGTTTCTCCTCTGTATTTGTTTCCTCCACCTGTACCGGTAGCTCCTGGAGGACTGACCTCCTGCTCCTCCGGCTGGGAGTCCTCACCGGGGCTTCAGAGCCGAGCACCGGTGCGGGAGTCCGGAACGTGCGGCCGCTGCGGGTCCGTCTGCCCTCCGCCGGCGGTTCCGGGACCTGCTCCGCTCCTGGTTCCGCTCCATCGGCGGCTTTCTCTTCTGACACGGGTTTTCCTCTTTTTGGCATATTTTTAAATAAAGTAACAACTCATTACTATACCTTACTTCTGTTTCCACGTGTGAGCTCTCCCAGCGTTGTGTACGTCGCGTTATTTCCGGTGTCGACGATAAACAACATGGCTTCACATTACCGCCACCTCCAGTTCTGGAGGGCAAACTACAAATTTGAACTTCCTCTGTGGTGTTTGCTCTTTGTAATACTCCTTAGAGATTTGAACCCTCAGAAATAATTTGCGCTTCACTGATCTCAACCTGATCCCGATTTACAAACTTATTACTGATTTAATTTTCAGAAATGCAATAAGTTAAATAAGCTAACAATTTTACTCTTGTTTTTTCCTTAAGGGCAGCAAATTTAGTTTAAAAAGAAGGAATAGGGCTTTGTTTGGATTCATCACATCACACCCATGCAAGTTGTAAAGCTTGCAACCCCCTTTTTTGATTTGTTGTATTTTTATATTTCATAGTGCAGCTAATTAATTATGTTTTTGACAGGTACAAATATCAGAAGTTATTAGAAGCAGATATTAAAACTGAGACCTCAGTCGTGACATTTAACCTTAGCCGAGCCTTAACTGTGGGAGATGTGAAAACATTTTTTTTTTTTTTTACTAAATATCCTCTTCCTTCTTTGATGTGACTACATCACCCTCCAGACCCTGATGGAAGAGTCTGACTTTAACGCCAGAGTGACTTCATCACTATCCTGGCAAAGTGTGTTAGTGTTTAGGTGTTACCCAAGATCCACAGTGATGGGACACAGCTGAACCGTTTAACAGGTTTCAGTGAACAGTTTCAGGAATGTGCAACAGCACAGAATGTTCACAAGCAGTTTTCCAAGGACCAGGACTTCCCTCAGGTAAGTGTTACCAAAACATGGATTCAGACAAGTATTTCCACAGGAACTGGGAGGGTAAGGCTTGCAGTTAACGTTCCAGAACAGATGAGTCTCCGATGAGACTGAGGAATTGGGACAGGAAAGTGCTGTCAGTAAGCGGAAACGCGAAACAGGTTTGCTTGCTCGAGTCTTCCCTCGACCACACCGACTCCTGGAAAAGAACATACATGCAACTTATAGAGGTAGAGAAAGCTAGACAACAGAACTGCACCTGGAGGACAGGAAACTATGACATGATTTGACCTTTCACCTTTTTAGACCTGCCCAAAATTTCCTTTCTGTTTAATCCAACCATAAAGGGCATGTTAATTGATTATTAACCAGGTACTAACAGGAACACTTTGACATGGATTGACTTTATTGATGCCTGGGGCTTGGAGAGGCAACTTCTAATATGCTTTTTTCAGGTGATGTGTCCTTATGCTGAAAAATACTGACAATTAGTGTACCAGAGACTTGGATCAAATACAACTTTTAAATTAAATTACAATTACGACAGCAAATTAAATTACAACAAGCAAACCTGTCTCAGTGTACCAAAACCTTCTTAAATAGCACAGCTCTGCCCTCTCGCACTTCTATCTGATGTAAATTTGAAATCTTGTGATTTTTTTTTACAAGATCCCAGAAGATAGACTGTTGCACATGTTCCTGCTCACAGCAGAAAACAGGCCAAGTGTTTTCAAGTGTTCATGGCTGTTGTTTTGTAGGGGAATCTTACCCATCAGAGGGGAACCTGAACTTGTTTTCCCTCCACATCCGTGGCCATCCCACCGCTCATAGGCTCATCAGCCTTCTGTATAATTACACTGCTTATAAAGAATTAAATATTTTGTTTTAACTGCGATAAGATCTAAGCTTTAAGGAGAATTAGACCGTGCCTGACCAATTGGTATAAAAAACTATAAGGCCCAGAACTCGTGACTGTACTGCCTTACTTTGTTCTAAAGTTTTTCAGGGTGGGATCTCACCTGTCAGAGGTGAACCAGCTATCCATCCTCCACTGTTTTTGTTTTTTAACAAAATTCTCTAAAACTTGCACAAAGTCTTTATCTCCACATTTTTATCTCTAGTTAAACCACATCCAAACAGTTTTCTCACAGTGTCCCTGCCTCAAGGCCAAGGCCAAGTATCTGTAGACCACCACACACCACACCACGATTTCAGTCCAAATGAAACAGCTTACTTGACACACATGTTCCTTAAATTCACAATGTGACCTTTTAAAGTAAAATGTTACATTGTGAATATTAAAAAAAGTCTTCAGTGCCTTAAATAAAAGGCCCAACACTGCCACCTGCTGGCTTAAAAGCGTCCATACGCCACCAGCATATGACGGCACAATAATAATAATAATAATAATAATAATAATAATAATAATAATAATAATAATAATAATAATCATCATAATAATTATTATTATTATAAAATTAGGCCTTCCTCTTTTCCTCCTGCCTGGCAGCTCCTTATTTAACATCCTTCATCCATCTGTTCCTCACCTCTCTGATGATTTCCAGACATAAAAATATTGCGGATTTTATAAATTGTCTTTTTCTAACCCATATTTAATTCTGCTGTTTATTGTATTTTTACTGTATACTGTCAGATTGTACATTTAAAAAAGGCTTCTATCCCATAGTTCAAAACAACGACTGTAATTATTTCAAACCCTTTGAGTAAAAAGCTCAACACTGCCCTCTGCTGATGTAAAAGCGTCCACACTCCACCAGCATATCACATCACATGATTTCACTTCCGCGAGCCCAAATGAAACGACTCAATGAAAACAGCGCAGTAGATCCAGGGACGTAAGGTCTGTCGCTGACCGTGTGCAGGTCAATTCTGCATGTTTTGGTAACTTTGGACGCACTCCGAGCCTGAAACAGAGCAGCAGGACTCCTGAGAGGACTCGTAATCATGTTGCTGCTCAGAACTGGCTGCGTGCTGCTTCTGCTGATGCTCTTTGGACGATCAGTGAGTAGACTACTCTTTAAAACATAAAGTTTTAAACTTCCTCCTCGTGCATACTTTGCAGCCCCATTACACGAACATGAAATAGGGTGCTGTGATGTGAGATCATAAAGGTTTGTAACATGAGTAGTGTCAAGCTCATGTATCGGTTGTTGTTTGTGCTCTGCTCAGTTTTAGACTATAAAGATAGGTTACACTGGAATGCCTAGCAGAGCTGAAACATTTAAAACCATGTTGGGATAACTACAGGATCTTAGTGAGACATTTTTTACTGAGACATCCTGAGATCACCTGAGATGTCAGCCCTGTGCCATAAAAACATGAACTTGCCAAATTATGACCACTGCAATATACAGTGCTAAGAAACAGCGCTTCCTGGTTTGCTTATATTTTGGCATATTTGTCACACCAACATGTTTCAGATCATTAAACACATTTGTAATGTTAGACCAAGATAAGCTGAGTGAATACAAAATGTTGTTTTTAACTGATCATTTCATTTTTTTAATAAATAACAAAAAAAAAAGTTATCCAAATGTACCCGGCCCTGTGTGAACCATGTCCTTCTTTCTCAAATCATGAATATACATAGTCTCATTAGCCACACTCAAGTCTGGTTACTGTCAGGCCTGCTGATTCAAGAAATCACTTAAACAGAACCAGTCAGACAAAGTGAAGTCGGCTAAAAGATGTCCAAAAGTAACACATCATGGGACAATCTAAAGAAACACATGAGAAACAAAGTCATTGATGCTGATCAGCCTGCAAATGCCCATTTCTAAAGGTTTGGGACTCCAGTGAAGCACTGTGAGAGCCATTATCCACAAAAGGAGAAAACGTGGAACAGTGGTGAACTTTCCCAGGAGTGTACGGCCTCGCATCAACAACTCATGAAGGGGGTCGCCGAAGAACCCAGAACAAGATCCAATGAACTGCAGGCCTCAGTTTCCTCAGTTTAGTTCATGATTCAAGAATAAGAAAGAGACTGGGCAAAAATGGCATCCATGGGAGAGTTCAAGGAGAAAACCACTGCTGACCACAAAGAAGACAAAGGCACACATTTGAAAAAACATGTTGACGATCCCCGAGACTTTGGGGGAAATATTCTGTTGATTGATGACACGAAATCTGAACTTTTTGGAAGGTCTGCATTAAAAGAACATAATGCCAACAGTCAAACATGGTGGTGGTAGAGTGATGTTCTGGGGCTGATTTGCTGCTTCAGACCCTGAACAACTTGCTGTAATTGATAGAAACATGAATTCTGCTCTCGACCAGCAAATCCTGAAGGAGAATATCTGAAGCTCAAACTCACCTGAGGTACTTAACAGAACAGTGATCCGAAACACACCAGCGACTCTGAATGGCTCAACAAAAAAATGAAGGTTTCTTTTGTTGAGCTAAGTCAAAGTTTGGATTTCAATCCGACTGAGATTCTTTGGCACAACCCTGAACAGGCTGGGCCCAGTTCCTCCACAGTGATGTTGCCAGGTATTGCAAGTGCTTGATTGTAGCTGTTGCTGCTAAGGGTGACCCAACCATGTATTAGGTTTAGGGAGCAATAACTTTTTTCACACAGCACCAGGTGGGTTTAGATGACTTTTTTCCCTTAAGAAATTAAATCATCATTTAAAATGAATATTTTGTACGTGCTTGGGTTATGTTGTCTAATTTTAAAATGATATGAAACATCTAAGTGTGACAAATATGCAAAAAAAAGAGAAAGAATCAAATGTGAATCCGTTGTGTTGTGATCTGTCTGCAGCTCGGGGAATCTCCTTCATTCACCGTGGACTACCAGAATGACTGCTTCCGTAAAGATGGGGAGAAGTTTCAATACATATCAGGAAGCATCCATTACAACAGGATACCCAGAGTCTACTGGAAAGATCGGCTGCTCAAGATGTACATGGCAGGCCTGAACGCCATCCAGACGTAGGCTTACTCCCTCTCACTCTCTGTAATCTTCAGTTGGTCACATATCTGTGGGACTGATGTGAAAACTGAAGCGAATGAACTCAGCTTACAAGTTAATAACTGGGACAGTTTTGCTCTGTTGATGCAAACAAACACATAATCTTAGCACTATGATGCTTTATAAACTAAACTGTTAATAGATTACATGTTGGTGAATCCAAATTAATATACGGAGTAATCATGACAAAATAGTTACAGAACTAATGATGTATGATCTGATTTAAAGCTTCATGTTAATGAAAGCACACACACACACACACACACACACACACACACACACACACACACACACACACACACACACACACACACACACACACACATCTGACAGGTTTCCTGTTTGTTTGGATGACGCTGACGTTTCAGTCACTTTGCAGTTACGTTCTCTGGAACTACCATGAAGAGGTTCCAGGCTTGTACAACTTCAGTGGAGACAGAGATTTGGAGCATTTCCTTAAGCTGGCGCAGGACGTCGGTTTGCTGGTCATCCTCCGGCCAGGACCCTACATATGCGCAGAGTGGGACATGGTGAGTGAAAGCGTTTGTTGACTGTGTTTTTATAATAAACGATTACAGGACACTTAAAACATGCACTTGCCTTTTATTAATGATGTGGAGAGACCGATCCCTCCATCAGTCTTAACCGCTTCTTACCTGCTCATCTACACACTCGATTCCAAAAAAGCTGGGACGCCGTGTATAGTGCAGTGATTTGGAGAGGTAATTTTGAATTTGAAGGTATCAACATGCCTCAAAAAGGTTGTGGATGGGCCATGTTTACCACTCTGTAGCATCCCTTCTTCTTTTAACTACAGTCTCTAAACATCTGGGAACTGATGTGACCAACTTTAGGGAGAGGAATGCTGTCCTGCTCTTGTTTCATATCAGATCTAGCTGCTCAACAGCCCTGGGGTCTTCTTTGCAGTATTTTTGTTTTACTAAAGCACTAAATGCTTTTAGGTGGTGAGAAGTCTGAAATGCAGTCACGCCTGTTCATCATCCAGGCTGCAAAGTCATGCTGTTATAACAGAAGTACTGTGCAGTTTAGTATCATCTTCATCTGAAATCTGCGGCAATTTATGAATCAGATAGCATTGATTTTCGTTTTTTAATTTAAATGTTTGGTCAGAAACTGTTGATGAATAATTGATGGGTAAAAGGATAAGTAACAATTTTCAACAGAGTTCATCCTGTGGGGACCAGGAACACTGCTGTAAAATTTTATATTTCCCTCTGGATGAACCGAATTACAAAGCTTCACAGCCTTTGGTGCAAAGCATCATAACATCCACTGTCACCCAGCCCGCTGCATAATTAACCTCTCTTTCAATACATACTCTGTGGTCTCCATAGTAATTTTAGCAGCGAGTAGAAACAGAGATTCTATGCTACGCCATGCCCCAAAGCTTTAAACATGCATTTAGCAAAAATTTCTTAATATTAGTATCAATTGCAAGTTATATTTCTGCTAAATCTGTTTAAGTTTCACTGGACTTTATGGTGTATTTAAAATTTCATGTTATCTAGTTTTGTGTAATTCTGCCAACCAGGGTGGTCTGCCTGCCTGGCTTCTCAAAAAGAAAGACATCGTACTGCGATCTACAGATCCAGGTGAGAAACAAAGGCAAATGGTAATGTAACCAGTACAAATTGTATATACAACATGATTCGCAACAGAGTCGTTTGTGTATTCCAGACTACATCGCAGCAGTGGATAAATGGATGGGGAAGTTGCTGCCTATGATAAAGCCGTATCTCTATCAGAATGGTGGTCCTATCATCACTGTTCAGGTGAGTCCTGGACTTTCCTGGTCTTTGGATTTGTACCTGCTTTAGCTGCTGTTGTTATGTTTTACATCATCATTACATACCTGTTTGATAGGTGGAGAATGAATACGGCAGTTACTTCGCCTGTGACTACAACTACATGCGTCACCTGTCCAAGCTGTTCCGCTCTTACCTGGGTGACGAGGTGGTGCTGTTCACTACAGATGGGGCTGGGCTGGGCTACCTCAAGTGTGGCTCAATACAAGACCTCTACGCCACTGTGGATTTCGGGCCGGGTAGGTATCTGTTAGTGTTTCTCAAAGAGCAAACGGTAAAATGCAGAGTGAGGTAACACTGTAAGCTAACTTCTTGTTTTTTTTCTGCACTGACTCCTTGTCACATTTCATTAGTCATTCACGGAGAAGTTGCAAAAACAAATGCATGATTATTATTGTCTCTTCCTTTTGCTAGGTGCTAATATTACTGCTGCCTTTGAGCCACAGCGACAAGTTCAACCTCATGGGCCTTTGGTAAGGGTCGCCCTCACAGTGTTCTCACAGCATGGCACATTTTCTCTTTAGGTGCTCATGGTGTTGTTTCATTCACAGGTGAACTCTGAATTTTACACTGGATGGCTGGACCACTGGGGATCACCTCACTCGGTTGTGTCGCCCACTCAAGTGGCTAAGGCCCTCAGCGAGATGCTGCTCATGGGAGCAAACGTCAACTTGTGAGTTTATGCATCTCAGAGACTGATTGTTAGAGACAGTGAAGGGCTGCATCATCTAAAGCTAGAAATGTATTGGTGAAGTGATGCCTCCAGGGATCAATCCACTGCTACAACTGCCACCTAATACAGTGATTGGCCAAACTTGGTGCATAGATACATGATAGACCCCTGAAGGTTCTTTTCTATCAGACATTATGGCAGCGTCATGTTGCTTAGCAGCCACTTAGCAACATGCTAAAATGACCTATTTTTTGGATTTATGCACTGGCTTTGTATCATTTTAATTTCACAACTGTCACACAAACATTAAATTAGATGTGCCTAGCAACAACCTTGCAACAGGCTTAAGTGACAAAAATCTTTGGTACCTATCTACCATCCCATCCCATAATGCACTGAGCATTTCTCCCTCATTTACCTTTTTCATTCTCTGGTGTTTATACACCATTCTACATTTCCACACTGTGTCTTTTGTCTTGTGTCCTTCTCCTCATCTCCAACTTGTCGTAGCAGGTGACTGACCGACATTTAAGGGTTAACAAATACACACTAATGGGCTCTGCACTTACAGTGGCCTGCATTTATAATGGAAGCCACAGGGTACTGAGCACAGGGTAATCAAAAAAGTTTCAGCCAAATGTTTCTTGTACAATAAAAAAAAAAGACATCTCCTTTGACAACACAGTTGTGAATAACAGTAACAGAGAGGTTATAAAAAAAGTCATGTGACACTGAGGGAGAGAGAGACAGGGCTGAGATTGTTTAGACATGTGTATAAGACGGATAGTGGATATACTGGACAAACGATGTTAAAGATGGAGCTGTCAGGCAGGAGGAAAAGAGAAGATTCGTGGATGTAGTAAAGGAGCAGGAGTTGGTGTGACATGCTAAGAGATCGGGTAAGATTGAGGCATATGAGCTTCTGAGGTGACCCCTACAGGGAGCAGGTGAAAAGAAGCAGATCTGTAAAACATTATTACTCTGTGTAGTGTGTGATTAATAATGAGTCTGATCTTAAATCCACACTTGAACATTTCCTTCTTGAAAAAAAAAGGTGAAACTATGGCAAACAGTGATTGAAATAAGCTAGAATATACACATTGCTATGTAAAATAATTGGATACTAGCTAATTTCTCTACATTTGCAAATACAGCAGGTGCATATTTTAGTTTATATACTCGCCTTCCTTCCTCCTCACACAGGTACATGTTCATAGGAGGAACCAACTTTGGATACTGGAATGGTGAGTCCACTTTGACAGACTGGTCTGATGAGATGATGATTGTTTCACATGACTTCTGACGAAAACACTGACATTTGTCTGACTGTCACTTAATACCCTCAGGGGCTAATACGCCATACGCTGCACAGCCTACAAGCTATGACTACGATGCTCCGCTCACAGAAGCCGGAGACCTCACAGAGAAATATTTTGCCATCCGAGAGGTGATCAAAATGGTACGAACACAAGCGTAAGCTTCTACTTTTACAGTGTCTAATATCTAAAACACTGTGGCAGCATTTCATTAGCATACGCTAACTGTAGTTACTATGAGTAAGTCATTGTTTTTGTCTTTTGAGTATGTTTTTCTTGTATAAGTCATTTCGACAAACTTGCATTTTTCCAACAGTACAGTAAGGTACCAGAGGGGCCGATACCACCAACAACCCCAAAGTATGCGTATGGTGCCGTAACAATGAAGAAGGTGGGTGATACTCATCACCTTTATTAAAGTCATTAAAACAGCTACTTTTTTAGCACTTTAATAATGATTTTCAGATTGCTTTATTAAAAAATGGATAATGAAGCTTATGGACTGATGAAAATTAAAGAGTAAAGTTTGACCTTGTGCCACCTGCAGCTCCAGACCGTGTCGGATGCCCTAGACGTACTGTCCCTCTCTGGCCCTGTCAAAAGCACCCATCCTCAGACTTTCATCGACTTGAATCAGGTACCAGTAATTGTTCCATTTTCCTGTTTTATCAGCAATAATAAGTTTGTACCGTCATTAACGAGTCTCTTATGCTCCTCTAGGCTTTCGGTTTTATGCTCTATAGGACCACCCTGCCCATGGACTGCACCACACCAACTCCACTGTCATCTCCACTGAACGGGGTCCATGACAGAGCATACGTGTCAGTGGACGGGGTGAGTATCAGATGTTAGGTGGAGGTCCTTCTTCATATGAAGCCAGACTTTATCACAGTTCGCTCACTCAGTTCAAGTTTAGACTAGCTGTTATTCTTAAATGTTTCGGTGGAAGCCAAACGTATGCATCATGCAACTTACACAACTTTTGCTTTCATTAAGTTGTTGTCTTGTTAAAAAATCACTTTTCAGATGCAAAACCCTCACAGTCCCTCTGATATGTTTTGTTTTAAATAGATGTTTTTTTGATCAGGCTCATGTGTCCATGTGTCACTTATTTATTCATTAACAAACTTCGATGTCTTTTGCATCAAAACCCATAATTTTATTTTGCAGTAGCCGCTGTGGATAAAACAAGAAAAATGCAAAATCATTAAAGATGCAGCTGGATATGTTACAAAAGATGAAAACAGAAATGAAACACTGAAAAAAACTGATCTGCAATAACCACAAAGTACAACCGCATACAATGACACAACAAGGACGGCACACTTCACTGCCAAACAACAACAGGATAAATAAAAAAGAGATATTCCACAATTAAGGTCGAACTAATAAAGACAAAATGACTTTATTAGTTCTACCTTAACTGAGCAGAAAGCCGCTATATAAGAAGTTTGACATAAAGTTGGCAACATTTGAACAAACTGATAGGTTTTGCATGATTCTGGTGTAGTAGAGTTTTCTGCCAGCAGAAGAAACCCATAAAACCACTTTCCTTTGATTATTGTTCAGTACAAACAGAGACCCCAAAAGGTTGATTCTGTTCATCTAGATGTAGCGTTTTCAGTGGGAAAAATCATTTAGTTTCTTCAGTCTCAGCTGACTGCAGGTTTCCCCAACCTTATAAACAGTACATTGCACAACAACTGAAACTAGCCCACTGAATGAACGATGGGCTGTGAGGTCAGTTTCTTGATCATTCATATGCAAATTGTCATGACCGTTGATCAACAACTACTGATCAAAGCCCACTGATCAGTGAGAGACCACCATTCACAGAGACCTTGAAATCATTCTCTCCTTTTTCACTGAGTAGGTTTTCTTTTTTTTGCATCTGGATTCTTCTTCCCTCATCTTAAAAGATCTGAAATTAAAAGAAAAGAAAAAGGAGGTCTAGATGTTTAGATTTCCCTTAAAATCAAATTTCCCTTCAAATCTGTTTCAGATGTGACACTTTGTGTGGGATTTTTTTGTGAATCATTATTTTGAAAATAATATTTTAAAAGTGCCATTTCCGTTACCTCCTCGTGGTTCTTAATCTTTCTTACATTTTCATTTAAGTCTAAAAATATAGGTAATATAATAAGATAGATTAGTAAACAAAACAGGCTAAGCTTTTTAAACTTGATATAATCTCCACTTTTTCCCCCAAAACTGCTTTGCACTGATCAAGAAAATGTGATTATTTCTGCTATAATCTGGATTTTGACTGATAAAAACGTTCTTCTTTCTTCTCAAGCTGGCTGTAGGAATTCTTGAAAGGGATAAAGTCTTAAGCATCAATGTGACCGGGAACGCTGGAAGTCAGGTGGACATACTGGTGGAGAACATGGGCCGAGTAAACTACGGAAAACAGATCAACGATTTTAAGGTTTGTTTGTCGTGCTGATGTTTGTCCTTTGGATATTTTAGTGTTTGTGTAGCTATCGCAGGTTACGGTCATGTGGAATTTGGTCACTTTTGCAAAAATTGTCCGGAGGTTGATTTGGGGGTTTTTTGATTCTTCAGAGTTTCATCAATCAGAGATCAGATATTAAAAAATTATAATTGACACACAAACAAAACTATTTGCTGTTTATCTATTATTATTATTACTATTGTTAACTGTTTAAAAAAACCGTCCCATGAGCTCTTGCTCAGATCTTCTCTTCTCTTATCGCAGGGCTTGGTGTCTAATCTGACCCTGGGGGCGGACCTTCTCACCAACTGGACCATGTACAGTCTCAGTATTGATGAAGCAGTCATGAAGGGCCTCCTTGGAGAAAAAGAGCCGGCACTTTTTGATCCACCTCAGCCAGCTGATCTCTCCCCTCCAGCTTTCTATGGGGGAAGCTTCGTGATACCCGACGGCATCCCAGACCTCCCTCAGGACACCTACATCAAGCTGAGCAGTTGGAGAAAGGCATGTGACATGCACAGGAGTTTTATAGCACACACTGGTGCTAACTTGTCAAAAGACAGGTTTTGCTTTTCTCTGCTGAATGTTCTTATGCATTTAATATTTTTGGTTTTAGAGGGTCTGCTGGATAGAAGGTGACAGTTTGACCTCAAAGTACATGTGTTTATGTGACAGTATACAGACGGAATATTCATTTTTAGTTGCATCCTTGTAAGTGAAATTAATGTGTACAATTTTTTAGGACCAGGTGGTGTGTTAGACCTTTGACATCTAGATAGATACACAAGATATAAATACATTTAAATACAATTTTTGTTAATTATTTAATTTTATTTTGATGAAAAATGGGCTAAGAACTTGTCTTTGTGACTTTGTGTTTTTCAGGGACAGATCTGGATAAACGGCTTTAATGTAGGACGTTACTGGCCGACTCGAGGGCCTCAGATGACACTTTTTGTCCCTGCTAACATCCTCAGCACAGCTGCACCAAACAATGTGACCGTCCTGGAGCTGGAAGGGGCTCTCTGTGGCTCTGAGCCGTGCATCGTGGAGTTCACCAACACCCCCATCCTCAATGCAACAGTCCAGTCTGACTACAAACAGCACAGGAGGCTGTTTGTTAAAGAGGATTTACTGTGATGATAAGAAAACTCCCCGCTGCACAAAAGGGATCTATTTGCACTAGACTCATTGATTTAGCACTTGTTGGGTCACCTCAACAAGCTTTCTTTTTTTTAAACTATGAAAAGTGGTTAAATTTGGGAAATGATATCAATGATGATTGTTTTTGTGCATTTTGCTGAATTATCTTAGCCTGTGTTTTATCAGCACATTAACTTCGGGTTTCTCTACCTCACTGATTCCACATGAGATTCATTCAGAGACATTTTTTTCTTCTTCAAAAAGGGAATGAAGTGAAAGCCACTGAAAGCAGATTTTTTTTCTTTGTTGTTCAAAGCTCAGATCAGGGAATTATTGTATTTTTAAATTACTGCGGGATTGCTGCTTATTCTTTTAGGAGAGGCTTACATGCACTCTGAGTTTGATTTACCTTTATATACCTTTCAAATAAAAAGTAAACCAAATAATTTTGGTATTTCAAAAATCACCTGTGTCTTGTCTTTGTATGAGAAGATACCAGTCCGCCTGGCTGCTGTGGTGGTACAGTGGTTGGAAGGGTTGGGATCTGCTGCCGAGGCTTCTCTGTGTGCAAAAACATGGCTGTAGGTTCTTCTGAAGTGGCCTTAGGTGAGACACTGCTGCATCTAAGTGGACAAAAACATGTAGTCCTCTCTATAAAGGTAAGTGTTGTTTGTGGTGGGAAATACTGGGTGTGGTGTATCCATTACCATAAGGCAAACAAAGCCATTATGGGCACTTTATTAGATATAATTAGTCATTTAGCTTGTTAACACAAATGTCTAATCATCCAGTCACATGGCATCAACTCAATGCATTTAGATATGTAGTCATGGTGAAAACAACCTGATAAGTCTAAGTGACTGAACGTGGTCTGAATATTGTAGATTCTGCTGGGATTTTCCTGCACTGTGATACCCAGTGAGCAGCGGTTCTCTGAGTGAAAGTGTTTTGAGGTCAGATGAGAAGAGCCAGACTGTCTCCAGCTGATAGGAAGGCAACAATAAGTAGATTGGATGGTATTTTACAATCTCTGTCTCTCTTCCACAGCATGGCTTTTGTCCTGTCTTCCTTCTCTCACCCCAACCGGTCGCGGTAGATGGCCGCCCCTCCCTGAGACTGGTTCTGCTGGAGGTGTCTTCCTGTTAAAAGGGAGTTTTTCCTTCCCACTGTCGCCAAAGTGCTTGCTCATAGGGGCATCATATGATTGCTGGGTTTTTCTCTGTATGTATTATTGTCGGGTCCAACTTACAATATAAATCATCTTGAGGTGGCTGTTGTTGTGATTTGGTGCTGTATAAAATTGAACTGAATTGAAAAACATTGCCTGCTCTAAAAAGTCTTGATTTCTGGTGCAACATTTGGATGCTGGGGTCAGAATTGGATATAAAACAATGGATCCATCCATCCTTGTGTCAGGATGCAGGACCTGCATGACTTGATGGATGGATGAATTCTGCTCTCTAACAGAAAATTCTGAAGAAGCATGTCCGGCCATCAGTTTATGCCCTGAAGTTCAAGAGCTCAGGTTATGCAGCAGTGCAGTGATTAGAAACATACTAGCAAGTCCACCACCTTTTTTCAACAAAAATTTCCCATGTATTTCACTGGGGAGACCCTTCAAATTCTCCTTCAACTCACTCCTCTTTAAACTCTAACTACTTCCACATACATTGACGTAGAGCCACCATTCAAACTTTAAAACGAAGACAAAACATTTAACTATTCAACTTGTATTTATCTTTTCAATATCTATTATACTTTTTCTTCAGTTCCAGTTTAAGTTTCATGCTTTTTTTTCAGCCGTTTCAGAGTTTATAATGGGTGTGTATGGGACGGAATGTTGGGGCTAGAGTGAGACAGCTCAACTGCTAGAGTGAGAGGAGGGGGGGGAATTAATCTTAAAATCTTTTTTTAAAACTGCTGCTGTCTCCACAGCGTTTGCTCTACAGGTATGATTTTACCCTCAAAACGTAGCCATCGCTGTCCTCTTTCATCCAATGTGTTTACTATTGTACTAGGTGTTATGGTTCTTTCATAAATGTCATCAATGCACAGCCTCCTCCCTCCAACTCTTCCATAGACTCTAATGTTAAAATGGCTCAGAAGGTTCGTTTGAAAATCAGAAGTACAGGTTGTCTTTACACTGTCACCACGTCCATATAATAAACTCCACAGGCATGAAAACTGAGAATTTGGTAGACTGGACATTGCTGGCGCTCACGGTGAAAGAATTTTGTCAATACGACTTGTACTTTTCATTTGGGAAGGATTTGTTTCGGGCTGACTTTTCTGTTCATTTTAAGCAGCAAAAGTGAGGTGCATGTCTGTGTGCGTGTGTATGGAGCCATTGGGTGCAGTCACTATAGCAACCAGGCTCACACCTGCCTGCTTGACGAGCTCTCTCTCTCACTGTGCCAAGATTCATCTTAAACACTTCTCTTTCAACTGCTGCTGTGTCCACAGTGTTTGCTCTACAGACATCATTTTACCCTCAAAACGTAGCCATCGTTGTTCTCTTTCCAACACCGTGTCTTTCAAAGCTCAGACATTTAAACTTTTTAAACTGTGTGTATCCAAGTGGAGGGATCACATTTTAGTCATTCAGTGATTCAAAGAATATGAACTTTTAATATTCATTCAGATGTTTTCTGACTTTAAATTTTCTTTTCTCATTTCTTAGGTTTTCCTAATTTACATTTAAAACATTTTCAGCTACTTTCTAACTTCTTCTTCTGTGTAAACATCAGCTTTTAGCAGTTCAGCACTTTTGATTTCAGGTTAAATTCTGTTGGTATTTTTTTTATCTCATTCAAACTTTTTAACTTTAAATTCAGCAATTAATTCATTTCAGTGCATACATTCAGATTCAAGCATTCACACTGCAGTTTCTTCAGAAAATGCACTTTCTAGTTACTTATTTGTATTATTTTATTACCTGTCATTCTGTTGTTTTTATGGAAAACCGGAACCGTGGGTACGTAATTTCGTTCCATCTCATGTAAACATGCGATGAGAATGACAATAAAGCTTCCTTGAATCCTTGAAAACTGAATTTATATTTTTTCAAGTTGTCTTTCACTAATGTTAAAAGTTATTTGATGATCTGAAACATGTAATTGTGAGAAATAGACACACACACACAGAAAAAAACTCAGGAAAGGGGAGATACTTTTTCACAGCACTGTGGGGATTTCTCTGGTTATAAAACAAATCTGAACAAGGTTACAGGAACTCAGTAGATAAAGCAGAATGACTCGATATCAGGTATTCCAGTGAGAAGTTACTTCCTTCCACAGGAAAGACTAAAGAACTGCATAGTAAGATAATGTATTTCATTTCTGTCCCGATTCTTTTATGATGGGCTGAGAATAAACAACCAATACTCTGAGCAGGTCCGGTCAACAACAATTATTTATTAAGCGCATATATGTGGTAGAACCACATGACACCACCCAAAGCGCGGTCCGGTAGGTCTCAAAGAGGAAGCACACAGGCTTCACTATTTTAAAGGGCTGAACCAATGAGTCATTGGTTCACTCCTCCGAATAGAGATACACAAGATTCTCCGTGACTGCAGCTGCCAGTCAAAGCTGTTATGATGACGTTTCACCCCAATTTAACATCGCCGCGGTAGGAATTAGAATCAAACTTATGGGAGAGGAGACCCCTTGGACATCAATCAGCGTGATGAAAACTATTGATAACAAAAAAAAGAATCTTTGGAAAAAAATTATCTGAGGACAATAAATTTATTTTAGTCTGACCCCAGTCCCATCCGCTAACATGGAGGAGGCGGGGTTTATGACCTATACTGCAGCCAGACACCAGGGGGCGATAGAGACGTTTTGGGGAGCTGTCAAGTCCATGTTTTCTACAGTCAATGGGCTGAACACGTACTGTCTGCATATGCAACAGTGACTGTTAACTTCAACCCTCTCTAAGGCAGTAATGTTTACACCTCACTTACAGTCTCAACGCTCTTTCGCGCCGAGCTGTTTCCTGTTGTTCTCGTTATGAGGCCCATGATCATGAGTTTCACATCCTGAGCACACAAGACCATCCTGTTCCAACTTTACCGTATGCAGTTCCTTCTTTTAATACCCTATGATTTGCACATTTATTAACTTCTGGATTACTATGACACTTACTGAAATACTGCTGCATAATATATATTTTCTACATTTCCCAGAGCCTGCTGTGCTTGTGGCTTCCCTGCAGTTTGACGGACCCTTTTTGTGAGGTGCTAAGACAAGTTTACTCGCCTTGTTTCAGGTATGTGCCTTTCAGCCTTTTTTAACATTAACATTTTGAAGTTGTCATATTCAAAAGAAACTAAACAAATAATTGATCATTCACATCTTGTCAGTTCCGTGTTTCTGGACTGTGTAAAGTGTTAAAGAACTTTTTTCTATCTTGCAGTCTGTAGAAGAAGAGGCAAAAAAATGGGGCAGAAAAGAAAAATGCTTCTTGCTGCAATAATTTTTACAGCGGTCTGTTACAAAGTAAGAATTGTGATTCAAACAAATATTAGAAGGTTAGAAAAATTATACATTTAAAAATGTCTTTTTAAATGTGATATATCAAATAGGTGACTGCACAGGAAACAAGACTACTGGATGTCCAAAACACCACAAATGTTGTGGATGATCTGTACTATGGATGCCGTGAAGAGGCCATGAAGAAGTTCATCGAGTCAGATGTGTTAAAACAAGAACTAAATAACAGTGAAGGATTTCAGAAAGCGTGGAATAAAAGTATCGAGTGTTCAAAGCAGATCCCAAGAGGAAGAAAAGAGCATACTGCTGCACTTTCAACCTATCTTAAAGGAGATTGGTCTTTCATAAAAACACTGAACAAAGCAATAGAGACAATGGGTGGAAATGTTAGCATCTATGAAAACCACTTCCACTTCAAGTCTCTTCATTTCCTGCTGATGGACTCCATGAGGCTGCTGAAGCCACAGGAGTGCAAGAACTTTTATGTTTTTCAAGATGGTCAAACCCAACCACAGAAAGGCTCCACAGTGAGATTTACAAGTTTCACCTTAGCTTATTCAACCTATGAAGAGCTAAAGAGTTTTGAAGATGTCACCGAGAAGACGATTTTATATCTCACTTCTTGTTTCTTTGTCAACCTGAAAGACTATGTGTGCGGTCAAGACAAGGATAAAATACTCTTATCTCCAGCAGAAGTTTTCACTGTGGAACAAGTGGAAACAAAAAAGATTGTTTTGAAACAGTCGGGACTGAAAAGCTCCCACAACTGTTACATCTTTTCATGGTAAGATTCATATTCTCTTAATTAAAGTGAAATATTTTTCTATTAGTTCTACAGAAATTAAACTTGGTACTGCAAAGTTATCTTTCAGTGTGATGTTAAATATATAAATATGTTTTTATGTATTTGAAAAAAAAATGTTCTAATTGCATATACTAAAATACTTAAGCCCCATAAATCAAAAGAGGGAAAAACTGGTGTCTGAAACAGTCTGTTACTCTGTTATAACTTAGTGGTTGTTATTGCTGTAAGTACACAGTAATAACTGGGGAATACTCAGCTTATCAAAGCCTTTATAAACTCAGAGATTTCCCATCTGGAAAGCATGACGTAAAAGTAAGTGATGTGAAAAGTAGCAAAAACAGGATTTTAAAATGTGAGGATTGCCCTCCACATCTCCACTGGGGTTGAGTGTGGTTTGAATAAAACCACATGTGTCAGCACATTTTATTTAAAGTATTTTCTCTTCTTTATCAATTCAGGATGTCAGTAGGGCAAGAAACTACCACAGCTGTTGCAGAGCGAAACAGGTAAATTATTATTATTAATGATTATTTTAATAATGATGATACTACTACTACTACTACTAATAATAATAATAATAATGATACTAATATGCTTTGTTTCCATGTCTTCAGGTCTCCTTCAGCTGTTGTCTCCACCCTGTGGCTTGTATCAGTGCTTGCAGCCTTATCTTCTGTTTCTTTAGCTGTTTAGCAAAAACAGTTATCATTCAGTGTTTTCTGAGTTTTATCATCTACAGTATTGCTTTGATTATTCATACACTTTTTTTTAGGTCTTTATTTGGCAGCTTGTGGTGAATAAGGTATTGCAGTATTGTGTCAAAATATAGTCAAATACAGTTTTCTGCTTCTGTCATATATTATGAATTATAAACTCAGTTCTTATTTTCTTTATGCACGTTAGAAAAATGTACGGCATACTTGAAATATATATCAACATTGGAAATACAATAATTCTTTAATGCAATTCTGGAAAAATTATTGTATATTATGTATAATATATGTATATTACAACATAAATGACTTTCAGGAAAATTGTGACGTATGATTCACAGTTGTGAAAAAGAAAGATTTCACAGGACTAAACTAAATACGCCCTTACTGATTAGGGTAAGTAGCATTCAGGTACTGCCATCTCTATAAAACACTTTTTGGCACTGGAGCATTCAGCTTTGTGTTAACTCAATGCTATAATCTTTCCATGTCTGGTCTTCCCAGTAAAATCACAAAAAGCCTAAAGAGTTGCATTTTAGACTCTACAGGCCTCAGTTAACATGTCAAATATTAAACTTTAGGACAATTAGAAAAACTCTGAACAGGTATGACTTGTTTGAAGGTTTTGCCAGGATAAAGCTTCTTCTATCTAAAAACATCATGAAGCACAGCTTAGATTTGCAAAGTTGCTTTGGTTTGTTTTGTAGTCACAGGACCTGGGAACCTTGCAGTCACTGAGTGGACCATGAACTCATCTTTATACTAAAATATTCTAGAGTGAAATGTGAGGCCATCTGCCTGACATCTGAAGTTTGACTCAAACTTGCTCATGCAACAGGACAATGATCTCAAGCACAGCAGCAAATCTGCAACATAATGGCTGAGTAAGAAAGGAATGAAGGTGTTGCATTGAGACCAGTCAAAGTCCAGACCACAATCTAACTGAAATGCTGAGCTGTTAAGAGAGCTGTGCATGAACAAATGTTTGCACCCCTCAAGAAACTGAAGCAACTTCCAAAATTTCTTCACAATGATGTGACAGACTGACAAAGTCATACATGGAATGATTATATCAAGCTACTGCTGCTAAAGGTGTTTGTACAAGCTACTGAATCATGGGTACTTAGGTTTTTTGGTTTTCTTTAGTTTTTATTACTTGGTATTATTGTAGGGATTTTTCTTACAATATAAAGCAACTCTAGTTGTTGTGGTTTGGTGCCACATAAATATAATTTTATTCAAACTGAATTGGTTTTTTGTGTGTCCCAATGTATGTGCCCAAAGTATAAATGAACTGCCATTGTTAAAGTTCCATATATACTCTGTGTTAATACGTTTGCTTTCACTGGAGGTTTTACAAAACTGAAACTTCTCACATGATCATTTTGTTTGTTTACACAACTAAGCCCACTTCGTTCATGTTACTAAACAAAATAACTAAAATGAATAATTTTGTATAATTTGTTACAAATAGTCAGACTTATGAACTTTAATTACATTCATGCAAATTAATTGTTGCTGTGGGTCAAATATTTGTGCATGTTTGTTGAGGTATTTCCCCACTTTGTTGTGATCAGTGTTACTCAAAAAAGTAATTACTGACTCATAATCAGCATTTCACAATATAACCTGAGGCTACAGGCCCACAGACCAACACAAATCCCTAATCAGGACACATGTCTCTAACATCTTTCTCTTAGTAGAATACAAAGCTGACATACAAAAAAAAGAAAACCAACAAAAAAAAAGGGATTCTGCTTTAGAAATGTGAACAGGTAGAAAGCGAAGCTGCAGCCTAACTGCTCATCTTCTTGTTACCTGTTGGGGTCGTCATTCACTCAGCTTTCACTGTGGGTCTTGGCTAGCTTAGCATTAGCATGCTATCTTGGCAGATGCTTGCCAAGTGCTGAAGTTAGAGTTAGCAGCATAATGCAGTTGTTTCTGTCCTGGATGCAGTTTTGCACTTTGCCATTTATCCTGTCTTTTTGTGCAATAAAAATAAAGTAAATGTCCATATCCACACTGTGGACTGTGTCACTTTTTTCTTCCTCTGACAAGAGAACTGAAATCGGTTGATTGTAGTGCGAGCGCAAGGACCAATAAGCCTGATCGATAGGCAGGCAGGCGAACAATTCCAAGGAATTGGGACTACTGGGAACCAGTTTTCTAGAAGAGCTGGTTCTTGATTTCCATCCCTAATTAAGACAGTAATATTGATAGAAAATTGTACATGCCATAGGTTTTCCTGAGGATTTATTAGACAATCTGGATTAATTGGTAGGGTCATTCTAGCTTTTTATGATAATTAATTACTTGCTAATTAAACTACGATTGATGCCAACCACCCAGCCTGACATCACTTAACCGAGAGAACCTAGGCTAAGACTAAACCTGTGCATGTTTGATTCTTGAGCAGGTTGTGAACATTTCTGTGGACGTCATTGAAAAACATGCAACAAAGAAACTGCTGAACTGAATAAAAGACAATGCTCGGATATTGCGAGACTTCCTGAGCCTGGCAGGAAGCCATACCTCATTCTTTTTCATTTAACACTGCAGGATGTGTTTGTCCTGTCTTCTTCTCTGCAATGGTGGACCACAGCTCTGGTCACTGACTGTAGTGTGGCTGTTTAAACATGTTTCACTAAATCCCTGTGTCCACTTTCTGTGTTATAAAGATATGAGGGTTTGCTTAAGACCTTTGCAACTGCACTTCCTCTCTGTCCCCCTCTACAGTAGATGGGAAGAAAAACAGAGTAAGGGTAATCTTGAGATAAGAGCTTTTGAATAGGGTTGTGAAGGTAGAGTGTCAGACAGGATCATAATTTTGCAGCTGGAAATTACAAGGAATCGAAAAAAGTGGTGTTTGAAGCTTAGATCTTAGTGGACATCTAGGTGAAGGGAACAGAGGTAATAACTAGCATGTGAACATGACCACACCCTACACCCCTACAAAGTTATATCAGAATTCATTCAAAACTGTTCGAGCTATCATGTTTTTCAGATGGATGACACGTACACACGCAAACCCAATACCAAAAACAGAATCTCCTTGGTTTAAAAAAAAAAGAAATCGGGAAGGCAGTAAATGCATAGCAGGTGCAACCTGAAAGGCAGAGGAGACTGCAAGGTGGTGTCAGGGGAGAATGTGGCTAGGCTGTGGATGGTAGGCTGTCACATGGCTTTAGAAATCAAGAAATGGAAACAATTCAGGAGATTGTGCAATGAACAGATGCAAGGATACTGATGTTTACACCCTTGTGCAATAAGGAGGATGTATGTTGTATCACAATACACAATAACATAGCTGATCAAGTTGTTTCACTAACTGATCTACACAAGGAATTTTGTTGAGGGTATAGGAGGCGTGGCAGTCGTTTGAATAGAAACAATAACTGTAATCTGCCTATTTCAACTTTAATCTCAAAATGAAAAATATTTTTTGTTTTTAATGTGCTCCTCTTACTCCTTCCTACATAACATACATAAAGTTAAGGTGCAGCCCAGTGTGGACGGCAGTTCTGTTATACAACACTTTGTTTTTGTACAGTTGCATTCCTGTAACTTTAATATGCCCTCATTTGTCCAACTAGGGCTGCTGGAGTCTCTTGTTTACTTTAGATAAAATCTGCATGGAACAAGGACTGTGGTATTTGGTCCCATCAGTTATACTGAAATAATCTTAGAACAGGGATGTAAAGGCAATTTAGTGCTTTGGTTCGGCTTTAAGGAGGTAAGTTATGTAGGCCTTACTTCACAAATCTAAACAAGATTACAGAAACTCAGTAGCTCAAGCAGGACAAGTAACAGGAAAAATCAGTGGAAAACAAATCCCCCAGTGCCATGTTGCTTCCTTCCACAGGAAGGACTAAGAAGTTCTACGGTAAGATAACTTGCTTCACTTCTTCAGACCCTAATGGGCATCCCAGCTGTTTGATGGACCCTTTGCTGTGAGTTGCTAACACAAGTTTACTCTCCTTGCTTCTGGTAAGTGCCTTTTAGTCTTTTATTTATATATTTTTTTCCACATCAAGGTTTCTGGACCGTGTAAAGTCTTAAAGAACTTTTTTCTATCCACATGTGATCCTGCAGTGCTTTCTTTCAGTCTGTAGAAGAAGAGGAAAAAAATGGAGTACAGAAAAAAAGGGCTTCTTGCTACAATAAGTTTTTTCATAGCTGTCTGCAGCAAAGTAAGAATTATGTTTCATACAAACAAATATTAGAAAGTTTGAAAAATTATCCTCCTAAAAATGCTTTTAAAAATGATATATCTCGATTAAAGGTGACTGCACAGGAAATAAGATTACTGGATGTCCAAAAGACCACAGATGTTGTAGATGACCAGTATGATGGATGCCGTGATGAGGCCATGAAGAAGTTCATCGAGTCAGGCGTGTTAAAAGAAGAACTAAGCAACAGTAAAGGATTTCAGAAAGCGTGGAATAAAAGTAACGAGTGTTCAAAGCAGATCCCAGGAGGAAGAAAAGAGCATACTGCTGCACTTTCAGTCTATCCTCAAGGGGATCACAATTTCATACAAACACTGAACAAAGCAATAGAGACAATGGGTGGAAATGTTAGCATCTATGAAAACCACTTCCACTTCAAGTCTCTTCATTTCCTGCTGATGGACTCCATGAGGCTGCTGAAGCCAAAGGAGTGCAAGAACGTTTATGTTCTGCTAAGTGGTCGACGCCAACCACAGAAAGGCTCCACAGTGAGATTTCCTAGTTTCACCTCAGCTTATTCAGATTATGAAAATCTAAAAAGTGAAACTGATCTGTATGAGGACAGCGTTTTAAATCTCACTTCTTGTTTCTTTGTCAACCTGAAAGACTATGTGTGCGGTCAAAAAGAGGATGAAATACTCTTATCTCCAGCAGAAGTTTTCACTGTGGAACAAGTGGAAACAAAAACTATATCGGATGATGACGAATACCTTGAGATTGTTTTAAACCACTCAGGACTGAACAGCTCACACAACTGTTACATCTTTCCACGGTAAGATTCATATTCTCTCATTTAAAGTGAACTATTTTTCTATTATTTCTACAAATATTAAACTTGGAACTGCAAAGGTAACTTTTAATGTGGTGTTAATCATGTGAATGTTTAAATATTTGAGGAGATACAAACATTTTACGTATCCTAAGTGTATATAATAAAAATATGATAAAAATACTTCATAATCCCCATACATTCTGTATTTCTATATAACCAAAAATATTACTAACACATATTTATTCATCTTAATAAATATGCATAAACTGAAACAATGAAAAGTACTAAGAAAAATCACAGGTGTTGTCAGGAAAGCATGAAGTGAGTGGAAGTGACATGAAAAGTGGCAAAAACGGGATTTTAAAAGTGAGGATTGTCTCTCCACATCCCCAGTGTGGAGGTTGGGTGTGGTTTGAAAACGGACATGTGTCAGCACATTTACTTCAAGTACTTTTTTGGCTTATCCAATTCAGGATCTCAAGAGGGCATGAGACTACCACAGCTGTCATAGAGCGATCCAGGTGACTATTATTATTATTTTTATTGTTGTTATTATTATTATTATTTTTATTATTATTATCCGTTGATTTATTCCTTCTTTTCCAATTCAGTGTTCCAGTTTTATTGTTATCATTACTATTATTATTATTATTATCCACCAATTTACTTCTTTTTTTATCCAATTCAGTTTTCCAGGAGGGCATGAGACTACCACAACTGTCATAGAGCGATCCAGGTAACTATTATTATTATTATTATTATTACTATTATTATTATCCGTTAATTTATTTCTTCTTTTCCAATTCAGTGTTCCAGGAGTGCATGAGACTGCCACAGTTGTCACAGACCGAAACAGGTAAATTATTATTATTATTATTATTAATATTATAAACAACAACAGTAATGTCTTCCTGTCTCTCTGTTTTGTTTCCATGTCTTCAGGTCTCCTCCAGCTGTTGTCTCCACCCTGTGGCTTGTATCGGTGCTTGTGGTCGTATCTTTGTTTTCTTTAGCTGTTTAGCAAAAACAGTTATCATTCAGAGTTTCAGAGTTTTATCATCTACAGTATTGCTGTGATTCTTCATACAATTATTTGACACGTTATCTGACTGATTGTGTTGAATTAGTTGTCTAAGCAGTAACTTTCTGCTTCTGTCATATGTTATGAAATATAGACTGCATGACTTCAGAATATTTGATAAAGATTTTAAAGGGGTGCAGAAAATTGGTGTAAAATACAGGGGGTTCAAATTTCAGGCTTCCGTGCAGCTGCAGTCAACACCAAGTAGAAATATTCTGCGATCATGAGATGCTTTTATTTGTTGTTATGGTCACATAGATCGATAGATAGATATTGATACGCTTTATAGACTTTATTAATCCTGCTCAATTCATTTATTCCGGCGGCACAGGGATCAGCAAGAACAAAGTGAATTTGATATTGATTAGAAAAAAAGAATAAAAATAAGAAAAAAAATGTATGAATAAAAAAACAAAAAACTATAGAAAAGTGTTTTGTACTATGTATGTTGCTATAGTAAAATACACTGCAAGACATGTCACAGAGATTATGTTATATGTATATAAAGTGCAGTGGGAGTGATAACATATACATGTATGTATTTCAGTAGGTATCTGTGATATGTGCGCAGTCTGACTGATTTGAAGGACCTACGACAGCGCTCTGTCCTAAACAGTCGCTGATGCTCTTCCTGCCAAACTGCTTCTGTTTCCCTGTCAAATAAACAACATGCAAAATATAAAAGGTTTTGCAATGAATTTAGCCTGATCACACAAACATTTTACCCACAAATAAGTTTTTTTTCCTTCTTATATTATGTACTTTCATCTGCTCAGTCATGCCGGGGAAGTATTGTTTTTCTTTTTATTGATTTATTGTTTGTTTGTTTTTGTATTGCATGATTTTATTGTTACATTTTAATGTTTTTTTAGTGCTCACGCCTGTGTGAGTTCATGGCCTTGAAGGACACTGGCATCAGACAATTAGGACAGGCCTCTATCAGCCAGAGGACTAAAAGGGGTTTGGTGGGAGGGATGAGAGACAATAGGAGATGCTGGAGAAAGAGTGGAGAGGCAAAGCAGGCTATGTATATGTCCCAGCCTTTGTAATGCTACAGACAGAAGTTTGAAACAGCTGGCAGTTCCAGAACGTCAGCTGCAGGTGGAGTATAGACTCCTGCACGATGTCTGTGAGTACTGCTCCACTAAAGTAAATCAAGTGACTGTCAGTTGTTTTCCAAGGTTGGGGTGCAGCACTTGGCAAGGTGGCAAGTAGATTGGTGTGTTTCTACTGTACTTGAGCACTCAAAGCACTTTAAAGAACAGGCTTCATGGAAATATGAAGGATGTTGTTTACACAGAAATATAACCCAGTGTATACAATTGTCTTCGAATGCCTCGAATCTGCCCAGTAGTACCGACTTCCTCATACTCAAGCTGAAGAGTTTTGAAATAGAAAGTACAGTCAAAGTTCACTGGAAATGTAAGTGTCAGTGGGCATGTTTCATCCAAGCTGAATCATGGCATGTTTCAACATTTGCAAGTTTCCCAACAATGAGAAATTCAAAAGATCATGAGATCTCTCAATATGAAAGTGTTGTCAGTTAAGTTCATTTGTTACTGCCCACTGTGGTGAACAGTTCTGTGAGACCAGATTATTCACATTGTTTGGTGACTTTTTATTGCTTTAATTTCAATATACCCAGATTTTCCAACTATGATGTGTCCGGTTAACTTTAGGCAAAATCTACAGTAAAGAGAAGTACTGAGGTATTTGAAATCATGTTAGAACAGCGATACAAAGATAAGTTATCACTGGGCTGGGCTTAAAATGGGCTTAATGATGTAAGTATTACGCTCGTATAAATCATTGTGCAACAAATCTGAACAAGCTTTCGGGAACTAGACTCAGACTAAGCAGTTCATTGTAAAATAACTTGTTTCGCTTCCCAGGCTGTTGTTCTCATTGGTTCCCATCAGTTTGATCGACTCTTTTCGCTAAGTTGCTAATACGAGTTCAATCTCCTTGCTTCAGGTATGTACCTTTCAGTCTTTTCAACATTTAAATTTTTTAACTTTAACTTTTTTTAACAAATTCCAAGAAGTAGAAAAGATCATTGTTAATTTACATCTTACCAGATCCAAATTTACTGGACTGTGTCAATGGCAATTTTAATGTGATTTATATGAAATAACATTAAGCTATAGAAATATATATATTTCTATAGCAAAATCAATAAAGACAATACAATAAATTATATAAGCAAACAATTACAATATTATGTGACTAAAAACAAACTGAAATAAAGAGACCACAACATAAAAAACCCCTGATAAGACTCAACATGAACTTAAATTAAAAGCCAAGGTAAAAAATGTGGTTTTCAGACAGGATTTAAAGACTGACTCTGCAGTAGGAATATCAAGTGGTTATACGAGAGTCTAGTGGATCCAACTCTCTATGCTTAAATCGAGACCTTGGCTACACTAAAACATCTGGGCAGATGATCTTGGTGCTCTTCTCGGATCATGTAATTTGAGCAGTTTGGTTTAAAAGCTGGGCACCATAGCATTTAAAGATTTGAAAGTAAGTAAAATAATTTTCAAATCAATCCAAAAATAGACAAGCAGCCAATGTAAACGTGCTAAAAACTGGAGTGACGTAATCTTGTGCTTTCTTTCAGTCTGTAGAAGAAGAGGACAAAAAATGGAGTACAGAAGAGAAGTGCTTGTTGTTGCAATAATTTTCACAGTTGCCTGCAGCAAAGTAAGAATTAAGTTTCATACAAACAAATATTAGAAGGTTAAAACATTCTTTACTTAAAAATGTGTTTTTAAATGTGATATATCTCGATTAAAGGTGACCACACAGGAAACAAGACTACTGGATTTTCTAAATAACACAGATGTTGTAGATGACCAGTATGATGGATGCCGTGATGAGGCCATGAAGAAGTTCATCGAGTCAGACGTGTTAAAACAAGAACTAAATAACAGTGAAGGATTTCAGAAAGCGTGGAATAAAAGTATCGAGTGCTCAAAGCAGATCCCTGGAGGAAGAAAAGAGCATACTGCTGCACTTTCAGTCTATCTTAAAGGAGATCGGCCTTTCATACAAACACTGAACAAAGCAATAGAGACAATGGGTGGAAATGTTAGCATCTATGAAAACCACTTCCACTTCAAGTCTCTTCATTTCCTGCTGATGGACTCCATGAGGCTGCTGAAGCCAAAGGACTGCAAGAACTTTTATGTTTTTCAAGATGGTCAAAACAAACCACAGAAAGGCTCCACAGTGAGATTTACAAGTTTCACCTTAGCTTATTCAAACTATGAAGAGCTAAAGAGTTTTGAAGATGTCGATGAAAATACGATTTTACATCTCACTTCTTGTTTCTTTGTCAACCTGAAAGACTATGTGTGCGGTCAAGAACAGGATGAAATACTCTTATCTCCAGCAGAAGTTTTCACTGTGGAACAAATGGAAACAAAAACTACATCGGATGGTGACGAATACCTCGAGATTGTTTTAAACCACTCAGGACTGAACAGCTCACACAACTGTTACATCTTTCCACAGTAAGATTCATATTCTCTCAATTAAAGTGAAAATTTTTTATACTTGTCTTACAAATATTAACCTTCAAAGTGCAAAGTTAACTTTCAGTGTAATGTTAAATATATAAATATGTTTTTTATGTTGTTTTTTATGGAGTAAGTACACAGTTATAACTGGGGGGGAAAGTGGCAAAAACAGGGACAATTTTCTGTCTACTTCTCCAGTGGAGCTGGGTGTAGCTTAGCATTATCAGAGAAACGGACATGTGTCAGCACATTTAAAGTACTTTCTTCTGCTTATCCAATTTAGGATGTCAGGAGGGCAGGAGACTACCACAGCTGTCACAGAGCAAGTCAGGTAAACTATTATTATTATTATTATTATTATTATTATTATTATTGTCATTATTATTATCCGTTGATTTATTTCTTCTTTTCCAATTCAGTGTTCCAGGAGGGCAGGAGACTACCACAGTAATCACAGACCGAAACAGGTAAATTATTATTATTATTATTATCATTATTATTATTATTATTATCCGTTGATTTATTTCTTCTTTTCCAATTCAGTGTTCCAGGAGGGCAGGAGACTGCCACAGTTGTCACAGACCGAAATAGGTAAATTATTATAATTATTATTATAAACAACAACAACAACAACAACAGTAATCTCTTCCTGTCTCTCTGCTTTGTTTCCATGTCTTCAGGTCTCCTCCAGCTGTTGTCTCCACCCTGTGGCTTGTATCGGTGCTTGTGGTCGTAGCTTTGTTTTCTTTAGCTGTTTAGCAAAAACAGTTATCATTCAGAGTTTCAGAGTTTTATCATCTACAGTATTGCTGTGATTCTTCATACAATTATTTGACACGTTATCTGACTGATTGTGTTGAATTAGTTGCAGTAATTTTCTGCTTCTATCATATGTTATGAAATATAGACTGCATGACTTCAGAATATTTGATAAAGATTTTAAAGGAGTGCAGAAAATTGGTGTAAAATACGCTGTGTTCATATTTCAAGCTCACGTGCAACTGCAGTCTTTAGTGTACAACTCAAAAACTAAAATACTATAGAAAAGTATTTTTTACTATATATGTTGCTACAGTAAACTACACTTGAAGACATCTAACTACGGTGGCCCTGAAAGGCCAAACGGACTGCAACTTCAGAAAACACTTGCAAAAAGAAAAATGCTGCAAAAAGAAAAATGCTGCAAAAAGAAAAACACCTCCAAAAAGAAAAACACCTGCAAAAAGAAAAACGCTGCAAAAAGAAAAACACCTGCAAAAAGAAAAACACTGCAAAAGCACACAAAGCACAACGGAAATGTTTCTGGGGAGACAATAACCCGACGGACCAGTTGCACGAACCAAAACATGTATGTATGGCTGTATTCCAATTCAGGGTCTGCAGCCTTAAAGTACGCAGCCTTAATGGTCCTCAAGGGCTGCGTACTCAAAGACCGCTAAGGCCGGAAGTGCGGGGCTTGTAGGCTTGTGAAATGGGACAGTCTAGCCTCCATCGTGCTGCCCAGGTTGCCTAGCAATAGAGCTGGGCGATAAAACGATAACGATATGTATTGCGAAATAACTTTTTCTCGATAGAAAAATTAAACTATTGCGATAGGCCTCATCTCTCTTGTCCTCTTAAAAAAAAAAAAGAACAGCCAATCCAAATTAAGTAGCGCAGAGCCGAACCAATCACAGCCGCAGCGTCATGTCACGTGACTTGTTACGTACAGCACAAGCGCCAAGGCGCACATGTGTATTTGTTTTGCAGCCGTGCAGCCGGGTAATGAAGGAAATGAGTTTGCCGACTAGAGAAAAATCAACCGAGAGCGTGAGCGAAGGTTACGAAGAAAAAAACAGATGATGGTTCCAATGCCGGAGAGATTGTCGAACGGAAGGGCCACAGAAGTTCCGTGGTGTGAAGGTATTTCGGCTATTTCAAGTCTGACAAAAACAGAGTAGCGCGCACTGTAAATTGTGCGAAAGCAAGTCTGGAAATACAATAAAGCGGTGCATGCTCAATCTCTGACTGAAAACGCTAATTATCATTCGGCTTTTGTCAGACTAAAGTAACTGTTAAAACTGTTTGAAAAGCTAAGCTATACAACAAGGAGAGATTGAGAATTTCCTTTTAGTTTCTCAGTTTATTTGATATTGACAAAAGTTAGTCAATTTTGTCTGTTCTTCTGTAAAACGACCTAAGATTTATTTTTAGAATTAATATTTTGTTTCTAAGTGGAATTGACAATTTAGTAGTCTGTTTTGTTTGTTCTATTTTGAAACTTAAACGCTTTAGCGGCTGCCTTTTGTGTAGTTTGCAATATTTGCCTTTATTTATCTGAAACTGAAATCTCATGTTCCTTAAGTACATCTACCCTGTTGAACTTATTATGGGAAATAAATATTTTAATTAAAACAAGCTGCTAATTATTTCACATTTTACTTGTGAGCAACGGCACATTTAAATCTTACAAATATAGTTATTTGGCTTATATCGTGATATATATCGTTATCGCCTGAAATGAAAAAAACATATCGTGATATGAAAAAAATCTTATATCGCCCAGCTCTACCTAGCAACCATGATACTAACAGCTGGAAACGTTTCATACAGCTTTGCTTGACAGAAATGAAGGAGAACATATTTTGTACATTTGTTTCTACATGAGCTTTGTGTGATTTGATAAGTATCTGAGGCTGAGACCACAGGACTGTAAAACATGATTGTTGGGCTTCATTTCAGTAGTGAACAGTCATCTTAAGATTAGCTAGTAAATAACAATTAGCTAATGTTGTTCAGGAGACTAAAGTCATCTCACTTTGGTAATGTAAATATAGTATGGCCAATATTATAGTTATTATATTAATCATTATTAGTTATTACAACAGCGAGTTTGAACTCCGTATCAAATACTGAGCTTCAGTAAAGATTCAAGTTGCATTTATTTATATTTCCTATCACCTTAAATCTTCACTCAAAGACAAGTATCTGTGACAGTGTATCTATAGATGTATTATATTGTTGCACACTTGGATTAAAATGAATTGAAACCAGTGTGGTTTTGTGAGTTCGCCTTTACTGTATCTGCAAATATATATATTGACATAGCACAACGTTACACACTTTTGCAGTCTCACACAACTCTTATAGGCGCACTGCCTTATGGTTAGTCGTTAAACTCAAATCACTAATATTCCTTACAGTACAACAATGAAATAAACATAAACAAAAGATAGTGTGATCCACCAGTCTATATCTGCTGTGATTACAGCCCGGTACAGGTACAAATCCACAAAAGCGCCACGAGGTTTCCGCACAAACTAATGAATTAGCTCTAGCTGCTAATCGTTAGCTTCACGGCTAATTCACATCGCTACCAATAACTTATATACTAATGACACATAATGGGGATTAACGGCCAACTTTCCCACATTCTCTGCGACCCCGTGGACTCATCTGTAGATACATTTTAAGTTATTTACCATCTTGTATCTGCTTACCTGCAAATATATACCGGTATGTAGACATAGCACAACGTTTCACACTTTTGCAGTTTCACACAACTCTTATAGGCGCACTGCCTTATGGTTAGTGGCTGGGCTCATTTACTCCCGCTAGAGCTGCTCATTTTAGGGGATACTCCCTCTTGTGGTGTAACGGAGGAATAACTACCCTTCCTGCAGTATGCCATTTTTGGAGACTGGGGCACACATTATTTTACAACAATCAAAGAAAATACATACTTGAACAATCAGACCATTTAACTAACTATAATATTGTAACTAAAGATTATTGGGGGGTGTCCTGTTTTGTCCACAATGTCTTTCTTGTCCTTACAATATATAAGAGACAAATATTGTTCTTTTAATATGTTGGCATTACTAAATTTGGCTCAATGCTTACATATATGTGTAAAAAGAAAATGTACGAGCTGTGATAACTGTTTCTGATACTGAAACAAACATTTTTAGGTCCATTCTGCTGCTGATACATACTTTAGGTTTCTGAACATTAAACTTGTTGCTGCCTTTCACAGTGTGTAACTTGAAGGCCCCGAGTACTTTCTCCCACACTGAAAACACTGGAATGATAAAATTATTTGAACATTACCTAATAAGACTGATTCAGGACAGACAATTAATTATTTTAAACTTTTCTAGCAGTCCTTCACAAACAGGGAACAGTCTGTCTATTCTCTCCATCTGTCAGCTGCTGCTGGATCTTCCTCCTCCTCTTCCTCACACACTGCTGAGTTTGTCCTGGTGGATCATGAGGGGTGCAAAGCCTCACAGATGATGTGCAGCAGTGGGTCCCTCAGTCTGTCCTCACTCTGGACACTTGCAGTTGTCACACATGGAAATCAAATGTGTGATAAGCTGCAGGATTCAAACACAAGTGTAACTTATAAATACATGTTCATACTTTTATTCCACAATCAGAGAGAAAGAAACAGAGAGAGAGTGCAGGACAGACAGACAGGGGACAGTCTCAGGTGTATACACTGCTACAAAACAGCACAAGAGAAGGAGGATTTAGTGTTTGTGTTATTACGAGTGCTAAACAAGAATAGTTCCAGATGCTACAGTGGACACATGTGTGACTCCTGTGATTAAAGCATCTTTCTTTCAGCTTAACGAGTGAACCGTCAGCTCGTTCAAACACACGTTAAAGTCCGTTTGGCTCGACACCACCGAACAGAGGCAACAATATAACATAGCTAACATTAACAGTGCAGTGAATCCTGCTTGTGCTGTGATATTCAGGACTGCAAACCGAGCAGCATCACTGACTTTCAGCTTGTTGTGTTTGTGAATATAAGACTGACTTTAATTATCCATAAAATCATCACATTCTCTGTAGGATTAAGGTCAACTATCGAACGGCGTATAAAGTAAAGGCTTTAAAACAAAGTAAACGCTGAAAGTACAAACATCGCTATGTCACATAACTTTGCTGGCATGTGGCCAACAGTAATGTTTTAATGTTCTTCATTATTAAACATTTGCACATAAATAAGTTTACTCTTTGGCCGCCCCGCTTCCACCGTTTTTTTCGGCAAAATTATCCACACCACCGCCGCGCTATGAAGTCTGGGATATGTTTTAATTGGCCTTAAAATGCGGCCTTTAAGGCTGCAGACCCTGAATTGGGATACAGCCTATATCTTCCTAGGACCTGGCGTCCACATATGTGGACATCACATTTTGGGTTATTTAGACTCAATTTTGCTCTACAAGGGCCTGATATCCACTTACGAGGACATTATACTGCTACTGTTCTATTGAAATTTTAAACAAATATCCTCATTTGTGGCTCTCATTTTTCATTGAAACGAAAATTTGGTAAAAAATAAAAACATTCATCGGGCCCCAATATGCCCAAATATCACAGAGAAATTAAAAATGCATGCTGTGGAAGAGTTGGGGTCTTAGGAGGATATTCCAGATATCTGTAGTATTATTAGAATCATATGATTACAACACATTTACCTCTCCTCCTTCTTTGAAGTGTCTCCCAGTCCCAGTGCACTTGTTAGCATGTTTTGGTTCGTGCAACTGGTCCGTCGGGTTATTGTCTCCCCAGAAACATTTCCGTTGTGTTTTGTGTGCTTTTGCAGCGTTTTTCTTTTTGCAGGTGTTTTTCTTTTTTGCAGCGTTTTTCTTTTTGCAGGTGTTTTTCTTTTTGCAGCGTTTTTCTTTTTGCAGCATTTTTCTTTTTGCAGGTGTTTTTCTTTTTGCAGCGTTTTTCTTTTTGCAGCATTTTTCTTTTTGCAGGTGTTTTTCTTTTTGCAGCGTTTTTCTTTTTGCAGGTGTTTTTCTTTTTGCAGCGTTTTTCTTTTTGCAGGTGTTTTTCTTTTTGCAGGTGTTTTTCTTTTTGCAGCGTTTTTCTTTTTGCAGGTGTTTTTCTTTTTGCAGGTGTTTTTCTTTTTGCAGCATTTTTCTTTTTGCAGGTGTTTTTCTTTTTGCAGCGTTTTTCTTTTTGCAGCATTTTTCTTTTTGCAAGTGTTTTCTGAAGTTGCAGTCCGTTTGGCCTCTCAGGGCCACCGTATCTAACAGAGATTCTGATATATGTACATAAAGTGCAATGTGAGTGATAACATATACTGGTTTGAAGGACCTACGACAGCACTCTGTCCCAAACAGTCGCTGATGCTCTTCCTGCCAAACTGCTTCTGTCCAATAAACAACATGCAAAATATAAAAGGCTTTGCAATTTAATTTAATCTGATTACACAAACATTTTACCCACAAATAAGTCTGTTGTTTTTCTCATGTTACATTTAAAAATTCCAAAAAATTCTCCAAACTAAATAACAGAATACGTCACTGGTGCAGTAGCAGGGCGATAATTACAAACACTCATCACTAGACTTCACATTATTGGTATTAAAGCTGATCTCACACACACACCAACATTCACTGTAAAGGCTAAATGATATTTGTATTTGTCTGCGAGACAGCAACAAAATCTTTAAATATAATACCTAAATACTGTTAATACACAAATATACAGAAAAATCACACAGTTCACATGGCACATGCTTCCGCAGCTAACAGTATCAGCAAGCACTTGTGAATTTACATGTACAAACATGAAACACAGGTAACATCTGAACACGTTCAACAACAGTGTCACTAAAACTGATTTAAAGACATTAAAATCAGTAAAGCAACATTACTTTGACACTGAAGTTAATCACAGCCCCTGAGAAACAGTGCACCTCACTACGTATAGAGCATGTTTGTGTGAGTAAACAAAGACATGAACATTTTAGAATGCAGAATAAACACAAAGAATGTGTGCTTCAATTCAAAGATAATTTGAATAGTTTTCTTCAATCTTTTAACACAGGTTCTCTCCTGTGAAATACAAGTTAAAAAAACCCTATATACTAATAGGTAAGTATACACTAATATATAATATATATTAGTGCTGTCAAACAATTAAAATGTTTAATCAGATTCATCACAGGGTTACTGTGGAATTATTTTGATTAATCACGATTAAATATCATTCATTTTTATTCTATATTAATCGCATTTCATTTTGTATGAGCAAACAGACTCGAGAAAAAAGGGAAAATATACACACTTAACATGTTTATTGAACATCTTGAACATTCATGTTAACAAAAAACTCTGTAAACATGTATCCACTCTCTCTGTCACTCTTGGGGAGGCACTTCAAGTCCTTGAAACAAGGAACCAAAGCTGTCTAAAGCGCGTGTTCTCAGCGATATTAATAGGTCTGCAGTTTGTTGCAATCCACTTGGCAATTGTGTCAGTCACCGTGTTGCAGCATCCCCGACTAACGTATGCTTCGCGTCAATGTGATATTTTAAACTGAAAGTGCTTCAGTGAAAAGAAAATTCCTTCTTGCACAATGTGCGTAATACTTTATGTCAGTCGACTGTTCCGTCTTGTTATTTTTTTTAATACTCAAATTTCCCATCGAGAGGGCCAATGTAGGGCCAATGTACGTTTATCATCTTCCAGATTGAGTTGATTTGTTCAGCTACCAGATCTACTGCCCATTTGCGCATGTGCGAAGGTAACTCTACTTGGACAAACTGCCCGAAATGCATTGAAAGAGAAATATCAGGGATTTTGAGTCATTCTGCACGCCGGATGCATTAATTGCGTTAAAAATTTTAATGGCGGATTAATTTGCGTTAACTCGTTAATTTTGACAGCACTAGAAAATTTACAAGTAAAGAAGGTGGCAATGATGTCAAGCGTTGACAGAGCCAGAATAAACTGATGAAATTTAATATCCCTGATGCTTTGTGCAAGAGCTGCCTGTTTACTTTATTCAGTACTGCAAATATGTGTATAATCTTTTATATACAATTCTGAAAAATCTATTGTACTCACAACAGTGGTGAAAAAGAAAGTCTTAAAAAAACAAATTAATTACTCATACCAATGTTATTCAGACCATCAGGAAATGGCGGGAAAAAATATCAAATCATCACATCAAGAATTACAGATTTGGTTAGAACTTGACTGGCACATGCTGACTGCTTTCTTTTTACTACCAGGATAGGAGAGAGCAGAGGAGATTAATAGTGCAGACTAGAATTAAGAGTGAGACACCAAACATGAGGAAAGATGAAGAACAGGTGAGCATCCAAAAGACAAAAACACAGTTTATTACAGTTTAAAAAGAAGCTATGAGTCCACAGTTGGAAAAGTTTAACAGTAGAGCTAAATGCTGTCAGCATACGATCTTGCATATGACTTCAAGGTTTTACTCCTGCTGGTTAAAGTAAAAATAATAATGAATGACTCATGTTTATAGGATAATTTATTTACAGACAGACTAACACACCTGACAATGTGCAACAATCTGGGACAATTTTCCCTATAAAATATAGTAAACACCCTTAAAAATGTGATGTTACTGAGTGAAAATCCAAAACATTTATGCAAAGACATTTTTTCCATAAGACTGTGACTGCTGTAATGAAGTCCCATTTTTAAAGCACCATGTATGCTGTGTAATAAAAGCCCACTACCTATGTGTTACTAAAAAAGACAACATATAACGCTTGCACAATTTCTTACAAATTTTCAGACTTATGACCAGAAACATCCTAATCTTGATCTAATAAAACAAATAAAACTCTCCAAAATAGCATTTAATATATAAATAAAGTATCAAATATATTCAGATGTGTTGGTAAAGCTGTAGGATGGACTGGTTTGTACTCACCTGTAACTGAGCCAGCAGTAGATGATGATATTGCCAACAACAGCGCTGTCAGGGAAGTTTGCTGGATGTACTTCTTATTGATTTATTGTTTGTTTTTTGAATTACATGAGTTAATCTTTAATGGTTGTGAATTTTATTTCATGCTTTTATTGTAAATTTGTTCATTTTTTAGTGCTCACACCTGTGTGAGTTCATGGCCTTGAAGGACACTGGCATCAGCCAATCAGGACAGACCTCTATCAGCCAGAGGGCTAAAAGGGGTTTAGTGGGAGGGATGAGAGACACTGGGAGACGCAGGAGAGTGAGTGGAGAGGCAGAGCAGGGCTTGACTGTGTCCCAGCCTTTGTAATGCTACAGACAGAAGTGTGAAACAACTGGCAGTTCCAGAAAATCAGCTGCAATCGGAGTATAGATGTCTGCTCGATGTCTGTGAGTACTCTCCACTAAAGAAATTAAATCAAGATTTGGTGCTTCAGGAGCAAGTGACTGTCAGTCATTTTCCAAGGTCAGGGTGGAGCAGGGTGAAATAAAAAGTGCACTGAAAAGGTGTCAGTGGGCATGTTTCATCCAAGCTGAATCAGGGCATGTTTTAACATTTCCAAGTTTTTAGTTTAGCTCTTCAGGTGGGCAAAACTGAAAAATTCAAAAGTGGATAGATCATGACACCTCTCAACATCAAACTGTTGTCAGTTAAGTTCATTTGTTACTGCCCAGTGTGGTGAACAGTTCTGTGAGACCAAATTATTCACATTGTTTGGTGCATTTTCATTCCTTAAATTTCAAGATACCCAGATTTTCCAACTATGATTGCTGGTGCCTCCTGTTTACTTTAGGCAAAAACTGCAATGAAGAAGTACTGAGGTATTTGAAATCATGTTAGAACAGAGATACAAAGATATGCTATCACTGGGCTGGGCTTAAAGTGGCTAAATTATCTCAGTGTTACTCTGGTTATAAATCATTGTGCAACAAATCTGAACAAGCTTTTGGGAACTAGACTCAGACTAAGGAGTTCATTGTAAAATAACTTGTTTCACTTCCCAGGCTTTGTTCTCATTGGTTCCCATCAGTTTGATCGACTCTTTTCGCTAAGTTGCTAATACGAGTTCAGTCTCCTTGCTTCAGGTATGTACTTTTCAGTCTTTTCAACATTTTAATTTTTTAACTTGCCGAATTCCAGGAGGTAGAGAAGATAATTGTTAATTTAAATCTTCCCAGATCCAAATTTACTGGACTGTGTCAATGTCAATTTTAATGTTATTTGGATGGCATATTTCAATAGTAAGACCAATAAAGTAAAGACAATGAATTATATAAGCAAACAAATACAATATAATGTGCCTAAAAACAAAGTAAAACTAAGAAACCACAACATAAAAAATCCAGATGGGACACAAACTGAACTTAAATTAAAAGCCAAGGTAAAAAATTAAGCTACGTAATACGTGTACGTCTACATACACGAGCGACGTAATCTTCCCTTTAATACCTGTTAAATGACTTGCAGCAACATTTTGAATTTTGAATGCAGTGGAGAGATGAGTGTTCAAGACACAAATACAGAGAACTGTAGTAGTCCAGTCCAGACTTAGTGTAAGTCTGTTGTATGTAAAATGTCACAGAGCTGTTTTTTGACTACATTTGATCCTGCAGTGCTTTCTTTCAGTCTGTAGAAGAAGAGGACAAAAAATGGAGTACAGAAGAAAAGTGCTTATTGTTGCAATAATTTTCACAGTTGCCTGCAGCAAAGTAAGAATTAAGTTTCATACAAACAAATATTAGAAGGTTAAAACATTCTTTACTTAAAAATGTGTTTTTAAATGTGATATATCTCGATTAAAGGTGACCACACAGGAAACAAGACTACTGGATTTTCTAAATAACACAGATGTCGTAGATGACCAGTACAATGGATGCCGTGATGAGGCCATGAAGAAGTTCATCGAGTCAGACGTGTTAAAACAAGAACTAAGCAACAGTGAAGGATTTCAGAAAGCGTGGAATAAAAGTAACGAGTGTTCAAAGAAGATTCCAGGAGGAAGAAAAGAGCATACTGCTGCACTTTCAGTCTATCTTAATGGGGATCACAATTTCATACAAACACTGAACAAAGCAATAGAGACAATGGGTGGAAATGTTAGCATCTATGAAAACCACTTCCACTTCAAGTCTCTTCATTTCCTGCTGATGGACTCCATGAGGCTGCTGAAGCCAAAGGACTGCAAGAACTTTTATGTTCTGCTAAGTGGTCGACGCCAACCACAGAAAGGCTCCACAGTGAGATTTCCTAGTTTCACCTCAGCTTATTCAGACTATGAAAAGCTAAAAAGTGAAACTGATCTGTATGAGGAGGTCGTTTTAAATCTCACTTCTTGCTTTTTTGTCAACCTGAAAGACTATGTGTGCGGCCAAGAACAGGATGAAATACTCTTGTCTCCAGCAGAAGTTTTCACTGTGGAGGACATAAATAGCAAACTTGTGGATGCAGATGAAGATTCTCAATATGTAGAAATTGTTTTGAAACATTCAGGACTTGAAAGCTCACACAACTGCTACATCTTTTCACGGTAAGAGTCACAGTCTTTCAAACAAAGTGAAAAAGTTTGACAATTTCCATGTTAGTTTTACAAATGTTTAGTATGGGAATGTAAAGTCAACATTCAAAATATTTTTAAAGATATAAATATTTAAATATTTGAAAAAATTTAAATTTTACATGTAAGTGCATATAATAAAATATGTTTGTTGCATCTGTTATAACTTAGTGCTTGTAAATAGTGTCTGTACAAAGTAATAACTGGAAGATACTCAGCATTTTAACATCCTGAGAAACCCAGAGGCTTTTCCTTCTGGAAACCAGTTATTACCCGGCCATCTTGAGGTCCCTGATTGGGGTGCTGGTTTGCTCTATTGTCCTACTGAGGGACTTCAGGTGAGGCACTTCAACATGAGGCCCCGGGCAGACCCATGACAAGCTGAAGAGATTACATCTCTTGGCTAGCTTCAGAATGCCTTGATGTCCCCCAAAAAGAGCAGGTAGCTGGGGAGAGGGAGGTTTAGAAAATCTGCTTTGACTGTTACCCCCGTGAGTTGGATAAGGGACAGTGTGTATGTATGAATATTACAGTAATCCCCCTTTCTGCTTTGTTTCCATGTCTTTAGGTCTCCTCCAGCTGTTGTCTCCATCCTGTGGCTTGTATCAGTGCTTTCGGCCTTATCTTTGTTTTGTTTTTTAGCTGTTTAGCAAAAACAGTTATCATTCAGTTTTCTGGGTTTTATCATCTACAATATTGCTGCAAATATTCATACAATGTCAAAAAAATGGTTCATGTCATATTTATCTGAAAGATCTTTTACTGTTTGTATGACTCAAGTGATGTCCAAATCAACAGTTTTGCCTTGTGGAGTGCCTCAGGGATCTGTCCTGGGTCCAATTCCCTTTTTGCTTTATATATATTTCACCTAGGCCAAATTAAATGGGGGCTACAATAATATCGCCCATCATCTCTATGCTGATTAGATTCAGTTATACTGCTCTTTTAAAGTCTCTGAGTTTTATAAATTGTCTAGTTTAAGTAATTGCCTGACAGAAATCAAGCAACGGTTAAACGACAACTTCCTCCAGCTAAATTATGATAAAACAGAAACTTTGATTATTGTTCCCGACCATATGATCTCAGAAATTAGGCAGCATCAGCTTCTTAGAGCCTTCTGTTAAATCGAGCCTTAGAAACCTTGGTGTCATATTTGACAGCTCCGTTTCCCTTGAGCAACATTCCAAATGGCTGGTCCAGAACTGTTTTTATCATCCAAGGAATATTTCAAAACTCGGACTAATGGTGTCAAAGGCTGAACTTGAGATGATTATTCATGCTTTTATTTCTTCCCGTTTGGATTATTGGAATGGTCTTTTTATTTGTTTTAACAAATTAGCTTTAAATCATCCTCAGACTGTGAAGAATGCTGCAGCAAGACTCTCAACAGGCACCAACAGAAGATCACATATCACTCCAGTTTTAGCCTCCCTTCACTGGTTGCCTGTAAGTTTTAGGTTTCATTGAAAAATGTTAGTTCTAACCTTTAGGGACCTACATGTTCAAGCTTCCCAGTACATATCTCACCTGCTGAAATCGCATTCCACTTCCCGATCTCTAAGGTCATCAGGTCAGAGACTGCCGGTGGCCCCATGCACTCAATTCAAAACTCGTGGTGATTGGGCCTTTCGGGCAGTGGCACCACGGTTGTGGAATTCTCTTCCACTATTTTTACGCTGTTACTGACTCCACTGATTCTTTTAAAAAGCAGTTGGTGACATTTTTATATAGACAAGCTTTCAATTAGTTTGTTGTTTTTATGTTGTATTTTATTGTTTTACATTGTTATATGTTGTATTTTCATGCTTTGTATTGTGAAGCATCTTGTGATTTTTATCTGGGAAAAGCGCTATATAAATAAATTTTTACTTACTTACTTACGTTATTTGACAGATTGTGATGAATAACTTTGTCTTAGTAGTAATTTTCTGCTTCTGTGCTTATGCTATGAATTATAGACTTCATTACTTCAGAATATTTGATAAAGATTTTAAAGGGGTGCAAAATACTAGAACTAGAAATACACTAACTGCGATCGAGTGTTATTATTTCCAATACTGCTTTGATTATTCATATAATTGTTTGGCGCTTTATTTGCCAGATTGTGGTATGTGCCAAATCTGGTATTACAATAGGGTGCCAAGGTATTGTGTAATTTAGTTTTTTGCTTCTATCATATGTTATGAATTATAGACTCAGTTTACATCTTTTTTATGCATGTTAGAAAAATATACTGCAAACTTTGTTTGTTATTTCTTGTCAAGTATTGTGCGACTTTAAAAGGATGATAAGAAATGAGAGATGGGAATAACTTGCAGCAAATGTTCCTGCTTCTAAAGACATCAGGAATTTCTGTTTCCCTGTCAAATAAACAACATGGAAATTTTAAATAGCTTTGCAATTAATTTAATCTGATCACACAAATAGACAAATACGTTTGTTTTTCCTCGTGTTACATTTACAAAGCCTAACAGGTTTGTACCAGTAGCAGGGCGGTAATTACTGCCTAAATGTAACACTCATCATTAGGTTACACAATAGTGATACAAACGCTTCTCTTTCTCTCTCTCTCTCTCTCTCTCTCTCTCTCTCTCTCTCTCCTCCAGACAGACAGACAGACAGACACACACACACACACACACACACACACACACACACACACACACACACACACACACACACACACACACACACACACACACACACACACACACAGGTTTCCACCTTATGCAGGGACCAAATTATTTTTGATCATCACTTGTTGGGACTAAGACTCTGGAGGCATGATAAATCAAGTACACCAAACATGTCTTTGTTAGCTTATACACAACTTCAAACATCTGAATTGAAGTCGTGTCTGCACCACCAATCCTGAAATCACTTTACTTTGTAACTTGGTTTTATTATAGCTATAGAAACAGGTATTAATAAAGTTGGTACAGTTTTGTTGAGTTAATTCTTAGGTGCAATAGGGGAGAGACTGGCCGGGTTAAGGGATTTGATTGGGCAATTCAGTATCAGCAATGAAAATGAACGAGTGGACAGTTAGTGCATGTACGGCCGGTGTGCAGCAGCCCTTCTGGAAAATACCCAGTGTCCCAGATTACCAGTCCTGCTGCGTGGTTTGCAGAGGTGTGAGTGTCAATAAAAAATGTCAAAAGAGCTGGTAGTCTGTTGGTATCTAGAATGTTATCATCTGTGCACCGTGTGGAATGATAAACTTCACCATAATCTTCAAGATCTGTGCTTTTCATCCGACACGAAAGAGAGAGAGAAATGGGTACAGCTGTGACAACGAACTGACAAAATACATCCGATTGCAGCTTTGGTTGAAAAGATGCATCTGATACTTTATGAAAACAAGCAATATATTAATGAAGAATAGAGTCCACTGAATAATTGAAAAATTAGGGAAATAAATGTTGATTGTAGCTCCAAACACAATCACAACTCAGTAATTCCATTTTATGTGAGCTGACTGCAGTTTCATTTTAACAAATTAATTAATTAAAATTTTTTAAATAAATTTTGATTTAGTTTAACTTAATTTCATCATAATTTGGATAAATTTTAGTTTACTAAATATCATAAGATTACAGTAGGTTTAGTCAGCTGAGCCTCCCTCCCCACCCTGGGTGGATCAAAATGTGTTTGTCTGACTTTACTACACAAGGACTTCCAAACTCGTCCTGCCTTTCTACACAACTTCTTTAGTTATAAAGAAGACTCCAGAACATTTTCATCTCATTTTTAAGTGTCATTACATTTCATCATAGTTTTTGTCCTCGTGCATTAGTTTTAATTTAGTTATCATCTTCTTTTCATCATTACTAATACTATTAGTCAACAAAATTAACACTTGCTGACTGTCTTCTAAACCTGACATCCACCTAACTATTAGCTCAAATTGAAGAGTTTCGTAATAAAAAAGTGCTGACAAAGTGCTCTGCCGACCTGAACTGCAAGTTCCTAGTTAACCCCTTTCTTTGGGAAAAAGTACAACATTTCAAAGTGGGCTTGGAACTGCCCACTTTGAAAAGTCTACATTGAAGAAGTACTGTGGGACTTGGCCTCATCAGTTATGCCAAAAAAGGGAGCTTATAGGAACTCAGTAGCTGAGGCAGAACCAATAAGGGGACACCATGTCCCACAGTGACAAGTTACAATCTTCTACAGGAAAAACTATAGAGCTGCATTGTAAGATAACTTACTGTACTCCCCCGAGCCTGTTGTGCTCAGTGCTGCTCGGAAATTGAATAGACTCATTTCTGTGAGTTGCTAAGACAAGTTTTTTTGTTCTTGCTCCAGGTATGTGACTTTCTGTCTTTTCAACATTTAAATTTTTAAGTTGTCATATTCCAAGAAAACCAAACAAATATTAGATTTTTTACATCTTTCCAAATCCAAGTTGACTGTGAAAAGTGTTAAAGAACCCTTTTATACCCACATTTGATCCTGCAATGCTTTCTTTTAGTCTGTAGAAGAAGAAGAAGTCGATAAAAAATGGAGTACAGAAGAAAAGTGTTTCTTGCTGCAATCATTTTCAGAGCTGTCTGCTACAAAGTAAGAAATGTGTTTCATACAAACAAATTTTAGAAGGTTAGAAAAATTATTGACTAAAAAATGAGTTTTTAATGTGATACACCTCAATTAAAGGTGACTGCACAGGATACAAGAGTATTGGATGTCCAAAAGACCACAGATGTTGTAGATGACCAGTACAATGGATGCCGTGAAGAGGCCATGAAGAAGTTCGTTGAGTCAGGAGTGTTAAAACAAGAACTAAATAACAGTGAAGGATTTCAGAAAGCATGGAATAAAAGTAACGAGTGTTCAAAGCAGATCCCTGGAGGAAGAAAAGAGCATACTGCTGCACTTTCAGTCTATCTTAAAGGAGATCGGCCTTTCATACAAACACTGAACAATGCAATAGAGACAATGGGTGGAAATGTTAGCATCTATGAAAACCACTTCCACTTCAAGTCTCTTCATTTCCTGCTGATGGACTCCATGAGGCTGCTGAAGCCAAAGGACTGCAAGAACTTTTATGTTCTGCTAAGTGGTCAAAACCAACCACAGAAAGGCTCCACAGTGAGATTTCCAAGTTTCACCGTAGCTCATTCAAACTATGAAGCGCCAAACAATTATTATGATCTGTTTGAGGACATCGTTTTAAAGATCACATCTTGTTTCTTTGTCAACCTGGAAGAACACATTTGCACTAAAGCAGAGGATACATTTCTCTTATCTCCAGCAGAGGTTTTCACTGTGGATGGCGTAAATAGCAAAACTATGGAGGATGGTGAAGAATATGTTGAGATTGTTTTGAAACATTCAGGACTGAAAAGCTCACACAACTGTTTTATCTTTCCGAGGTAAGACACATATTCTCTCAATTAAAGCAAAAGATTTTGTTGGCTCATTTCCCAAACATTAAACTTTGAAGTGCTTAAATAATTTTCACTGTGCTGTTAAACATACAAATATTTGGAGGAGATAAAAACATTTAACTTGTCTAAAGTACATATAAGAAAAATACATCACAAGCCACACAAAAAAAATTGTAAAATATACTTATTTATCTCAACAGGTATTTAGACAATTTAAAAAAAATATAGATGAACATTTCTAATCATTGGTGTTATATGAAACAGCCTGTTGCTTCATTACAGGCGGTAGCAAATGCTGTAAATACAAAGTAACGACTGGATTATACTCGAGGTTTTGATCAACCGAAAGATTTCCCAGCAGGAAAGCATGAGGTGACATAAAAAGTGAAAAAACCCAAACAGGATTATGAAACCCTCGTAGTGTTTCTCCAGTGGAGTTGGGTGTGGTTTGAATTGGCCTGATAATGCTGACAGCATTAGTAAACGAACGCACACATCAGCACATTTCGCTTAAAGCATTATATTCTGCTTATACAATTCAGGGTCTCAGGAGAGCTGGAACCTTTCACAGCTGTCACAGAGAGAGATAGGTAAATGATTATTATTACTGTTTTATTTCCATATCTACAAGCTGGACAAGTGGCAGAAAATAGATGGATGGCTGTTACACTAATCTCCTTCTCTACTTTGTTTCCATGTCTTCAGGTCTCCTCCAGCTGTTGTCTCCACCCTGTGGCTTCTATCAGTGCTTGTGGCCTTATCTTTGTTTTCTTTAACTGTTTAGCAAAAACAGTTATCATTTAGAATTTTATCATCTACAATGCTGCTTTGTTTATTCTTGCAGTTGTTTGGACTTTGTCTGGCAGATTGTGCTATCTGCCAAATAAGGTGTTGCATTAAGCTACCAAAATATAATCAAATATTGTTTTCTGTTTCTGTCATATGTTATAAAGACATACTTTCAGTGATTCTTGTTAAACATTGTGTGCCTTTAAAAGGATGATAAGAAACGAGAGAGGGGAATAACTTGCAGCTTTTCCCAGCTGGATTCAGACTGGATATTCTGGAGTTTATGGTGGCAGCTTTAACTCCCACAGCAGGAGTGTTTCCAGGATTTTGTCAATGGGCGTGCATGAGTAGGCCAAGAACAAGGCAGAGTGGCACATAGAAAATCAAAACATTTATTAAAAACTTTTAAAGGGGTGCAGAAAATTGGTATAAAATACACTGGGTTCAATTTTCAGGCTATGAGCACAGCCAATACCACCTATTAATGAAGTGTGATTGTGATAGAAAAACTGAATTTTTCTATCCATAAAAGTGAAGTCAATATCAATTTCTTTATTGAACTTTCTCTCAACATTAGTGAACTTCTTCACTTTTTACATTTTCCTCTGTGACTATTTTCCAGGGAGTGGATTTTTAAGTTGAACATGTTTACACATGTCGTCAGTGTGTTTATATTTATATCCTGAGTTAGTCAGCGATTATCTTCCTGCTTCTAAAAAAACCACGCCTTGATGAATCTTTCTGTTTCTCTGTCAAATAAAGAGCATACAAAATGTAAAAGGCTTCACAATGAATGTAATCATATCAGACAGACATCAGTAAGTTTTTTTTTCTTATGTTACATTTAAAAACACAATACATCACTGGTCCAGCAGCAGGGCGATAACTATGTAACTCTCATCATTAAGCTACACACCAGTGAAATAAAAGCTGATTGCTTACACACACACATTCGCTGTAAAGGCTAAATTTTATTTATATTCATCAGTAAGACTCCAGTTCATTTTTTATAAAGTCTGCATTGACGAGGTACTGAGGTATTTGCCCCCATGAGCTACAGTATACTGAAATCATGCTAGATCAGAGATATATAGATAATTTATGGCTGAGCTTAAAGGGGCTAAACCTGAACCAGCTAACAGGAACACAGTAGCTCAGTTACACAGGAAAGACTAAAGAGCTGCACTGTATGTTAACTTGTTTCAGTTCCTCTGACCCTGTTGTTCTCATTGCTTTCCTGCAGTTTGATGTGCTCTTTGCTGCTCTCCTTGCTCCAGGTAAGTGCCTTTTAGTCTTTTCAGTCTTTTAGATTTTGTCACTTCCAAGTTTCTGGACCATGTAAAGTGTTACCAAACTTTTTTTTTATCCATATTTTATGTTTCAGGGCTTTCTTGCACTCTGTAGAAGACTAAGAGGCCAAAAAATGGAGAACAGAAGAAAAGTGCTTGTTGCAATAATTTTCACAGCTGCCTGCAGCAAAGTAAGAATTGTGTTTCAAACAAATATTAGAAAGTTTGAAAAATTATACATTTAAAAATGTGTTTTTAAATGTGATATATCAATTAAAGGTGTCTGCACAGGAAACAAGACTACTGGGTTTTCTAAATAACACAGATGTTGTAGATGACCAGTACAATGGATGCCGTGATGAGGCCATGAAGAAGTTCATCGAGTCAGGCGTGTTAAAACAAGAACTAAGCAACAGTAAAGGATTTCAGAAAGCGTGGAATAAAAGTAACGAGTGCTCAAAGCAGATCCCTGGAGGAAGAAAAGAGCATACTGCTGCACTTTCAGTCTATCTTAAAGGAGATCGACCCTTCATACAAACACTGAACAAAGCAATAGAGACAATGGGTGGAAATGTTAGCATCTATGAAAACCACTTCCACTTCAAGTCTCTTCATTTCCTGCTGATGGACTCCATGAGGCTGCTGAAGCCAAAGGAGTGCAAGAACTTTTATGTTTTTCAAGATGGTCAAAACCAACCACAGAAAGGCTCCACAGTGAGATTTACAAGTTTCACCTTAGCTTATTCAGACTATGAAGAGCTAAAGAGACTTGAAGATGTCGATGAGAATATGATTTTACATCTCACTTCTTGTTTCTTTGTCAACCTGAAAGACTATGTGTGCGGCCAAGAACTGGATGAAATACTCTTATCTCCAGCAGAAGTTTTCACTGTGGAACAAGTGGAGACAAAAACTACATCGGATGATGACGAATACCTTGAGATTGTTTTGAAACAGTCAGGGTTGAAAAGCTCCCACAACTGTTACATCTTTTCACGGTAAGATTCATATTCTCTCAAGTAAAGTGATTTTTTTTGTATATTCATTCTTCACATATTAAGCTTGGAACTGTTAGTTGAACTAGTATTTACATATTTAAAGGAGATACAAACATGTCACATGTGCCAAGTCCATAAAATACAAATATAAGAAAATATAAGAAAAATACTTCACAAAAAATAAAGTAAATCATTATTATTATTATTAGTAGTAGTAATAATCTGTCTCTCTGCTTTGCTTCCATGTCTTCAGGTCTCCTCCAGCTGTTGTCTCCACCCTGTTTCTTGTATTAGTGTTTGCGGCCTTATCCTTATCTGTTTAGTAAAAACAGTTATCATTTTCTACAATACTGCTTTGCTTATTTGTGTAATTGTTTTTCATAATTGATCTGGCAGACTGTGGTATCTGCGAAATATAATCAAATATAGTTTTCTGGTTCCTTTTGTGTTATGAAGTCATGTGTTTGTATGTCAACAACGGTGATTGGATGTCCAGAGATAAAACTGGTGGAGAAAGAAGGGAGATGCAAATCGGTAAATAAATATAAAAAAGCGTGTTTTGCTCCTGTTAAATTGCTCTAATAAAACATCCAGCATTCAAAAAGTCTAAATTGTGGACATTATGTTTTTAACCCTTTGCAAAAAAAGTAAAGGTAAGTAAGGTAGGATACCAGGTCTGCAAGGCTTCTTAAGGTCAGATATGCTATCAGAGTAGGCAGGATAGACAGGCAGTTAGACCTGAGTGAATCCTCTCATGCTTTGGCTCCATCCTAGCTCTGCACTGCCTGCTGGGTAGTATCGATGGGATCAGAGACTAGACTTTTTATACGGAGAGCCAGTCCAGATGTTATGTACTGGGTTCCACAGATCAACACAATGATGTGACAGACGGATAACATCATACAGAAAGTAATTACTTCAACTTATTACTGCTAAAGGTGGCTTCTAAATACTGGGGTTTATTTGTTTTTCATTTAATTAAGCCCAAAGTATTAGTAAAATATCATTGGTAAAGTTCCACATATACTGAGTATTAATGAATCTGATCTCACTGGTTAGTTGAAATAATTTTAAGTTTAAACCTCTCACAGGATCACAACATTTTTTTTTGTTTACACAAATAAGCCCACTTGTTTCAAGTTACTAAACAAAACAACTAGGATATAAACTTTGTACAATTTGTTACAAATATTCAGACTTGGTGTTTTAAGAAAACATTTAAAACTCACAACTAAATGTTTTAAACAACAGAAAGCATCAGTGTAAAAATATAATGTGTTAGATATAACCGGATAAAAAAATGATGCCTTTTATTGCGTCTCTGTGCAGCTTGATGTGAAGGGTCATGTTTAATCTTTAGGAGAAGGCATTATGTGTCATTCCTGTTAGAAGTTCATAAAGACACCACCACTACATGTTAGAGTGGAAGCTTAATCAAAGTTAACCAGGTCACTTAAAGCAGTTTGGTAAAGCAGGAAAAATATTCCCACGAGCAATGCACACTTGCACTGCTCTGTTTATGTGGCTTATAATGACAATGTGTTATTATCACAAAAGATAACTCACCTACTTTAGGTATCAGTGGGGCTGGTTCATGTCAGGACTGTGGGTATGGGGACAGCTAAGACTGAGCCAGTGGTTTGATCCGTTTGTTCTGGCAGCAGGTCGGATGATGGAGGAAAAAGTGATTTACTATTCATATGTACAAAGGGTCTGCCAGCGCCAATTACATGTTGGGTTAAATAACACACAAACACATTATTTTCTTTTAGAAATGTAGCATGCTAACTAAGACTAGAAAAGTTTTTTTTGTGTGTGTGTGTTAAAGTTTTTTAGGAGTAAAATTGAGGTTTTACCAACTGCATACATGTCTATGACTATAGATAGGCAGTGTTGGTTGGGAGCACCTTGAGATGACTGTTGTAGTGACTTGGTGCCATATAAATAAAATTTAATTGAACTAAGCATAAATTGAATAGTGTCTGGTCTACTAAACATTTGATATGTGTGATGCAATATCTACCATAACCACGACAACTAAAAGATTAAATTTAAGTGTAGTTTTAATAATATTATGTAATATTTATAGTTGTTATAGTTTGTAGGCACTTCTCTTGGTTATGGTTTCTATGTTCAGTTTCCAACGCTCCTAGAGCGTTATGAATGAATCTGCGTTAGTCAGATTCATTCATAATGTAAAACATATTTTATCTTATAATTTATGAATTAAAAAAATAAATTATGACTGACTCTGGCTGATTACTATTAAAGCGTCACCCTTTCCACAGATATCGCGACAATACTGTTATTGCGAACTCTTTTAGCTGGGATTATCATCTCCGATATCGCGACACCTCTCCTCCGAAGCAGAAGGTGGCCATAATGTACAAACTCATTCCATCAAACAAAGAAGAAAAAACGGGCGAAGAAGAAGGCGGAGGTCAGCTACAAATCGGTAGAGCAGAGAAGATGAGATAAGGCTATAACTGGAAGGTTTTGGCCAATAATGAGGTAAAAAAAAGAGCTCGAGTGAAATCTGTAACGTTCAGGTGTCTGTTAAATAGCTCGATAATGTCGCACTCTGCTGCAAGAAGCTATGTTTAGCATCAGCTGGCAAGTAGGATGCTAACTTCCTGACACAAGTGAGAAAGCTGTCTTTGTTATTGTTAGCAAAGTGAAGCAGAATTAACGTTAATAACATGAATTAAGAGTACAAAGCTGTTATGATCACTAATTACAAGCTAATTAAGCTACAAACGACGCTAACCACCTCGTATTTCGTACTTGTTGCTTATGTATTGCTTATGTTGGATTCCTCGGCAGATTGTGAACGCTTCTGTGGACCTCATCGAAACTGCAGCAAATATGCAGCTTAACTGAAGAAAGCAGAATGCTCGGATACTGGGACATTTCCAGTGCCAACTGACCACATGCCGTGGAGCCAAAGCAACAAGCCGACATCTAATTGTTAGCCTTCCAACTGAGGAAGCCAAACCTCATTTGACATTGTAGACTGTGTTTGTTCTCCTAAGGACCTGTCTTCTTCTCTACCATGGTGGATAACCGGTACGCCACAGCTCTGGTCATCGGCTCGGTGCTGAGCCTGCTGGCCACGGTGTACCTCTCCGTGGCTGTGGGGACTCAGCACTGGTATGAGTACAATACCCAGGAAGCTAATAATACAACCAACAGCGAACCCATATTCCCCATGAACGGCACTCTGGCACTATGGTGGAGGTGTATCCTGGTAGCCAGCCCCTCATACTGGTTCAAATCTCCAGGTATTACTCACAGTGGCACACCTGTTCAGCATCCTCACTGACCAATAGTTTGTTTAATGATAGTGCTGCTTTCTAAATTTAAGAAGAAAATCTGGAACAAGATCATTTGTCTGTTAAACTCCATTTTTAAATTTAAGGAATTTTATTTAGATTAATTCTGCACATTGATTTGCCTCGCTGACTTTTCTGCATTCAGCCTTGGTTTAACCAGTGCAGTTGATTGTTATAATGCCCAGTCCTGTGTTAAATGCTTTACACTGTTAGTTAATGAGAAGATTTAGTTGGATTTGTGTTCTCTGACTTTTTTTGCTTTAGATCGCAAGATGGAAACCCGCTGTTCAAGCTTTAGTCTTTCTGATCAGTTAGGTACAAAGTACAAACCTGGAAATGAGGAGGAAGACCTGCTAAGAACATGTGAGTGTGTCCTTACTCTCCCTCAGTCTATCCTGGGATACCTGTAGTTCATAACATGATTTTTTTAAAAGTTTTTTAATGAGCGATTCTTACATTTTTTAACCCATCTTCCTCACTTCTGCTCCTTTCACTGTCTTTACTTGCACATCATTTGTTAAACATTAGAAAGTATTGACAGAGTTTGAGTTTATCCTGTAATGATTGTTGTGCAGACTTGTGGAGGTGCCAGTTTCTGCTGCCCTTGGTGTCTCTGGCGCTGGTGTTCCTCAGTGTCCTCGTTGGGGTCTGTGCCTGCTTGTGCCGCAGCTTTACACCGACCTTCTGTGTGGGAGTGCTCCATCTTCTTGCAGGTGAGAGAAACACACACATTTACAAAGCAAGATAGTTTTTATGGTCTCTTAAAAAAATATAATATCTTGCATTTTTTCTGAACTGACAGTTTAATTTCTTACTATTTTTACTGCATGATTAATTTTGACAAAAACTAGTGGCACAATCAGTAAATTATATATACACAACATTAGAGTTTTACTTTACTAACACCACCTAATGAAGCCAGCTGTAAAGTTACAGCAGCTCAGACTGTACACCGTACTGTATAAATGAATGGTTTGTGTTTATCTGCTGCTGAATGTCATTTACACAGCTGGAATTGCAGCTACTGGCATGCAGTTTTGAACTTACAAGTTACAGTTGCGATCAATACAATTAGTGTTACTTTGATCAGGCAACAAAAAGTGATTGAAAGGTGATTTCCACATGCTCTTTATACACATGACTCCACATGACTTTGGGACAGAGTTTTAACTGACCATAGTGAGAAACCATTAATGTTTCACTGCATCCAGTTTAAAGTTTTAGAGTTCTTATGTGGAGCTATAAGGTAGAAATAAACACAGAGCAGCAAGTGTTAATATCCTTTTTTCCCCACCTTATTGTTATATTTATGTCCCTGTTACCCGTTTCTCTGATAACATCTCCGATTGATTCAGTCAATCCATTTTGAAGAAGAGTCCAATGATGCGTCAAATGACCTCTTTTATGTGAGAACCTGAAGCACAAAGCCAGGGTGAACAAAGATGGTCGATGCCCACCAGTGTGATACCTGTTATCTCTGAGTGGATTTTTTTTGGGTTTTGTGAAGCTAGCTTACACAAAGTAATCCTGGCTATGAACATACTTGGTAGTACACCCCTCTGTAGTGACTTTTGGCTTCAGCTGTGCATGGCTTACTAGGGCCATAGATACCCAAAACCCTATAAAATCCTACGCCATAACGTACAGCTTAACCTGATGTGCACCTTCCTAGAAATGTAACTACACGTCTGGTTCACACAACCTGAAACCACTGTGATTGTCCTGTTTAGTGCCATCGAGTCCTCCTGTGAACTTCCAGCTACTTATTTACTTAATTTTGCAGTGAGAGAAAACAATCATAGCATCGGTATGATTGTCACCAAGTTCCTGGAGGGAGTTTGCTGAAACTATTGGAATTGACATGAGGGAAAAAGTGGAAAAAGTTGAGGGACAAATATGTTTGCCCCATAAAAAACTGATCATAATAAAGAGCGGGGACCCGGGAGGGGAAAAAAGTCCCAGAATTCTGTTTGTTTTCATCTTGGCTGGCAGTGCATGTAAAACACTGGGGCAATTAACAAATAATGCACTTGCCCCAGCATAAATGCCAGCACCAATGTCAGCCAGGTTACATCGTAGTCTCGACAAAGATTCACACAGAAGTCAAAATGCATGCAAATCATCCAAAACCATTGGTGCTTGTTCCCAAGGTTTCAAGACTGACGACCTTTGAGGGTCCCCAGAACCCACTTTGAAAAGCACTGCACCAGAACATTTGTTCAACCAAAAACCTTCCTCTGCTTTCATTCATTTACTTTGGTCTTAGCCAGAGTACAATAAAGGTGGAGTGCATCTGCTAGATTTGTTTCTGCTTTGCATTAGAAGCTTAGTCCAGTTTTTTTTTTTTTTTTTTAAAGATCCAAATGACCACAAACATAAACGTTCACACGATCTCATCCCGTTCCTTCATCGCTGCTTTTGACTCCTCAGGTCTGTGTTCTCTGGGCACCGTCTGCTGTTTCCTGGCCGGGGTGGATTTGGTCCACCAGTATTTCCCTCTGCCTGCTGGGGTGGAGGGCACCTTGGGCTGGTCTCTTTACCTTGCCCTCATATCCTTCCCTCTGCAGATGATGGCAGCTGCTCTGTTCCTGTGGGCGGCCAAAAGTCATCGCAAAAATTACACTCGCATGACCGCTTACAGGGTAGCGTGAAAGAGAGAGACTGACAATCATACAGTTTAAGACAGCTTACGGGTTTCATTACGTCCTCAGAAAATGGTTTCCGGTTAGGAGAGGATGTAACTAGGATAAAGGGTGCTTTTCACTTCATCTGTAACAGAATTTTCATACTTAAAAAAGGAAAAAAAAACTAATTTCCAGTATCTCAGACCTGTAGAAAGGAGTGGTGGTTTAATACCATTTGAGTTATTTCACCAGTGCTTTTTCTTGCATTTCTAACCTGTGTTTTACCCAAAGCATGTTCTTAATGGTTTTAATCTTTAAGGGTTGCAGATCACTTACTATTTCTGGTGTTAACCATGTTTTTTTGTGCATTATTTTATTGCCTTCCTTTTGGTTGCCATTTTCTTCTGAAGCTGCTCACCACATTGCCCTTAACTTCACACCTGGAGTTATCCAGGACATGGTAGTTTTCTCTGTGCATGAAAAAATATTAAACAAGAGTTTATTTTATTTGTTTTACGTTTTTTTTTCTTCAGTTCTGTTTTTGCATAATTTAAAATATCCAGCCTGTGCATGCCTTTTTATCATCGTCTGTGGTGATTGTTCATTTCAGCCTGTGGTATTTTCTAAGTGTCATCACAAATGTGACCACTCATCTGTCGCCTGTGTTTGTAGATGTATTAATTTAGTTAGTTTGAATATTTAAAAAGACAAACAAAAAAGCTAAAGTGATGCCACACAAACCTGTGACCTTAAGCCCCAAATGATCTGCTATACTGCCATTTTACAGAGGGTTCGCTGCTCAACACCACCTAAATGTTTGCAGGCTGGAGTTTGAGTCAGTTCTCCCATCTTTTCAAACAGTTACTTGTCTGAGTGGTTTGGTAAGCTTTCAGATGTTTACTGTTGATACAGTATGTCAGCGTTTCAGAGTGTGACTTTTTAAAATAACAATCAAATTTTCCAAAAAGTTTAAATCCTCTTGAATCTGTGACCACTTGCACATTTTTGTGTGTGTAAAAGTCCAAAATGAGTAATATGTCAGCACTGATGAATACTAAACAGAACAAACTGTAATGTTTTGTGTCAGAATGATTTGTTACATGTCTGACGTGTAAACACTCTGGCTTTTTGTAAATGTTTTTATGTATCCAGAAGCACACTGTACTGATTATGTCTTAATAAATTTGGCATTTGCTGACTTTTATGTTTGTTTTATGTAATCCCTTTTAACCTCCTAGGATCTGGCGTCCACATATGTGGACATCACATTTTGGGTTGTCTAGACCAGTTACTAAATTTTGCTCTAACAAGGGCCTGATATCCACTTACAGGGACATTACACTGCCACTGTTCTATCAAAATTTAAAATGAATGACCTCTTATGTGGATCTTATTTTTCTCAGAAACAAAAATCAGGTAAAAAAAAAAAAAAAAAAATCAGGTAATTCTTTGTTTTTACATTCATCAGGTCCCAATCAGCCCAAATAGCAAAGAGAAATTAAAAGTGGACACCATGAAAGAGTTTGGGTCTTAGGAGGTTAAAGGAGATGAGTAAAGATGATGAGTTCTTACTTACAACCTTACAATGTCTTGTCACGTCTTACATGTCTTCAGGAAGAACAATGGCAATTTGATATATTTTGTGAAAACAACAAAAGAAAACTTGAAAAAGAAAAATGCGCTTCTATTGAGTGTAAGCGGGTGTGAAAAAGAAGGGTTTTTCAAGATCCAATTGATCTCAGGTCACCAGGCAGCTTGCTCCAAAGAACAGGACCTACAGCTAATCCTGCAGTGTTGGTCAGATTTTAGTGCAAGTAGTTAAAAAAGTGTTTGCACATTTGGAACTGATTGTAGAAATATTTAAAATATTGCCACCTGATGATCTGAGAGGTGTCGGTCATCTGTGAATCACTTCTCATCCCAGAGTTTTCGTCAGATTTCACTCAAAAGTAATATTTTTTGTTTTATGGGCTTTTTTGACCATTACTGTGTTAAGAACCCATTACTGCATGCTTGTATTATACAATTAACTTTATTTATAACAAATTTTCCTTAACACAGTTATAAAGTGTCTGCTGAAAGATTTAAAAACATGTGTAAGGAACATAGAGACAACTGAAATCATAAAAAAAAAAGTCTTTTTAAGCACCGTAGATAAATATGATAGATTTCTTTTGCATCCGTTGGTCATTTCATTGAAAATAATTATCACTCACAGTGTAATGTTAGGACAAACCAATGTTGTAAAGTGTACTTGATAAACACTCTGGAGCATGTAGTTGCACTGACTGATGATCATATTCCTGCTGATAACCGAGCTGATCTATTTATTTTATGTAAATCCAAATCAAATACACAGTGCTAAGAAGATTGTATGTAAAATTCATTCACGTTCATTTATTCAGTCATTCATTAAAAACGATTTCTGCATGTTAAATTTACTTTTAAAAATATGAAATGGGTGGACTTCAACTCTAGAGCCTGTGCACAGAGAACACACCCCTCAGATAAAGCTCGAATAAGCTTCATTTTACATATTAACAGAGGTAGTAGCTGTTTCAGAGCTCCTGTACTGCACTGGAGGATGGAGTTATGTTTTAGACACCTTATATTTGTCAGTCATGAAATCACGTTTGTTCATTTGCATATTTCAAATAATCAGAATAATTCTCATTTACTTTATTATAATTTAAAATTGGGATATTTAAATTTAGCACTCTCAGCCTGTCACTTTTATGGGTGGAAGTGTCAATTTTATCTTTCGAGCTAAATGAAAAGCGATCTTCTTCTCGTAGTAGGCGCACTCATTGACAAAGAAAGGGTAGAGGTCTTCATCGTCATACTTCACTGTCTCCCCGGAAAATGACAGGAATATTGGATCGCCCCGCTGCAGAAGCTTGAAGTCATTATCCTGGAGAAAGACATGCAAATACGGCATTTACTGCTTGACAGTCTTTGAATTCATGAATGTAAATGTTCAGATGAAACCAGGTTAGGAAGGCTTGTTTAAGGCCAAACTTTTACACAACCTCTCAAGGATACCTGAGGGTGTGAGGGAATCTGCCAAAAGACTCAGTATTTATTGTGTGGACACTGGACATGTCTAATGGGCAGGAGACCCGAGGATAAGGATAAGCTAGACAGATAGACTGGAGAGGTTTTAGGTCTCTCAGCTGGCTTGGAAGCACCTAGGTGCTTCTAAAACTGCTGCAACTGTGACCCAGACTCAGATCATGAAAAGTGTGAAAGCTTAGACTATAAAACGTGCATCCATCTTGTACTGTACCTGTAGCTGGGAGTGTATGGCAGCAGTGATTTCCCCAGTCACTGGATTCCTAGGGTAATCTATGCTTTTCACCAAGGTGTATGCTTCTACTTCACCTTCTTCAAATGTGCTTCCTGATGAGGATAAAAGTTGCAGAGTTAGTGGAGTCCTTTCAGACAGAGCTATGGTTTGATTTTGCCTCTGTAGGTCCACCTGATGTTGTTGTTTGCCATTGCACAATTGTTCACTGTTAACCCCACTGTCTAATTTACTGATGTTTGATGACTTAAAGCTTCTCCAGTGAAACTACCCCTCTGGAAATGAGGGAACTGTGTTGAAAAACGACTGTAATACCTAAAGAGTTAATGCAATGCTTTTGATAAACTTCTTCAATAAAAGTAAAAAGTCTGCATTTTATTCAGGTGATGATTGTTTGGACCAACTATTGTAGTATACAGCAGCAAAATTACAAAAAACATGTGTCATTACCCAAATATTTATATATCTAACAGATTGCAGAGGCCACTTTAGTCCCTGCTCCCACTGAAACATCCATGTGAGGTGAAGCTCCAGCCACAGGATGTATTCTATAATTAATTGGTTAACTGTACAATACATTACACATGTGAGGAAGCATATGCATCAGATATGTTTCCCCTCGTTATTTGGTTTGTTTGTGTAATCGGAAAAATTCTTGTTTATTCTCCTGTAAGCTCTTCTGCATGCAGTAATTAAATGCTTGGCCACAGCTGATCACGTTGCAGACTTCATTAACATAAAATTCCACCACAGTTTGTTTCTGTTTTTTTGTCATCTTCTTGTATCTCAAAACCAGAATAAATTTAACTGAAGATATCGCCATGGCAATTGTAAAAAAAAAAAAAACACTGAAAAGTGGCTAACTGAACAACTACAGACTACAAAATAATTTAAATAAATATTTAAACCAAAGCTTAAAAGAATGGGCATGCGCGGCATTTTTAAAAGCGGTAGCATCTTACCAGAATTGAATTCCTGAAGCCAACTGAATACATGATCCACTGCCTCTTTCACCATGTTATAGATATCCGCTCTGACCACACCATTGGGCTGTGGGCCAACCTCTATTGCTGCAAGGAACAAGGGAAACAATCATCTAAATATTTAATAAGCTCAGCTTTGCAAAAGATGCACACAGACACACTTACCAAAGCCATGCTTGCCCACCGATTCTAAAGAATAAGCCTCAGAGATCGGTATGTCCAGCTGGATTGCTCTAACTTCCACAGAAGTCATTTTACTCTGAAAATCAAATATGTTTACTGTTGACTGCACACTGTGCTTAGGTACGATAGGCTGAGCTTTAAAATAAACTACATGTTTATCCCGGATTTAGCTTATAGCTTTAGAACCTGATTTTACTGAGTAACGAACATAACTGCACGAGTGATGTACAAGCAACACAGACATACTTTAAGTTTTTTGATTAGAAAATACTACTACCAGTAGAAACATTAAAACAAAGACTAAGAAAAATTCCTCAGGCAGTTTGGTTAAAAAACAGCAGGATTGGTGCTTGAAGACAACACATTATACAGCTTAATGTGGTTAACTTTTGTGTTTAGGGAGGATTACTGACAGGACTGTATTTGTATCTGTTATTGTCTGTGGTATTAATGACATGATAACAAATGGCAACAATACACATTTAGGCACGTAGAGATGTCAAAGTGACCTTCTCAAGTTCAAATTGAGCATCAGAATGGGGAAGTGACTTTGAATATATTATGGTTGTTGGCACCAGACAGGCTTATCTGAGTATTTGTCTATTTCAGAAACTGCTGATCTAGTGGTTTGAAACACACTGGATGAAAATGCCTTGTTGATGCTAGAGGTCAGCAGAGAATAACCAGACCTCTTCAATTTGACAAGAAGGCAACAGTTACCCAAATAACTATGTGTTACAACCAAGGTATGCAGAACAGCATCTCTGCAGTGTGGTCTTCTGCTGCCATCAGCTAAGACCGGAAAACTGTGGCTACAATTCATATGGGTTTACCAAAATTGCACAACAGAAGATTTAAAAAATGTTGTCTGGTCTGATGAGTCTTGATATCTGATGCAACATATTGATAGTAGGGTCAGACTTTGGTTCAAACAACATGAAGGCATGGATCCACCTTGCCTTGTGTCAAAGTTTCAGGCCATTGCTATTAGTTTAGTGGCGTGGGGAATATTTTCTTGGGACACTTTGGGCACTTTGTTACCGACTGAGCATTTAACCCTAGTAATTTTGCTAATGAGGTCCAAACCTTTATGACCACAATGTACACATCTACTGATAGTTACTTCCAACTGGATAACACATCATGTCACAAAACTCAAATAATCTCAAATGGGCTTCTTGTATTTAAATGGCTTCAGTCACCAGATTAGTCCAATAGAACACCTAAGAACATTACCTACATCTTTGAGGAATGTTACCCGCACTTTGTTGAATCTGTGCCACAAAGAATCAAGCCCATTCTGGAAGTAAAAGCCCAACTCAGTACAAGCGAGTAGTGCCCAATAAAGTGGCCAGTTAGGCCTTAACATATGGGAATGAACTGAGGATTCATCAGAATTTCTGAATTACTTTTGTGATTAACATAAATAATAGGTCCAAGTTTTCACTCATCCAGTACTGAAGAAGGTAAGCACTGTTTCTATTATTTATTTATTTTATTTGCATTCTTGCTTTTGAAAACTGCTGCTGCTATCTCACCATACCATCACTGCGAAGGTTAACCTGACATTTAGCAAAATTTAAGTTATTTAAACTTTAAGATATGAGACCTTTAGTAGTTCACAGTTTATACATATTTTCTTTATCAGAAACATTATAGATGCACATTCCACATGAATGACTTGAAATATCTGTTTGTACTACTCTTGTACCTGTAGGTATTTGAGAATGTGCAGGGTGAACCAGTCTATGGAGTAAAAGATGAGGCAGAGGCCCATGTTGGAAGTGGTGTTGTGGATGTCTATGAGCAGGTCCACGGCCTCTTTGCTTCCTTTGGGCCCAATTTGAGCGTTCAGCTCCTGAGCTCGTCTCAGTTCATAGGGTGTTGAATCTGTTACTGGGGAACTAGAATCAGGAAAATAAAACAAAGATGTCTCACACATAGCAGATTTGAGAAGTTTTACTTTGCTCTCACAGTGTAGCGCAGTTAGCCAAAACCTTTAAAGCTTCATTACCTACATAAAGCTTTGGTGTCAGTTTTGTTTTTGAACTTACTTTAGCAAGGCTTCTGTGAAACAGCGGTTAAGGTCGGTTTCTACGTATCTCCTGCAAACCTCCACAGCCCGTGGGTTTGACAGGACAGTGGAGACAGCAACAGATCCAATTTTATCTATCTTCTCTTTCTGCAAATGTCTCATCATGTAAACCCCTGTCATCTCATTTCCATGAGTGCCACCACAAATGGCAACCCTGGACAGCAGTGGGAAAGACACGGACTCCATCTGTTTCCAGGAGAAAAAAAAAGAGAGTGTTAGCTGAATGTTGGATTCTCTTTTTTTGTTGTATAAACAAACGAACAAACAAAAGTACTGATGATGTCCTGGCAGTCATTCATTGACTAAATGGAGTGTAAGAGTCATAAAGTCCAACACATCTAACTCATTTATGATTAACACTTGATTCTTACAGTGTAAAATTAACTTCAGGAATACGGATCTGCCCCTTTAAGAAGCATGAACCACTGTGAATCCAGTTTTACTGCTTTGGGGAAAAAAAGCAGACAATAGGTGCACTGGAGAGGCAACTCTCCAAAAGACAGTTTTCCAGGTGGTAGCTCTCTCCTTTACCATTTATAGGTAAATCAGTTTATAATAATAAAAATAATAAAATATTTAGCAGCATAAGTGATAAATAGGTGACAACACTCAGTTCATAAGGAACTACAGTTTTACTTCCCTTGCTCTGGCTTGTTTAAGAGAACAGAAGTTGGGAAATTCTGAACCATGGATAAATCTTCCCTGTGGCAGTTTGTTGTTTATACTTTGGTCACCTTTTAAGCATAACAGGCCTTATCGCCTTTGTTTCCTTTTCACCAGGAATACTACTTTAAGAGTTCAGAAGTACAAATAGAGCTGATGAAACAAATCTTGCTATCGAGAAACCTGAAATAAACACTCTTTGTCAACCAGAAAGGCTTTAGGTAGCGGTCCTTTGAAACCACCTTTCCTAACACTGCTCACTCGTCCAATGTCCACACTGGGAACCACAGGGGATCGCACATCTGCTGATAGAGGCCCCAGTTTATTGAGGGAAAGTCAGATACTGCCCTCAATTGAGCCCTTTTATAACTTTCTGTTCAACTGTACTTAAAATATTTAATACATACGTTTGCATTTCAATTCTTATTAAAAATAAATATTAAAAGTGGCTATTTCACATTATTATCTATATTAGTTTTAGAGAACCTGGCATCTGTCGCGATAGTAAGTGGGAATACAGCACAAGGCCACACCTATTCTTTATGATATTTATGCCATCTGAATGCTGCAGTGTCATTATACTCATTATACCCCAGGTTTTGGATCACTGATATGATGCCAGCTGAAGAACTGGATCTGCTATTTACAATGTAGGTGATGGCAGAAATATAAATAGGAGCACACTGCGCTGTCATACAATCATATTACAATGTGTCTGTAAGCACTAGTAAGTGCATATTTACACCTACTACTACAGCAGCAGCAGCAGCAGCAAAAGAGAAAAATAAAGTAGTAAAATCTGAGAAACTGGTTTTTAAGGCTTTGGCAGCTTGCCTCTGTCAATACAGCCAATAAAATATGCATAAAACTGCATTAAATTGACTTCACGTCTTACCTTTCACGTCAAAATTCAGCCTTGTTTAGCATTCACTGGATTCATCAACCTTTGAACCCAGAGGGGAAGTTGTGTCGGGGCAGAAGTGTGCTATTTCATAACCTGTACAAAAAAACACTTTCAGCCCACAGCAGCTGCTTAGCCAACCAACCCACATGCAAGTACAGACTGCTTCGATTGACTGCGCCCGCCTTCAGGCTTCCTTGTGTTTGTACCTTCTTACAGCGGCCCTCCTCTATCTGTTTCTTCAGCTCAAATTTCATTTTTGTGATGTAACAGGAAGTCACTCTGTTGTTTTCTGCTAAACCAGCAGGAGCCGCTCTCATTGCTCTTTGGCCTGTGGTGCAACTTTGAGGTGCTGCAACAATAACAACAACAACAACAACAACAAGTAAATGGCACATAAGATGTTTCACTGCAGAGGAACCCAAACCTCGGCAGATGCTTTATTGCAGCTGTATCAAAACACTCCAAACATTTCCACTGCCACTGCTAACTATGAATAAATATATCTGATAATTTATCAGTAAACAAACACTAAAGGCATGGATGTTTTTGTGCAAAAGTCTGCTTAATTTTTTAGTTTATTGTCTAAATAAAGGTGAAACAGTCTAAGTGATATAGGATTTATTTACAGTAGTTATCTAGCAGCAGCAGTTCTTGGACATCTATTTCATCAATTTCTTATCATACGAATCATTCAAATGAATGAATCTAGTTGAGGAATCTGTAATCTAAAAATGTTAATTACCTCACAACTTTGCAATCTTTCCACTCCATACAACCGTCCGTTTTCTCACAGCCTGCAACTCTCGAAAGAAGACCTAAGCTCCATTTAGACATGTAATCCTTTTTGATCTGTCGCTTGATGATAAGCTGCTTCCTCTCACTCGTTCACTCTGTCGCTCTCTCTTTCTCGTCCTCCGCCTCTGTCTCTCAGTTCAATTCAATTCACTTGATTTCATCTCTTTTATGCTTTAACCCCGCAGGCTGTGCTGGCTAATGGCATTCTAATTTCCTGTATTTATGAAGATATTTCTTCCTTTTTTCCTTGTGTTTATGTGGTTGTGTGAATGTGTGCTTTCTTTTTTAATTTTTATATCAATTTGTCAGGAAGTAGCTCAGAAAGTGGCTCCACTGAATAGTGGTTTACTCATTTTTCTAACAAGTGAAAGATCCCTGGTTTGATTCCAGGAGCAGACACAAGTCTCTTTGGGTCAGGAAGGGCATCTGGAAAAAAATAAAAAATAAATAAAATCAAATATGCAGAACTACCTGTCTTGATAAGAAAACAGCTGAAAGTAGATCTATATGTGCTGTGGTAAAACTGTGTATCATCACATTGAACACAGAATACAATAAAGAAAAACTTCCCGTTGAATGTATTCATACTTTCTTGGGGTTTTAAACACTAAATTCAGCTCCAGTTTCAGACTCTCAACACTGGGCTGAAAGCCTGATCCTGACTCCTGTGACATCTGGCAAACACAACCTGTACTTTGGTGTCTGCAACTGTCCCATCACATGATATTTTGTGGAGACGCAAAGTAAAACTAAAGCTGGAGAGTCACCCTTCATGTAGATGAACAAATGCAAGTCAATATGGGAGTGATCTAAACATGGCTGGAAGTGTTGCCAGAAGTACAAAATTTATATTTAAATCAGCTAAGTGAATAAATAAATAGAAATGTTGCTCTTGTTACCAACCTTGCCCTTTAGGACCCTGTGTGTGATGCAGGCCCTTTAAGCTCTAGCCTCTGTGAAGCGCATGCTGACAGTGCTTCAACAATAATAAACCAGGCAGTGTGTAGATATGCATAGATGTTAAAGCAAAAGTTTTTCAAATGTTGTACAGTGTGTTTGCTGTTTTAAAGTAAAGGAGATAATAGGTCAAATTCATGCTGTGTCAGTGTCTCTGAAAAAGGAGACACTTCAGATTTGGTCCAAAGGGCAAAAGTTAATCTCTGATGAACAAGGTTAGAATAAAAATTAACAATATTAACTTTCCAAGAACACTAAAAGTTTTTTTTTTTTTCTTAACTTCAAGTAAAAAACCAAACTCTCTTTAAAACTAGGGTATTATTCAACAACAAACATGGGTAACATTGTTTACAGTGACATAAAACTGGCAAACTGGGCTGAAATAGTGTGGTTTGGAAAGCTGCCTAACTCATTGTTAGCTATATTAGCATAAAGTTAAAAAACAAACAAAAAACAAACACGAAGGAGTGAGCAATATTCAACCATTAATTAACAGAGTCAAATACAGATCTTGGGTTCACCCTCTCACACATCATTACCATACTCAGTCACCTTTGTAGTTACCTAACTTATATAACACGTGTTTTAAATCTTTTTTAACATACTGCGGTGCTAAATGAGGGCTATAAGTTGGCCTGTCAGTAGTTTACACGTGCTAGGTTTCGGCCTAACAAAAGGACCACACCATCATGTGTGACAGCACGGGGGTGGTGTTTATTTCACCTCTGGCTGTTAAATGGTTTGATTTGTGAGTATAATGTTGTGTCTCACTTAATTAGGTCGGTTTGTTTATACCTCGTTTTGACAGCTGTATTTTACCTCCAGGTCAGCTGGATACATTTACACATTTAGAAATGCTTCCTTGACCTTGAGTAGTACATTCTTACTACTTAAGGGCTCTGCTTCTTTGCTCTTTTGTATTTCTGGTATGATTTTATGATTTAGGAAGGGTGAACTGAAACCATTTTTAAATACTGAGCCTGTTCATAATATCAGCTGATATGAATATATAAAAATAAGAAAATCATATTTTACGTTTTGGTTTTGACACAGTTACCTTTACAGTGAAAAAAAATTGTAATGTTTGATCCACATGATAAATGATAGCTTACTGTTGCTACTACATAACAAATGTAAAGTATCTAAATGGTACTCTGAGGATTCAGGCTAACCAGGCATCCATTGTTAGTGTGCTATCCAGTTTCAAGCTGTGTAGCATGTGAGGAGCACATGCTTCTGTAACTTGTGCTTTTCACGTGCTAGAAACAATACATGCAATATATATCCAACTACAACCTCATTTAGGAGAAAACCATTCAAAACATCTTTAACTAAACAAAAAAATGACTCCTCCTTCTTCCTTGCAACTGTTCCTCTGAATACATGTCCAGTCCTCCACATTGTCTCACTGACTCTGGCTAAATAAAATGATGAATAAACTAATTAAAAGGCGAGTGTATCAGGAGGACTCTTGAAATCTGTGTTTGTAAAATCCAGCTTTGGGCTCTGCCAGTGCTGCGCGTTGCATTATTCACTTCAGGTTGTCTAATTGTCAAGAGATTTATTCTAAAGACACTTCTTCAGCTAAGAGTCTAAGAGGAGAAACACACACAGACGCTGCAGCATTTACTTGTATACAAGGGCGATCACAGAACGCTCACACCAGAGTGGGGGCCCTGTGATGCGCGCTCTGCTCTTGCACTTGTCTTTAATTATACACAAGAAAAATGAATACATTTGACGTGAGCATGTGCGTATGTGATTGTGTGTGTGTGTGTGTGTGTGTGTGTGTGTGTGTGTGTGTGTGTGTGTGTGTGTGTGTGTTCGAGGTCAGAACTGCTTGTTTGTCTTCTTGCTATCGCTGTGAGAAGACTCAGATACAAATATCAGAACATGTTTTATAAAGAACAATCAGTCCTGAACAATGAAAAGAACAACCAGCTCTAAGCAAGGAAATGATCATCATGCAGCATTCTATCACAAGCAAACTTATATCATTAAAAGCTTATACTGACTAAAAAATACAATACCCTAACAAAATACAATTTTCTATTGACACTAATGTTAATAACAAATCAGTTATTTGATGTGTTGCCACGCAGACATCAGCGTCACAATTATAATGCCCAGTAAGTGTTTTGTTTTTGTCCTGCTGTGTATGACTGCAATTAACTCAAAAAGCGCCTCGAGCAATCTTGTTTTTATGAGCTCCTCAGTGACGTGGGTTGTTTGATGTTTCCATATTCTCGCACTTTTACAGAGCGGCACTTGTTTTCAGTATGTATTTACTGAAAGACTGCACTCTGCTGGGTTTTATCATAGAGGCTGTGGGCCATTTTAAGCTGAGCACACTGTGAAAAGACCAAAAGAAGGTCAGAAAGTCTGTTTCCTCTCAGCAAGAACTCATTACCCAGAGGCCACCTCTTCTGGGCCACTCCCTCTTTAAAATGTCAGTGTTCAAAACTGTTGTAAACACGCCCTTACTTCCATACTGAAAAGGTCAGGAGCTATTTAGTAACAGCTGATAGTATCATTAGCTGTATCCTAAACTTTCACCCTCTTTTCGCTTTGAATAATTCAGGCATCAGTTATTTAGTCGGGGGGCGGCAGTGGGGGGTATGGATGTGTCTTCTTGTCAGGTGTCTGATCTCTGTGTGAGGTTTGATCAGTGAAAAGCAAATCACATCAGAATAGGCCGACAAAAGGAGTCTGACCCTGTGAGAATGAGTAAACTTTTAATACACAAAGTAATACTATTTTTATTTTCAGTTTTTATTAACAAATGCAACTGTTTGGGTTTAATAACAGTTTGACCTTAATCATTGTCATGTACCAAAATAAAATTAAAAGGTGAATCTAAATTGCCCATAGGTGTGAATGTGGGAGTAAATGTGAGTGCAAATGGTTGTCTGTCCTTGTGTGTTAGCCCTGCGACAGACTGGCGACCTGTCCAGGGTGTACCCCACCTCTCGCCCTATGACAGCTGGAATAGGCTCCAGCACCCCCCACGACCCTGTAAAGGATAAGCGGAAGCAAATGGATGGATGGATGGACAATTACTGTTTTAATCTACTGTCATGAAGAAGCTCAGAAACAGAAAATAGATCTTTTATAGACGTGTTCATAAATTAGTCCTACATCCAAAAATTTTTTGGCTTTAATCTGAAACAAGAAATACTCACAAAAGTGAGTACACCCCTCACATTTTTGTAAATATTTTGTTGTATCTTTTCATGGGACAACATTGAAGATATGACACTTTGACACAATGTAAAGTAGTCAGTGTACATCTTGTATAACAGTGTAAATTTACTGCCCCCTTTAAATAACTCAACATACAGCCATCATTGCCTAAACCGCTGGCAACAAAAGTGAGTACACTCCTAAGTGAAAATGTCCAGTTTGTGCCCGATTGGTGTCATGTGACTCGTTAGTATTACAAGGTGTGAGGTGCAAATGGGGATAAGGTGTGTTGTATTTGGTGCAATTGCTCTCACACTCTCTCATATTAGTCACTGGAAGTTTAACACGGCACATCAAAGCAAAGAATTCTCTGAGGATCTGAAAAAAATAATTTTTACTCTCCATAAAGATGGCCTAGGCTATAAGAAGATTGCCAACACCCTGAAACTGAGCTGCAGTACGGTAGTCAACACCATACAGCAGTTTAACAGGACAGGTTCCAGTCAGAACAAACCCCGCCATGGTCGATCAAAGAAGTTGAGTGCACATGCTCAGCGTCACATCCAGAGGTTGTCTTTTAAAAATAGATGTATGAGTGCTGCAAGCATCGCTGCAAAGATTGAAAGTGTGGAGAGTCAGCTTGTCAGTGCTCAGACCATACGCCACACACTACATCAAACTGGTCTGCATGGCTGTCATCCTAGAAGGAAGCCTCTTCTAAAGATAATGCACAAGAAATCCCGCAAACAGTTTGCTGAAGAGAAGCAGACGAAGGACATGGATTACCTGTGGTCTGATGAGACCAACGCAAACCTATTTGGTTCAGATGGTGTTAAGGGTGTGTGGCAGGTGAGGAGTACAAAGACAAGTGTGTCTTGCCTACAGTCAAGCATAGTAGTGGAACGTCATCGTTTGAGGCCGCATGATTGCTGATGGCACTGGGGAGCTACAGTTAATTGAGGGAACCATGAATGCCAACATGTACGGTGACATACTGAAGCAGAGGATGATCCCCTCCCTTCAAAAACTGGGTCACGGGACAGTATTCCAACATGATAACAACCCCAAACACACCTCTAAAAAGACCAGTGCCTTAAAATAAACTGAGGGTAAAGGTACTTGACTGGCCAAGCATGTCTCCAGACTTAAACCCTATTGAGCACCTGTGGGGTATCCTCAAATGGAAGGTGAAGGAGGGCAAGGTCTCTAACATCCACCAGCTCCATGATGTCATCATGGAGGAGTGGGAGAGGATTCCAGTGGCACCCTGTGAAGCTCTAGTGAACTCCATTTCCAACACATTTAAGGCAGTGTTGGAAAATAATGATTGCCACACAAAATATTGACACTTTGGGCACAGTTTGAACATTTTCACCTAGGGGTGTACTCACTTTTGTCGCCAGTGGTTTAGACATTAATGTTGTTGAGTTATTTTGAGGTGACAGGAAATTTACACTGTTATACAAGCTGTACACTGACTACTTTACATTGTGTCAAAGTGTCATATCTTGAATGTTGCCCCATGAAAAGATATAACAAAATATTTACAATAATGTGAGGAGTGTACTCACTAGCACCCTAAAGAGACTATATTCTACACTTACTGGTTTTACTGAGCTTTATTCTCTATAAACAGATTCTGTATATGAACCACTAAGTCCGGCTAACCTATGGGCTCTCACATCGGCTGAACCTCTTACATAATACAGACAAACCCATAAAATCCTGACACCACGAGCTTTGCATGGGATGAAACAGTTATTAAGGATTTAACGGTATCACCCTCAGGCTGATTTAAAGCTTCAGACAGATCTAATGCTACAGCAACATTTTGTATGTTTTACAATGAAATTTATTTGATTTCTCCTGAAGTTATGACCAAAATTTGAGCAAAAAAAGCAAAAAATTATACTTGTTTTAACATTTATTGTCACGTTTAACCTAGAATACTCCAACATCTTTAAGCAGATAAGTGATAAATTAACACAGTTCATCGTAATGCTGGATCTTCATGTTCCACCAGTGGTAAGCGTCCACCAGCGATGCTCCACCAATAGAAAGAACTTTCAAAACTGCAGGATAGGGTGTCAACATGATATCCAAAATATTTATTACATTTAAATCAAATGTACATAAGCAACACACAATACCATCAACCACAGATAATACAAATGCATTTCTAGGGACAAACAAAATTTGAAAAGTAAAAACAAAAAAAAAACACCTGCAAAATCTCAATCATCATTTAAACCAGTGTGTTTAGCAGTCTGTAATTTATGAATGTAGAACACTTCCTTGTCTTTCAGATTCATTTGTCTGTCACTTTTTCCATATGAAATTAGGAATGTGATCAATTCCAAGGGCTTGTAATGTGGATTTGATGGTATTGCGGAAGTGCAAATAGCCAGTAACAGTTATCCCAATAGCAACCCATTTATTTATTATATTACTTGTTTATTTGCCTTTGAATTATGTGTTTTAGCTGAAAGAGGTCTATGACTTCAACCAAAAACAATATGTGTTTCTAATAACAGACACTGACAGAACTGCATAAAGTATTAATTTCTCCTTAAAAGTCTGTGTGCTTGTTTGATTGTGCAGACTAAAATGTGAAAACTAGGATCAGAGAGTTTATATGTTTGTTTGATTTGTTGAACGATGGCAGACCCATGTGGAGAATTCTCTCTGCCTCACCGGTCACATGTCCTTTGGGCACGTCGCGCGTCTGTGGCGCATCTTTGTAGAGATCTCTGGCAGCAGCAGACTGAGTGAAACAGATCGGACCGTGCACACCTGAGGAATGGAAAACACAACCAGAGGTCTGACCAACCAGTTCGTGCAGCCTCCGTGGCGCGTCGCGCTGTGGTCGGTGGCTTACAGCACAGTGCTGGCCGTGGCGGTCTTCGGGAACCTGATAGTGATTTGGATTATTCTGGCGCACAAGCGGATGAGGACTGTCACCAACTATTTCCTGCTGAACTTGGCTTTCTCTGACGTTTCCATGGCCGCTTTCAACACGCTCATCAACTTCATCTACGCGGCTCACGGAGAGTGGTACTTCGGGCAGGTGTACTGCAGGTTCCACAACTTCTTTCCCGTCACCGCCGTGTTTGCCAGCATCTACTCCATGACCGCGATCGCCATCGACAGGTACGACTGCGTTAATATTAAGCTGGAGAGACGCGGAAGCCCTTTCGGTGACCTCTTTTTACGAACACTTTTTTTTTTTTTTAGTTTGGTTTATTTTAAAATGACCCCCGCTGTACATCAGTTGCAGCTGAACAGTAGTGTTCAGTGTTATTTTATTCACTGCTTCGTTAATTGTTTTGTCTGAATTTGGTCTGAAAATACTTATTTTTAAATTGTTAAAGTTTTAATTTTTTTCCATCTCTAACTTTAAAAATAAACTACAACTGATGAATTACACACTTTATATGCCTGAAAATGGGTCTTTGGGTCTAATGAGGTCTTGGGTAAATAGTATTCTGCCACAGAAACGGCCATTTCAGGGTTTGCATCCCACCTACCATGGAGAAACTCACACTTGTGGGCATCAACTGATAGCTGAGCTCACTCACTCACTAAGTTGTGGGCTCTCGGTTGTAGGTACATGGCGATCATCCACCCTATGAAGCCTCGTCTGCCTGCTAAAGCCACTCTGGGGGTCATTGTCTGTATCTGGAGCTTGGCTGTGGTTCTGGCCTTCCCGCTCTGCTACTTCTCCACCATCCGAACTCTGCCCCAAAGGACCGTCTGCTACGTGGCCTGGCCCCGCATGGCTGAAGACTCCTTCATGTGAGATCACACTGACACCCTCCTCTGTTTTTCTCCATTGCTAAAAACTTAACCATCCTTATCACAATTCAGATTTGAGCTGTCTTGTTTCTCATAGCTTGCATCACCATCACTCCATCTAAAGCTGCTTTGGCCAAGCAGCTTCACACACTTCCCTTAAAAGCTTGGCATCTGCTTCATTATTTGCACAGGTATCATATCATAGTTACAGTTCTGGTCTACATACTGCCCTTAGTGGTGATGGGCATCACCTATACCATTGTGGGGGTGACACTATGGGGAGGTGAGATCCCTGGAGATTCATCTGATAACTACCAAGGACAGCTACAGGCCAAAAGGAAGGTAATCACTGTGCTCATCCAATGCATTCATCCTCTGCCTTAATGATTTTCTTTTGATTAATAATGTAAAATGTTTATGGAGAAAAACAAACTTGAAATTTAACATAACCTGTTCAATAATCAAATTTTACAGAAAAGGCAAATGTTAGGTCTTCTACATTTACTGTAGCTAACCAAGAAAAATGGCAAAAGTTATTTCTCCTATTTGAGAAAATATATATATATTAAAAAAACACTTACCTAAAACCAGAGAGGAAAACTACCAGCTCTGTAACTGAAATCCAACATGCAAAGTCTTTCCATCTTAAAAGTGATACAACAAGTAATGAAATGTTGAAATGCTTTAAGTTAATACTGCGTTAAAACATCCCAGGAGAAGCGATGGTATGCTAGTGCACAACAGCTATAAGAGTGCAGATGTTTGATGACACATCTGCAGGTTTAAAGGAAATCCCAACACAATGAACAATCAAATGAAAAAAAATAAAATAAATACGAGCACGTCCGCTGACCGCTTCCAGCTTTGATCAGTAAAATGTGATGCAGCAGCGGTTCAGCTTTTATCTGAAAACCATATACAGAACAAATGCACCCGCACAAGCTGTCTCTTTATTGCCGGGCACTAATGTTGACCTTTGCAAACACAACCCATCGAAACAGCCTGATCACACAGAAGTAAAGAAACTGGCCACATCCTAATAGCAGAGGATGGGATCCGGAGGCAGTCGATTCACTCCTCAGCCAGACGGCACAGTGTGCTTTCCAGCAGCTACTGTGAGTGCTGGGTTGAGCAGGGATTAAGGTCATTGCAGATGTCATGATGAGCATCTATCAAGATGGGCCTGGGATTAACGTCAGTTCATTGATAAATGCTCCATGTAGGATTATTCAAAGAGGGACCCTAAGGGTCAGACACTGGAAGTATTCATTGATTAAGGGTGTGTTGGATGGAATTAAAAGGAATAAATCTGTGGTTTTATTTGTCTTTGACCCAGCAACAGTTTCCCAGTTTGATTTTAATGATCTCATATATAGTTTTAGCCATATTTGGCACTTTTTTCCTGCAAACTGAGGACAGAGAACAAAACAACCACATACTTCTATAAAGTTTAAAACGAGTCTGTTGCTTGCAGGAGTCTTTTAAGAATATTTCATGGCACTGCATCAGATAAGAAGCATGCTGTTGCAGATGCGCTTCTGCTCATGAATCGCTGCCTGCTCCTTTTTAACCCCCCACAGCTTTGCATTGTGCTGTAACTCGCTGATGTGTTCTGCGGTGCTCTCTCTTCCATCCTACCTGAAACCTCCTGGGTACTGGTGCGTCATGCCTGACCTTTCCCTCTCCTCATGACAGCCATCCTGGATTCAATGAATCGAAATTATAATTACAGAGAGATAAAAATGGTCAATAAACTCATTATTTCCTACGCTGTGCATCAGAGCTACCACGGTGCCAAATGTTGTACACTTAAGTGGCATTTAGAGATATGTTTGCACTCATAATATGATATTTCTCCTGCTAAGAATGATGTTTAGGATGCAGCTATGGATAGTATGGAAGTTTGAATAAGGAACAATTGCAAAGTGTGACAAAGTGGAATTAATCTAAACTAGCAAAAATGTAGCTTTTGAATATGAAGATTTGCTGGATACAGTTTAAACTATATGTAGTGTGAAAGGTATAAAGTATAGTGACAAATCAATCATCCAACAGCGTTTCTCTGTCCCTATCAGCTCAGATTCAGTTTTACATCCTCCACTTTTTTGTTTAGCTCAGTTTCAGCCCAATGAGCAGCCAATAGGTAATTAGAAACTCAACATCAGATTTTTATTCAGACATTCTGTGGTCTGACAACTCAGATGTAGATTTTTTTTGTTTCACTGTCCAGTGAGGAAGACAAATAAAGCAGCTTACTGGATACTGTATTATTCTTTCTTTAGTCTTTATTTTCATTCTCATTAGAGCCTTTCTGGGGTAAAAGACAAGACATACACAAACAAGGCAGGAGGAAAACAAATTACCCAGATCCATTTGAGTTTCTGCTGCACGCTTACATCTTTAGAGTTATACAAGTTAAATGGTCTCAATCTCTTCCCCAAGGCGTTCCCAAGCTACAGAGCTTACATAAAAATACACATTCAGCATTAGTGGAATTCCTCCTAATCAACATCAAAACCTCACTAACTAATACCAAATGGAACTATTTGGTATTAATAATAATAATAACTGGTAATTTTCCAGTTGAAAGGCTTGTGTCAGTGTTCTATCATTTATGCAAAGACTATTGTTAAAAAGATCAGATGTCTTGGTTTCCCTCAGCATATCAGATATTCTCAGCTCCAGTTTTCATGCATCTATCCTTCACTGTACTGGTACATCCCCATATATAATAAAATCCTGTGCAATCAAATATTTGCTTTAGATTTACCACCACCATGATTTAAAGACACCTTTACTGTATTGATGCTTTAAGAAACTAAAGATAGGAAAGAATAATTTGTTCCTGTTTCTATTCATGGTGGTATGTTCGGATTATGATATAGTCATTTGTACATATTTTTTAAAACATTTTTTTTTTGTGATGCTAACAGCCTGCTACAAAACTTCTGATTATTTTTTTCCATGGTTTATTGTCTCAGATGCCACATCTGAGTTTATCTCATAATTCCCCAGACAAGGATGTTGTGTTATTATGTGATACGAGCACATTTTCTCGCAGTTACTTATGTTACATTTGCCATTTTGCACACTGAAGTAGGCTGTCTGTCAAAAATCACTGTGCTGTAAAATAGACCCGTTTGCAGCACTTTGACAGCAGGAAAATCACGTGTCACTCCTGACACTAATGAAGGCTCTGTTCTTTTCAAGTGCCCCAGCGAGACACGACAGTGTGGCAGCGAGCCAGCATGCAAAATACCAGCACCCAGAAATAGAAGCAGCTGAACGGAATTAAGCCATCATTCATTTTATTACTGGTGCCTCTCCTTTTCCGCTTTCCTGTGAAATGTCAGAATGTCTTCTGGGGGTGGGGGCCCGCCTACTGATTTGCCCTCCTGCTGATGGCTTTTGTCCTGCAGGTGGTGAAGATGATGATTATTGTAGTGGTTACCTTCGCCCTCTGCTGGCTGCCGTATCATGTCTACTTCATCGCGACGGGTCTCAACAAGCGTCTGAGCAAGTGGAAGTACATCCAGCAGGTTTACCTGTCCGTGCTGTGGCTTGCAATGAGCTCCACCATGTACAATCCCATCATCTACTGCTGCCTCAATAGCAGGTGAGTCCAAGTCAGTCTACCTCATCACCTCACCAACACTAATTAGAGCATAACTGCATGTCAGCGTTTTGTCGGCTGCAGGTTTCGAGCTGGTTTCAAGCAGGTTTTCCGCTGGTGCCCTTTTGTCCGGGTGTCGAGCTACGATGAGCTGGAGCTCCAAAGCACAAGACTTCGACCGTGTCACCAGAGCAGCGTGTGCACCAGCATCCTGAGCAAAGACAAGAGCACTCGTGGAAACAGGTTGAAACCCAACTCTGAGCTGAATAATAAAGACAGTTAGGGTGTTTCTGATCCAATGAGCGCACTCCAGCTCAACCTGAATTTTTTAGTTGTGGATTTTTTTATTTCTTTTACATTATTTTGAGCTGATTGCTTCCTTTTTTTTCCCTGTGATTTTTTTTTTTTTTTTTTTTTTTTGACAAACTCAAAGTCTGTTAGTTGCCCCTCGTACAAGAAAAGAGACCAGGGGGGAAGAGAGCTTTTCAGTCTGTGGCACCAAGGGTCTCTGAAACTGTTTACCACTCTGGCTTTGTTTAGCAGACTCTGTGAGGTCTTTTTAAAAGAAAAAAAACCAACAAAATTTGAAAACGCTTTTATTTAATCAGGCCTTCTGATGAATTCTTTTTTTTATGTGTGTTTTTATTTATTTTGATTCTGTTTTAAAATGCTTCTCTTTTGTAATTAATTTTGTTTAATTGTTGTACATCGATTTGTGAATTTAATACCTGTGAAAAGTGCTATATAAATAATCATTATTTACTTATTATGAAGGATTAAAATGGCACGCAGAAGGAGAAGAATGATACAACTAGGCAGAAAAAGGCAGCCTCTTTGCTGGTGGTTAAAAACAAACCAACAAAAAGAAAAACAGGTATGTAGTTGTAAAGCCCTGCCTGTTGATTTGGGCCTTTTATTGTGCCTGACAGCTGACAAAGGAAGTGATGGTGCATTAATCCTGAACACACATAAATCATAGACATACATCTTTTTGATGAATACTTTTGTGGATTATTCTAATTTTAGAAATCATAAATATAACTATGAAATGTATCTGTTTTCCTTTACTATTTTACTATTACTGCCTTCCATTGGTTAAAATGTTTAATAGTTTCATTTTTTTTTTATTATGACATGTTTCTGAATATATTTTTGTTAATAAATTGTCGAAACTTCATATTTTTCGTTGTTTTGTCTACATGAATGTTGTGGGTGTATGTGTGTAAATTGAATTATGTGATCATGTGAGAAATTACATATGTGGTGGGGTTTTTTTTTGTTTTTTGGGTTTTTTTTTTTTGCAAAGGCACTAAATCACACCATACAACTGTGACTACATTTAATTTTTCATAAATGCATAACAAAGAATTTTAAATATTTCTGTTACTGAGTACCCAGAGGTAAAAAGGGAGAACTTTCTATAAAAAGTATGAAAAAATTCAATTTCTCTTGTTTGTTCTGATTACATTAACACATTTGACATCATTGTAGATCTCAGTGGCTCTGATTAACTTCAGCATCAACAGCAATGTTGCTTTACTGACTTTAATGTCTTTAAATCAGTTCTAGTGACACTGTTGTTGAAGGTGTTCAGATGTTACCAGTGTTTCATGTTTGTACATGTAAATTCACAAGTGCTTGCTGATGCAGTTGCAGGAAGCATGTGCTGTGTGAACGGTGTGATCTTTCTGTATATTAGTGTTCTAACAGTATGTAGGTATTAATGTAAGTAATTTGCTAATAATAATAATAATAATACGTATTATAATATTTAAATATTTTGCTGCTGACTCACACATGAACACAAAAAAAGAAATATTTAGCCTTTACAGTGAATGTGTGTTTGTGTGTGTGTGTGTGTGTGTGTGTGTGTGTGTGTGCGCGTCACTAATGTGAAGTCTAATGATGAGTGTTACATTTAGACAGTAATTATTGTCCGGCGACTGGGCCAGTGATGTATTATGGTGTTTAATTTGGGGAACTTGGACTTAATGTGTATATTTGTAAAAACAAAACAAAAAAATCGTTAATTGTAGGTAAAATGTTTGTGTGATCACATTAAATTTGTTGTAAAGCCTTTTGATTTTTGCATGTTGTTTATTTGATGTGGAAACAGAAGGAATCCTTGAGGCATGGTGTCTTTAGATGCAGTCTTAGAGGAAGAGCATTGCTGACTGTAACGACTAAAAAAAGCATTCTAAAACTCGTGAGCCAGTATTTTACAGATATACACACACTGAAGGAAGTTGTAAGCAATATTCAACTTAGAAAATGTTCACTGATGAAAATGTAAAAATGGATGAGTTCACAGATTAATCAAAGAAAGACAGAAAACTGATACCTACGATACTAAATCCTATTTTTTGGTTCAAAGATTCAGTTCATCTGTCAGACTCATAGTTTACTTACATGTGACATTGGCTGTGGCTGCACATGAGCCTAAACATGTAACCCAGTGTGGTCTACACCAATTTTCTGAACCTAAAAACAAAATTTCTCAACTATTTGGATTTTCTATGTGCCACTCTGCCTTGTTCTCAGTCCTCTCGTGCCAGCCCATTAAAAAAATCCTGGAAACACTCCTGCTGTGGGGAGTTAAAGCTCCACAACACTCAGTCTGAATTCAGCTGGTCACAGCTGCAAGTAATTCCCATCTCTCATTTGTTGTCATTCTTTTAAAGTACACAAGTACAAGAAATAATAAACACATGCACAAATAATAAATGTGAATTGGGTCTGTAATTCATAACATATGACAGAAGCAGAAAAGAATATTTGATTATATTTTGGCAGCCTACTTTAAAACTTTATTTGGTAGATACTACAATCTGCCAAATAAAGGGCCAATAAATTGTGAAATGAATAAACAAAGCAGTACTGTAGATGATAACACTCAGGAAACTGTTTTTACTAAACAGTTACAGAAAACAAAGATGAGGCCGCAAACACTGATACAAGCCACAGGGTGGAGACAACAGCTGGAGGAGACCTGAAGACATGGAAACAAAGCAGAGAGGGGGTTTACTGTAATATCGTTTTTTTAGTTACTAAAAACCCAACATGAGACATTTCCAGATGGTAAAACCTCAGAGATTCAGAACATTTTGAAATTAATAATTTATTTGAAATACATATAAATTTTTTAAGTAGCTGGATATATGAAATGTTTTCATGTGCTTTAAACGGTAAATATTTATGTCTTTAATACCACACTGCTTCCAAGATCAAAATTTGTGAAATTAATATGAAAAATATTTCACTTTAATTGAGAGAATATGAATCTTACCGTGAAGAGATGTAACAGTTGTGTGAGCTGTTCAGTCCTGAGTGGTTTAAAACAATCTCAAGGTATTCGTCACCATCCGATGTAGTTTTTGTTTCCACTCGTTCCACAGTGAAAACTTCTGCTGGCGATAAGAGTACTTCATCCTGTTCTTTACCGCACATGTAGTCTTTCAGGTTGACAAAGAAACAAGAAGTGAGATGTAAAATAGTACTCTCAGTGACATCTTCAAAACTCTGTAGCTCTTCATAGTCTGAATGAGCTAAGGTGAAACTTGTAAATCTCACTGTGGAGCCTTTCTGTGGTTGGTTTTGACCATCTTGAAAAACATAAAAGTTCTTGCACTCCTTTGGCTTCAGCAGCCTCATGGAGTCCATCAGCAGGAAATGAAGAGACTTGAAGTGGAAGTTGTTTTCATAGATGTTAACATTTCCACCCATTGTCTCTATTGCATTGTTCAGTATTTGTATGAACGATTTATCCCCTTGAGGATAGACTGAAAGTGCAGCAGTATGCTCTTTTCTTCCTCCAGGAATCTGCTTTGAACACTCGATACTTTTAGTCCACGCTTTCTGAAATCCTTCACTGTTGCTTAGTTCTTGTTTTAACACGTCTGACTCGATGAACTTCTTCATGGCCTCATCACGGCATCCATCATACTGGTCATCTACAACATCTGTGGTCTTTTGGACATCCAGTAATCTTGTATCCTGTGCGGTCACCTTTAATTGAGGTGTATCACATTTTAAAAAACACATTTTTAAATGTATAATTTTTCTAACCTTCTAATATTTTTTTAAACACAATTCTTACTTTGTAGCAGACAAGTGTGAAAATTATTGCAGCAAGAAGCACTTTTCTTCTGCACCCCATTTTTTGTTCTCTTCTTCTTCTGAAAGAAAGCACTGCAGGATCAAATGTGGACAGAAAAAAAAACTTTAACACTTTACACAATCCAGAAACTTGGACCTGACAAGATATAAATAATCTGTTAATTGTTTGGTTTCTGTGGAATTTGGCAAGTTTAAAATTTTAAATGTTGGAAAGATTGAAAAGCACATACCTGAAGCAAGAAGAGTAAACTTGTGTTAGCAACTCACAAAAAGGCTGCATCAAACTGCAGGGAACACAGGGTGTGGAGTGGAATGAATCAAAATGTCATACAATAGAACTTCTTAGTCTTTCCTGTGGAAGGAAGTAAAAGGGCACTGGGGGTCAGTTATCCAGTTATTTATCCTGCTTAAGCTACCCAATTCCTCTAAGCTTGTTCAGGTTTGTTGTAAAATGCTTTATAGCCAGAGTAATGGTTGCATAGTTTTGCCCCTTCAAACCAGCAATAATTTATCTGTGTTCTAACATAATTTCAGTACAGCTGATGGGGCCAAATACCTCAGTAATCCTTCCATGCAGCCTTTATCTAAAGTAAACAGGAGACTCCAGCAGCCCTAGTTGAACATCTTAAAGTTACAGTGTGACAAGTTCTGAGCTCACAGTACTGTTGTCCACACTGAGCAGTAACTTAACACATTAACCTCACTACATGATTTTGCTTTGATAGTAAGTAGTGTCATGATGTACCCACTTACAAACATTTCACTGTGACATGTCAGCAATCAGCATGGAAGAAATGTAACAATAATTTTCTTAATATAAACTTAATATAAAGTACTAGTGAAGTAATCACTTGATGCTCTTCATATGATATAACTGGTAAATTAAGCACTAATCTAAACACTTTTTAGTGCACACATACCTGATGACTTTCCACTGTATGTAGCATTGTTTTCTCCGCTGTTCTCTGGTGCTTGTTAAGAGTAAATTCCTGCTGAGCAAGATCATGTTCTGTTTCCTACTTTTCACTCACGCCCTCCCTTGCTTTGCAGGAAAACATGCATGCTAAAACTTAGGTTTGCAGATCACTCTGACAGGACTTTGTACTGCAAAACTGTTCAGTTAGAACAGAGGAAGGAGGGAGTGCTGTGGATTCAAGCAGTACCAGGCGTAGAGATTAGATAGAGTTTCATATATTTCACATATATTTCGACATGAATGTCCATGGACGGACTTGTTTTCCAGCACATCCCACAGATGCTCAACTGTGGTGTTGACTCAAAAAATGAGTTTGAGTCAACACCTCAAACTCATTGTTGTGATCCTCAAACCATTCTTGGACCATTTTTAGTTTGTAGCACCTGCTATTGTAGCATTTTGGTAATCTCAGTCTCACACTGAACGTGCTCCTGTGACGAGCAAGCATGTCATGGAGTGGGTGGAAGGTTTTGTGCAGCATTTTCATTATCTTGGACAACATCCTGCTCTTAGACACCACCCTAAGTGATTCCAGCTCCATCCCCACAACATTACTGGCCTTGTGGATCAGTTTATTGAGTCTGTTGGCATCTACATCCCTCAAGCTGCTGCCCCAGCATGCAGCATAGAGGATGGCACTGGCCACAGCAGACTCAGAGAAAGTCCTGAGCATTGTCTGACAGATGTTAAAAGACCTAAGCCGCATCAGAAAATAGAGATGACTCTGGCCCTTCCTGTAAGTGCAGTTGTGTTTTTAACCCCATCCAGTTTATTATCTATGTATACTCCAAGGTTTTTACAGTCCTACAAATGTCCACATCAACTCCCTGGACTGAAACAGGGGTCACAGGTTTCCCGGTCCTCCTAAAGTCCACAATCAGTTCTTTGGTCTTTGTCAAATTGAGCTGCAGATGATTCTGCTTGCACCACGTGACAAAAGAGTCAACCATAGCCCATTACTCCATCTCATCACCCTCACTGATGCATCCCACATTTTAGCCCACTCTTCTTTCCAGAATAGTTTGAATTCAGCCACATTGCTGGGTTTTGCAGGTTTTATTTATATGATTTCTTGATTCAACGGGACTGTGTGGCTGTCCTCAGCTTTCCAAAACATGTAGTGAATCACAGTTAAAAGATGATTTTGGCAGATGGGTCGGAGGAAATTGTGTAAGACAAAAAAATTATAAATAAACTTTATATTACGTTTGAAATGCTGTAATATAGTTCAAATCAAGGCTTTTATTTTGTTAAAACGCAGTTTTAATCCAGGGAGTGTAAATCCTGTGCTGTTGGTGTTTCCGGTACTGACAATACTTAATATTAAGCGCTTGTGTACGTATAAACACTTCAGACTTTAATAATATGAACTATGAAGGTAAGAAAAACTGCTCTTTTCTGGCTGCCAACGGCTTTCTCCGGTCTTGAAACCGGAAACAGTCTCAATTCCGGTTCCCGACGCGCCAAAAACGAAAAACAAGACGTGACGTTCCGCACGTCTGTTTACATCTGTAGTAACCATTCATCCTGACCGAGTGACGAGAGACTAGGTGGACATAAACACAACGGTAAAACAATTTAATTACCTCCTTAAACCTTAGTAACCTTTAGCATGATCTCACTTCAAAGTTAATGCGAGCTAATTTACAGTTACATTAGCTTTGTTTCACTGTTGTTCACTTTGACCGTCTAAGTGAACAGTCTGTGCCTGTGTACAAATAGGTAGTACAGTAGATAGATTACAGTGGCTGAAGAAGTATTTACGAGTACTTTACAAGTACTCATACTTGGAAAATACAACATTACATGTAAAAAAAGAACAAAAAACTTGACATTTCAGAAACAGATTTTTGACTCTTTAGAGTAGAATGACTCGGATATCAGGCAGATGTGCAGCAGGATATAACTGTTATAACTGTATAACATATTTGCCCATTTTACATACTGCGAAGGCTCAGCTGCCAGATATGAAGAAAAGTACACAAGCAAATCACACAAAGTTAGCAAATCACACTACCTGCTGTGGCCTTGTAGCTTGCCAGTTTATAAGCTCACAGTGTATAGGTTACAGTGTTCTTAAACTGTAGTGCACAGCTCCATCTAATCAATATGTAGTTTTTATTTCAGGTTGAAGAATGACAGGATAACTAAAGATCACTGAGTGAAACTGTCCTTGAGTGAGTATAACAGAGAATTTGCTAATTGGAGGTTAATACGGACTTGAAGATGAGTAAGTGGGGGGATCGACTGAAGAAAGTTGAGCAGCTCGCTCAGTCGTTCCAGAAAAATCCTCTGACGACACCTTACAAGCCTCGACTGTGGCCCTGCCAGCCTTCGTCTGTTTGGAAATTCTTCCCTCGTCAATGCATGGCTATCAGCTTCGCTCAGAGCTGCAAAGAGGTACACAAGACCCTCTCCTTTAATGTTTCCATACTGTATGTGGAGGGGAAGTTGCTGAATTTTGTGCCTTTCACTTTCAAGGCTGTGCACGTTTTTGCACTTGAAAAAGAAAAGGAGGCGGTGGGTCAAAGGATTTACCTGGTTACCAGTTACAGTGAGCTGTGGTTTTACTACAGGTAATATAAATATATATCAGTTAATACTGGCTTTGGATGCAGCTCCTTTTGTGCTCAGTAAAAAAATTATGTTCAGCTGTTGATTCTGTGTATTTTTACAGGACTTACACCCAGTCTTTGATGCACTGTTACGAGGTGATACCAGAGGGAGCTGTCTGTAAGCTCTACTTGGACTTGGAGTTTCACAAACCTTCAAACAATGGATCTGATGGGAAAACTATGGTGTCTTTGCTTATCCAGGTGGGGTCCATTTTTCTGCTTTACTACTTCCTGTTCAAAGGAGTTTAATAAAGCAGCTTGATTCACACACATTTGGACATTAATTATGAATGGATTTACATAGACTGTAGTATTTTCATAGTGAGCCTTGAAATGACTGCTGTTGTTGTCAACTGGAAAGATATACAAATAAAACTGATTTGAAATTCCTGAAGAAGGAGTTTATTTTACTGCTAATAATGAAATGTAGTAATGAAAATTAATCTGTAAACACTAATGGTTATAACTTGCTTCTGGACCCTGACGTCTGACTAGTGAGACACATTTATGTACAGCACAAAGTCCACAAAAGGTGGGACCCTGCGTATAATGTGAATGAAAACAGAATGCAAAGATTTACAAATCTCTTTGACCCAGATTTTATTCACAGTTGAGCACAGAAACACTATGAAGTGCCTAAACTAAAAAAATGTACAATTTTAAGAAAAATAACAGCTCATTTTGTATTTGATCGCAACATGTCTTAAAAAAAAAGTGGGGCACGGCATCACCTCTTTTTTTAAACAACAGTCTGCAAATGCCTGGAAACTGAAAAGACTAGCTGCTGGACTTCTGGGAGATAAATTTTGTCCCATTGAAACAGGTCTGGACTGCACCTAGACTCTTCTAAGCCATGCTGTTTTAATAGATGCAGTATGTGATTTAGCATCCATCTAATTCAAACTGAGCTAATGTTTTCCATGTAATAGTAAAATTTCTCAGTTTAAACATTTGATATGTTTATATGATTACCCCTCTCTGCTTTGTGTGGTGACAGTACGTCTGTGACAAATTATTGGAAGTTTATGGGATTGAATGCTCTGCGAAAAATGTCCTCAATCTCGACTCCAGCACTGAGGAGAAATTCAGCAGACATCTCATCTTCTGTCTCCAACAAGCAGCTTTCAAAGACAACATTCATGTTGGTATGTTCAGTCCTACATGGAAAACATCAGCATGGTAATACCTGCATAATAATCATATATTTCATCTGATTGGGGTTTTGTAGGAAGGTTCATCCATGCAATTCTTCAGCCTGTCCTAAACAAACCCAAAAATGGAAGCCACCTTGATAATGGAGTGGAAACACGGTTTGTTTTCCCAGACCTGTAAAAACTGCATGTTTTTATTTCTATGTGCTCAGAGTTTAAGGTTAATATTTTGCACTTATTCAACCTGAATAGAACACAAGCAGCGAGTCCAGAGATGAAGAGGCGTAAAGAGGAAGGGAGAGACCTCAGCTTCCTCCAGGTGAAAAACAAAGATGGTAGAGACTCTCTCTTTGTGGATCTTGGTAAGGGAAATCAGATTTTTTAAAATTATGTCCTTTTTTATGCATAAAGATATGCATTTACACAATTTCCCTTCACGTACCGTGGATTTTTATTTCAACACACAGGCGTCTACACAAAGAACAGAAATTTCCGCCTGTACAAGTCGTCTAAAGCGGGGAAGAATGCTGCGTTCACTGTGGCAGAAGATAACCAGTGTATTGCCAAACCTGAGAAGGGAACTTCTTTGGAGGAAAGCATTTTCTTGGCCTCCTTAGTGTGTAACGTGAGGTACATTGGGTACAAACAGCTCAGATTCCTGTATGCTGTGATATTTTTTTTAAAAAGTGCCACACATATTCTCTCCTCCCGTGTATCAGCTTCACAGGTCAGAGGATTCTTACATGGGATGTCCCAGAATCAAGTGAGCCCAAAATCTCTCCCTCTAAGTGCCAACAAGGGTCGGGTTCAGACTCAGGTAACGCTGAACTGAGACAAGAGTTTCTTAATCTTCTGCATATACACATGTGAAGTATTCCTGCATATAGTTAGTTTATGGCATAAATGTTGTTGTTGGTTTCACCTCAAAAACTTCAGTGTGAAATTATTTGATTCATGAAAATTTTTCCCGCATATTACTGACAGGTGCACTTTCTGGCTTCCTGTCATCCCCTCACCAAGAAGTGGACAACTTTGTATTAACGGTGGTTAGAAAGGATGGGATACAAGGAAGTAAGTATTATGCTGCGAAAACATTTGCTCGTGAAATATTTCAGTCTGTAGAGTTCATCTGCCCTAAAATTGTGGTTTTCTGACGTGACAAGTGAAACATTTAGATATTACCGTTTTTTTGTAGCAGTGCACATCGACCGTCCTGCCTGACTTTTATGATCTCATAAATTTGGACAGGCTTAAGACGATGGAACTACTTCGCCGCAGAGCAACTTCTTGTTTATGACATCGCCAAATACCGCTGGTGTGAAAACGTGGGGCGGTTTCACAAAAGCAACAACATCATGTGAGTGCAGTTTGTTTCCTTCATCTTCTGAAGAGTGTTGAGGGTGTTCTTCCGCTTTCTGATTTGGCTCTGTCACCCTCTGCAGGATCGTTGTGGATCTGAAAGAGGAAGTGTGGTACCAGAAGTGCCACGATCCTGACTGCAGGAACTTCAGGTCCTCGAGTATGTTACGATCCGAAAGAGCTGCCATACTGACTTGTATTCGAAATAATTCAAGGAAACATGATCTGACTGAAGTAACATCATGTCCCTGTTACAGGTTACCCACTGCCACAAGAGATCTGTATCAGCTACATCTTGACGCTGGTTAGTTCATTTATTTTAACAGCGTTTTAGCTTTAACGTGCATCAGTCAGTAATCACAACTTCTGTTTCTTACAGGATGAGGAGGACCAGGTGTACCTCATGGACGATGCTGGCAATATTGAAAGCAGCCAGAAACATAAACCCATGGGCCCACAGAGCACAGTTCACACAGAGGAGGAGAAATCTGATGTGTGGGGAGATGAACGGGATGATCGGGACTATTTGGAGAGTCTAGATGATTTTGAACAGAAGAGTGAAGAGATCTCAGACCAGCTCCTGCTCAGTTGTATGGCAGATTTTGATTCCCAGTAGAGCATGAGATTTGTGTTGTTTTGCAGTATTGCATAAAAGACGCTGGCAGCACTTTAAACATTGTGGAAACATGTAATAAATACTACATGTAATAATATTTATTACATGTGCCGTGGAGAAGGAAGCTGTTCGCTGTTTTGTACGTAGCTGCAGGTGTTTGTGCTTCTGCTCAAGTGGAGATCCTTGACTGCCTGCTCAAGTTCAAACCGAACATGAACTGTAACATAGCACAGCTGCTGCTCTGCTGCATTCAAAGGAGCCAGCTGAGATGGTTTGGGAATGTGATCAGATCAGCTCTGCAGACCACACTAGATTAAATTTTTGGCCACGTTTCTGTTTGAGATCATCTTCTCCACCATCTCCAGGCTGCCTCCACTGCTCCTGCTAATTTTATAAACATCCCTGGAAGTACCTGGAGAGAACCCATACAAATACCACACCGAATGGCAGCATGGAGGACCTTCTTGCTATGAGGTGACAGTGCTAACAACTGCACGACCATATTGTGTTTATTTGGTACATTTGACAGATACACTTTCCATTATAGCACAAAACTGGACCTTTCTCCCTTTTTGAGATCACAAGTCATTAAAAAAAAAACAACTAAACAGTACAGCTTGTGCTGTTAAGAGGTCTTTGACACGATTGGATGTACATCATGATCATTCATCAGTCAGAAAACCGGCATTCACAAAAAAACCCTTTTTGTCAAATGGCTGAAATAAAGACTGCTGATTTTGCAAAGTGTCAGTGAAGGACATGGAAACAATTTGAATCAATTGACTTCTTAAAAATCAACGATAAAAATCACTGTTACTAAATGTTTTTACCCCAAATACTTGCAGAATATACAAACGACGGTTGTGCAGCTTCATTCCTCAGCCTTTGGCATTGCAATGTTAGGCATTTAGAAAGCAACAGTGAATATGTTACATGCAACATTTAAAAATAACACCAAAAACAAAAGCCCAAAATCTGTGAACCGACATGATTTTCAGTAGGCTGTTAACCAAAAACTTCATTAAAGTCCTTCAGCCGGCAGCACTGAGAAACATGGGAATGCAGGGAAGCTACAGAGTATCTGGCATGGTACCCTGTACACAAATTTTCCAGCAGATACACTATTTACAAAAAGATGATATTAAATATCCCCTTAAATAGATAACCAAAGCATGAAATGTCATGGCATATAAATAGTTAATATCTGTCACTGTTGTAGAAGCATTTTCAAAGATCTTCTCTTGTTGCTCTCACGAATAAAACTAACAGAAATGTTTTCAGGATTCACCTTTCTGACCGTGAAGTTGTCATACATAAAAGCAGGAAGTAAAACTTCCTCTGTGCCATTTTAACCCTTATTCTTGGATAAACTACACAAGAAACTTGATGCGGGTTCTGCGGATCTCTTTGCCAGTTAGCCAGTGTTAGCTGGGATAATACATCTGTGTGATTATTGATCAAAGTGGGGATAAAATGCACTTTTAAAATGAAATTCATTATCCAATTATCCTGAAAGCTTTTTCCCCATATAACTATTAAGATTGTCACTTGCAGAGAAAGTGAGACGGATTCCCTCAGCACACGGTTTGGTTCTGGCTGTCTCTGAACGGCTTCCCTATAATACACCTTGAACTTGGCTTACATCTTAATTTTGGCATAGAGTTCATCGATCTGTTCTCTGAAGCAGCTCCGAAGCTCAGTCCTCTTGGCTTTCAGGGTTGGAGTCAGCAGACCGTTCTGGATAGAGAACATCTCGGGATGTAACACAATGTCCCTCACCTGCAGAGGAAAAAAAGATAAATGACAGAGCAAACATTTACTTAAGTATTGCTGCAACTAATTTTTAAGGATGCATATATTGCAAAATTCTGGGTCTCTGAAGTGTTAATCTTGCACTGGTTTCACAAGCACTCAGAGTTCTTGTGAAACCAGGAAGAGACTCACTTGTGCTTTTTCAAGTAAAAAAAAAAAAATACATTCATGTAAGGTCCTCTGCGGAAATTATTCTAATTATTAAATACTAAATAACTGCACAATATATTCAAAGCACGGATAAGAGATTAGGACCGTCACAGTAACCTGGCCTGCAGGAAATACAAGGCAGGAACGTTTGGATCTTTCAAAATAAAACCAAAGTGATTGTGCACCATTAATTTCCTGGCAATATTTTCCTTGAGTGGAAAAACTAAAATTATTTTCCAAATATACTTCAGTGGACATTAATATGCCTGGGCATCCCGTTCAAATGAAGTCTGTTTGTTGGAAGCACTGGCTGCACTTGAAGTTAGACAACACCAGTCACCTGTTCAAAGGACTTGAGTCCTGCTTCTTTGCCCAAATTCAAGATGTCCTCCAGAATTGCCTTCTTCACATCCTAAAACCAAAAAAAGAAGAAAAAAAAAAAAAAAAAAAAAAAAAGGTCAGAAGATGTTACACATAGAGAGTGAGAGTGCATGCTCAGATTGCTGATAGTAATAAATCGGACCTTGTTATCACACAGCTCAGAGTAAGAGCCTTCAAACCCTTTTTTCTTGGCCCAAATAGGTAAGAAGTCTGGATCGGGCACCACTATCCCCACCAGGCATGCCTTTAAAACACAACATGGACCAGATGAGAATCAAATGCTTCAAACAGACTATTTGTGTAGATAAAAAAAAAAAAAAAAAAAAAAATTAAAAGTCTGAGATTTAAGCCTTACCTGTAAGCTGTCACCATGAACAAACACCTGGGCCACGGGGTCGCTGCGCACATAGATGGTTTCGATTTTCTCCGGGGCGATGTACTCTCCCTGTGCCAGCTTAAAAATGTGTTTCTTTCTGTCAATGATCTTCAGAGTGCCATTCTGCAGGGAACCACAAGAGCAATGTAAGTTTAGGTTTATGCACAGTGATCATCACCATTCATATCATCACTCAGCCTGTTTTACTCACAGGAAGCCATTTCCCAATGTCACCAGTGTGCAGCCATCCATCCTTATCAATTGCCTCAGCTGTTCTGTCAGGATCTTTCAGGTATCCCTGGAATACATTTGGTCCTTTGACGCACACCTAGAACAATCGAGATAATAAATAAGAAGCTGTTTGGTTTGTTGTTCTTGTTTTTATTTTGTTTTTTATCAACCCCACTACATTTTGTTTTTGCAAATAGTTTCTTGCTCATGTCCCCGTTTGAAGCCAACATTGGTTTAAAATGTTAAAGGACAGCCTATACTTTAAAGGGTTTCCTTTTGTTGTAAGGCAAGCTTCTAATTATGTGTTTGAATACTGAATTGAAAATTTATGAGGATAATGTAAACCTCAAGACACTGAGGCTAGTTTCAAAATAATACAATTACCATGTCAGTTTATAGAAGAAATGTGTGACTTAAATACACATTGTGTTTTTTTAATATGTTTATAATAGTTTTGCATGTAAGGTCTGTGTCATGTTTTTGGTTCTTAAAAAAAAAAAAAAAAAAAATCTGGATCCTGTTGCACAAAGTTCATGTTAAAATAATAAATTCAGTTTTGGCCTCTAGAAATCTGCTCACGGCCATGTACCAAGAAAAAAACTCTGTTCAGTTATTGTGTAACCAGATGTGTGCCAAGCTTCAATTGTCAGACAGATGGCCTCACATTTGACTTTAGCAAAACAAGTGCAAGTCATCACCCCTCCACCATCGCGCTGACACTTGGTATGAAGTGTTTGCGCTGATATGCTGTGTGTGGCTTTCTCCAAACATGAAGCTGTGCATTGTGAGCAAACAGTTTGTTCTCTTTTTTTAGATGCAACTTTGCAAACCCGACATGTTCTTTTTAAAGGAAAGGAGAAGAGGCTTGGTCTTGGCAACCCTTCTAAAACAAGGCGAGCTTGTTCAGTCTTTTTTTTTTTTTTTTTTTTTTTAAATTGTGCTGTTATGAACTGTAACATTTAATATGTTAACTGAGGCCTGTACAGTCAAAGATGTAGCTCTTTTGCGTTTCTCTGAGCGTTGCACGGCCTGACCTTGGGTTATATTTACTGTTCACTCTTTGGAAGATTGTGGCCTTGTGTCAACACACACCTGAATGCTCCAGAGCAGCAAAGTGCCAAAACTCATTTATAGAAGTGCTCATACTTGCTGATGATCAGTTAACCAAGTACATTTGATTATCAGCAAATGGCTGCTCTTTATTCCTATAGAAGCAGTAAGGCAGTACTTTTTCTACAGGGATGTATAGTTGTGTGAAAACTGACTGTAAGTCTCCGTAATGGCCATATGCATTAGATGAATCCTATTCCTCACCTCTCCCTCTCCATTGGCTGCCAGGTAATTCATTTCTGCCACATCCACCAGTTTAACAGCATTGCAGGGCAGAGGAGGCCCAACGTGACCTGATGACAGAACAGTCATAGTGTCGTTTCATTCTTACAAGCATCACTGTGTCTACAAATATCAAAATTTAGAGAAAGTTTTATATTTTACCTGCTGACCAGTCCCCAGGCATCGACATGGTACAGCCAGCTGTGCATTCAGTCTGACCGTAACCTTCATAAAACTGTGGAAAGCTCTCACGTTATTAATGATATTCATAAACAAAGTATTAAAAAAATTACAGATGAGATGACTGTGAATGTGGCTCACCTGACAGCCGAGAGCAGCTCTCAGGAACGTCAGGATGGTCGGGGATACCGGGGCTGCTCCTGTAATCATGAGTCTCACGCGGCCGCCGAGGCTCGCCTACAGTGCAAAACAAACATGAAGGCTCCAAAATGTCAAATCAAAACTAATTTATTATGCATCACAAAAACCGCTGCAGATTCATTTAACAAAACAATTTTGATGAAAAGGTCAAATGTGTGGACGTGTTTATCCATTTTGTGTCTTTGTTCCTTGCCATGCTTTAGTGTACATGCTCTTTGAAAGATTGTTAGGCAGCATGTAACCTCTCCAAGTGCTTTAAAGTGTTTCGTGTTTACCTGCACTTTGTTGAAGATGAGTTTGTCCCACATGCTGTCTTTTCGGACCACTCCATTTTTAAGCTCCGCCTCTTTCCTTCTGAAGGCAAAATCAAGCAGCCATCTTTTCAGTGGCGTGTTGGCCTGACCAAAAACCTGCAGAGCAATGAGAAATATCCAAATCGTGTTTCATGCAAAGCAGCAGACCAGAGAAACGGCACTTCTGACCACAAAAGCACATAAACAGCATAAACTGACCTTGTCAAACATGCGGTTGAGGAGGCGGGGCACGACAGGGAAGACTGTTGGCTGGAGTGTTTTCAGATCATCCATCAAGAGTCGAATGTCCCCTTGGAAGTAGCCGATTCGACCCCCGTGGACGAGTACGACACACTGATGGAGGGAAAAAGATGCTGCTCATTCCAACTTTAACAAATTAAAAATGATATTTTGACCACACGAGGGCACTAACGCTACATTTAAACACACTAAGGCAGGGGTGTCACACATAAGGCACAAGGGCCAGAATCGGTCTGCCAAAGACTCTAATCTGACCTACTGGACAACTGTGGAAAACGTGAAGGAGTGCATAAATTTTAAACCTTTAACTGTATAAATCACACTGCTGATAAAGCTCACAAAAACACACGTATCAAATACTATACGCTAGACATTAAGGGGTCTCACAAACATTATACTAGCAGTCCTCTGCTGACTCCTAAATATTACCTCCACTAATAAATTCACTGTGCAGTGCATCTTAAGGTAAGCAACATACCTCCACAACCCTCTCAAACATGTGAGCTAGAGGGAGATAGGATACGTGAATGTCATGGACGTTCAGCATGCAGTTTACCTGCAGAGGGACACACAAAATGCATGCAGGTGAAGCACTCTGTACTTTACCTCCACTACACGCTCAAACATATGGGCCAAAGGCAGGAAGGAGATGAGCACATCTTTACTTGTGGGCTTCAGTGTCTCCTAGACGACGAATGACACCACACAGGACGGGACAGACGAGGGAGCAAGACAAATGGACAGAGGAAAATACAAAGAGGAATCAAGGAGAGGCAACAGGGGCCAGACAGGGATATTAGAGCCATCAGTCAGCTTCATGTTTTTTTTCTATCTGACGTAGATCTTACGAGAACAAAAGAAGAGGTTTGATTGTAGAAGCTGATTCAGCACAGTTCAAACATGAATGAAGATTTGTTTTGTTTTTTTTATTACATTTAGTAATAAACTCAATGACATGTTTTTTTTTTTTCTATAGTCTACCTTTACATTTGTTATAGAACAGCTTGTGTACTTCAAAACACCATTTAACTTAATTAAGAACTGAGACTTCATGCTTCTTTTCTTTATCAAGTGTTGCCTTTCTGCCTCATCTTTGATGTTCATTTATTGCATCTTTAAAGGAGTACATGAAAAAAAGAGGTTACATGATTTCTTACAGTCTGATGACAACCTGAAGGCGACCCAGATGAGAGCCTCTGTGTTATTATTGTTTGGAAAGGTTTCAGTGAGATAAACCAATTGAAAATATTAGAGTGCCGGTGGGTGGGTTTGTTTACCTTGGTTATTTTAATGAAAGCGCCAGTGTTGCAGATTACGTTTTCATGAGAAATCATTGCACCTTTTGGGTATCCTGAAAGTAAAGTTTAAGCAAAACAAACACAATAAAAACAATTATGATGACATATAACATAAAAACATAACATTTCTGAAACGTTAACGCGATAACAACCCCGTAGTCACCTGTTGTTCCAGAGGTAAAGCAGATAAGAGCCTGGTCCTTTGGTTTGGGAGGCTGTAATCACAGAGCAACACTGATACATATGAAGCATGAACGTCTATTACATTTCAAATACTTTTTTTTTAAAGATGGAGACCAGTTGATCAAGCAAATTCATCGAAGTTTCACCAATGACTCTCCCTGGAGTAATTTAGTCAAAAAGAAGAGCCTTTAAAAAAAAAAAAAAAATCATGTAGATCAGATAAAGATGGCGTGCTGTTCCTACTCACCACTGGTTGCTTGAGGTTAGCTTTACCCAAGGCCTGGAAACAAAAATGTACGGTCTATTAGTACATCTGCAGGAAGTCCTGATAAGGGTCCGATTTCTACTTAGCTCGAACACGGCTGGATGGTTTCAAAAACACAAACAGAAACATGCTGAAATATTCAAATCAGAGTCGCCTTCACTGTCATTTTTACTTGCATGCAACAAAATTACAATTGTATTCAACAGTGTCTTGATGCATGCTTTATCATCCCAGTAAGGCATTATTCAGTCTCAGCTGACTGCAGGTTTCTTCAACCTTATAAACAGTACATTTGCATAATGACTGAAAACAGCACCACTGGTGAACAATCGGCTGTGAGGTCAGTTTCTTGATCGTTACTATGCAAATGGTCATAAGAATTAATCAAAGAGCATTATGCCATTATACAAATGTACTGTTTATAAGATTGGGGAAACCTGCAGTCAGCTGGGACTGAAGAAGTCACTTGGATGAGTGATGAAACGTCTCTCCCAGTGACAATGCTACGTCAAGATGAACAGAATCAACTTTCTGGGGACTACTCTATAGTGCAGACATAACACAGAAGACGACACAATTTGCATTTCACATCAAGAATGAACATCTGTGAAACTCAAACATCTGTAAATGACAAATCCGATTCTTATTCTCACCTCCAGCTCCTTCAAACTCAGGAGCTCGATGCCGTTCTCCTTTGCGCGGGTCACCAGGTCGCTGTCGAACGCCTCGATGACAATAATGCTCTTCACCGCTCGTGCTTTTCCGCTGACACAATCCAGAATCATCCGGGCCTTTTCAGGGACATCACAGATCACCGTTGAGATGGCGGCTGTGAAACAGACGGCGCCAAATGAACCATTAATTTAATCTTCCATCGTCGCGGCCTTTGATTTATAAAGCACTCCGACAGTGCTGCAGGCGATGTGTGGTTAGTGTGAGATGGTGCCCTTTTTTATACCTCTATCAATAATGTAGTCAATGGCTTCAGTGCCGAGTGTGTCATACAGCGGGACAGCCACCAAGGAGTACGTGTAACAGGCGAGCTCTGTAATGGTCCACTGCACAGAAACAGTATCATTAATTTGAGTTGAGCCGTGGAAAAAAAGGAAAAAGAGCAATAAACAGAACTTGGTAATGCTGCTAATATAAAAGCACGAATCATTTATGTCACAGAGATCTTAATGGAAAATTTGGAAAGAGTTCAATATCTGATACACCTTTTGACTAACAATATAACAGTTTCTAGTACAGTACAAACAGTATTTATGTCAGATGGATGAATTAGTCATTAGCTAACTCTTTCTATCAGGTCTCCCATCAGAAATGGGAAGTGTGCAGTGTGTCTAACTAAACCAGACACTTTGCTAGGATCACCTGTTCAGCTGCTCATTAATGTAAATCAGCAAATTACAGGGTAGCAACCTGCTTTTATGTCTACAGACATGGTCAAGATGACCTACTCAAGTTCAACATGAGCATCATGACTCTGAGCATGAAATGGTTGTTAGTACCAGACGGGCTGATCTCATTATTTCAGAAACTGCTGATCTGCTGTGAAATCACCAAACAAATATCTCCTTAGTTGAAAGAGGAGTATCCGCTGAGTATATATTTACCCTTTTAATCTGCCCTTGTAACGCAAGAATGCAGTTAGCTTGTGGTTAGTGATAATAGAAACACTGTAGGATAACATGAGAGGATGACGTAAGCTTTACCTCTGGTCTGTTCTGAGAGAAGATGCCGATGAATTTGTCTCCTGTGTGAGAGTGTCCTCTGTGAAGGAGGGCGGAGCCGATGCATTCTCCTCTATCTATTACCTGTGCAAAAAATAAAATAAAATCCAGTTATAAAATAAATTCCCACTTTGATGGTTGTAAAATCCCACACTGGCATGTCCGTGGTGCCCATCTAACCTCTTTATAAGTCTGCCATTCATATGGCTGGTTTGGTTTCCTTGATCCGAGACAAGGTCCATTATCTGCAAAAGAGAAACTTTTATCCAACATCAGTATCTTTGGGGATTTCTCACATTTAGCAAGTATAAGAGAGACACTGACTTGATACTCTGAGCCCTCGTAGGAACACTTCGTATAACGTGCGTGCATCGTCGTAGTAGTGTGTCAGGTAAGAGCCGTCTTCGCACAACACCGATCTTCTCGCACGCTCACCACCCTGCAAGGAAACAAAGTTCAAAAACTAATAATTAGCAAACTCGCCATGACCCTTAACACGTTTATCTACTCATGAGCTCCAATGCAAAGACTGGGCTACAAGTGACAACACTGCGCACCCTGAAATAATAAAACAACATTCAATGAGCCCCCCTTCATCAGCAGCGCCAACAGTGACTGTGTGAAAAACATTTTAGCACTTTTAATGTAACAGGAAGTGATGAAGTCATGGCTTGTAACTCCTAAAACTGACACTAACACCAGCTGTGATTGAGTTCCTGGAGAGAATCCATTAACATTTCCAGTGAATGAAGCCAACCGTTCAGTGCTTTTTGCCCAGCGTCATTGTATAAGGGATCAAGCCTCAGAAATTCCACTAACAACTATGACCGTAAAACCGAAACCTAAATCCAGAGAGTTTAACTGGAGAAGAAAAGAGATCACTCACTGGTAACTCCACTGACTGCAGTCCAAGATCACAGGGTGGTTTGAGGGCTTTTGGCCGGGTGGCAAACCAGTAGGTGGTGATGGCCGCGAAGGCACCCATACCCATGAGGGCATTGGTGGGAAAGCTTCGGACGTACTGCCGAAAGTCATCCAGCTCGGGAATCCGCAGCTGTCTCAGGACTTCCTGAGCCTGCATGGTCGTTTTGCACTGAACCTGCAGATGAACAGAAAACAAACAAGTTAATTGGTCTCAAGTTTTAGTTTTAATTTAGCTCAGAGATTTGTGTGGAGGAGTGAAATATTTAGCACATAATATGACTGTAATAGAAACTTTTTCCATTTAGTGAAATTCTGGAAAGAGCCTGAAGCTACTTGATGCTGGCAACTCAAGCTGAACAGTTTCATGGCCTCACTTTTCTCACATCATGTTCGAAACACAGCCCCTGGTTTGTGGTCTGTTTTAGCTGTAAAAAAAATCAGCCATCTGTCCCTCAGACACGTTAGTGCTGCTTTTCTAACCTACACCACCCTGCCATCCACCTGTAGGCTCCAGGGTAATATTTAGCATCCCTCCTCATGCAACATGTTTAAAGGGCCAAACTCCAACTATTTTCTGAGGCTGTAAGGAAACAAACAAACCAGGCTAAACCATTATTTTAAAAATACATTCTGACCTTCACATTACAACAGGAACACATACAGAACTGTTCTCTATAAAACTAAAGCATCTATTTCTGGCAAACTGACGTGATAACAGAAAAACGTACTGCGCAAAATAAAAGCTTCAAGGATAAACTGAGAGTGAATCATTCGAGGCTCGCCGCAGAGATGGAGCAGGAGCACAGCTCAGTGATTCAGTAATGAACCAACTCTTCACTGCAACTGTGTTTTTCTTCTTCTTCTGTGGTTTCAAATCTGAGTACCAGACTTATGAGTCAAATATTGGATGTAAATGTGAATCTTCCTTTCAGTGAATGTGAATACTGAAGACTGAAAAATGAAAATACTTAAGGCTATGTGTTTAAAACATCAAGATTTATATATAAAACTATTTAATAAAACAGCAAAAATCATAATCATGTTTGTTGAAATGCCGCAAATATCAGCTCCTGGGAATTATGGTTGATAAGAGCTTGAAAAAGCATACTGGCTGGGTTAGCAGAAAAATCAACAAATCCACTGATACAATGAGGAGGGTTAGCTATCTTGCACTTAAAACCAGTTTCCTTAATGATTAATAGCTTCATTTATCCCTCTCTTTCCTTTTGTAATGTAGTTTGAGCGAGTGCGTTTCCTGCTGCTCTCTGCAGAACTCTTACATTAGTGTTTTTTGTTAGGACTGCATCGTGTTCAGAGTCATATATCGCATCTGTTTCTTTATTTGGAAGCTTAAGATTTCTGCTATTTATGACATCAATATCCATCTAGTATGTAAGGTTATATTCTAGCAAAGGAAATCTCCCTAAGCAGACTCACTTTAATGTGACCTCACAGGTACATGATTACTCAGCTTTATTTCCCATCTTTATTTCCTAAATTCCTCATTTGCAGAGGTAATTTTCTATAGTTCTTCTTCTTCTTCATTTAAAAACATTTCAGTAATCTGACATTCATTTTATGTAGTCAGATCATTTATTGTGTGCAAATGTTGTGTTTTTCCACAACAATGATATTTCTCATATATTAAATAAATGGCAGCTTCAAGGTCAACTTCATCCCCTGCTGCACTGTGTGTTATTTGTTATCTTTGTCTTTTCTAAATTGTTCAGGTGAATAAAATAAAATTGAAGACATTTTTTTTTAATTAAAAACTGATTTAAATCTCTAAAGAATGAATGAAACATACTTGCACATTTGCCTGTTTTCCTTCCGTTTTTTTTGTTTTTTGTTTTTTACTGATGTTGTTAATAGAAGAAAAAGAAGATGATGTGCTATCCCATTCAACAGCTGTGCACTTGACAACAAGGACATGGGAAATAAAAATGACTCCCGACACATTTTCTGATCACAAACCTCAGTGGAAATATAACAGGATGGGCGACCGCAGATGCTGAACAAAAGGAGAAGCTTTCTGCTTTGGATGGTTTAGAAATGAGCTCACTGGGCTGGGCTCACTCTTCACTCTCATGGACATATGGCTCTATTCTAATAAAATATTCATACAACAATAAAAGTGAGTCACAATTAGGCTGAATGCATTATTTTTAATGACATGTTAAATGAAATATGAGAAGCCCGATGAAGGAAAAACCTATTTAAATTCACTAAAATAGTCAACTAGAAATTTTTTTAATTATTATGTGTTAATATGGAAGCAGCACATTAAATAATCATTTAGACCTCCAACATTTCATTTTGCCTCCTGTGCAGCTCACATTTTTATCAGCCTGGGTGGCTGGAAGCACATGAACTGTGTTTAACTCTTTTGACCTCTGTGAGGTAAATGAGCGAGCGAGCAGCAACAACAATTGACTTTTCACCTACTTCTATTATTATCAACAAACCTGTGACAAATGGAAGCACTGCCAACTGGCACAAAGTTCTGCAGTGAAGCTATCATTGACTTATAATTGTGGATTCAATTCAATTTATATATATATATATATATTAAATGACCAATAAGCTACTGTAAACTGAGCTGAGATGAGAATTTTTATATTGAAGAACAAACCACAAAGTAAAGGCTACATTCTTTACAAGCGTTCGGATCCGTTTATCCTCTCGGAAGGAAAAGAAAAGGTTCAGAAATCATAAACGTCAGATTAAACTGTATTTTTAAAAACTACAAAAGAGAAGCAGCAATAACATCTCTTTCAAATCACCTCAAGGACAACCTTAAGTGCAGCTAAGTACATTTTCTCAAATCTAAGCACTGATTATTGACAGGCAGAAATAAAAATCAATCTCTTTACTCACTGCTCACAGTGTGTGTCTGAAGAAAGGTCGAGACTGTGTCCACAGTGGATATTTGAAAGGCCCTGTGCTGCTGCAGTTGCTATTAGAAGGACTCAGACTGACCTCTAATAGACCTCTGAAGTTCTCACAACTATGAATAGCAGAAACACGCCCCTTACACACACACACACACACACACACACACACACACACACACACACACACACACACACACACACACACACACACACACACACACACACACACACACACACACACACACACACACACACACACACACACACACACACGTCACTCACTGAGGTACTGTTTAGCTAACAGGCTAACTCAAACTCATTGCCAATTTCTTTCCTGATGTGTTTGTGAACACAGGTGTGCATTTGTCTGTTTGTAAAAGTAGCTTAAGAGTAATCTTAGAAAAAGCTCAGAACAAACTGAAAGCTGATCTGAGAGATTCAAGCATTTTTATTTATGTTTATTCAAGAGTGAATCACCAGTATCTTATCACACATTGTCTTTATCTACACAAACGGAGTGTTAAGTTCTTCTGTTGCTGAGCAGCCAATCTAATGAAGCTGTGGAACAAAGAGGTACATACTGATTATATGTCATGCTGTGTATTCTGTGTGATAGATATGTTGACAGACCTGATATAGCAGAGATGTCAACACCAACATACACTCATCTAAGAATGTACAAAGTCACCAAATAATGTGTGCAAACCATATGTGCAGAGTCCTCAGTGTCTAAGATGAATAAAAATAACGTTTCCAAATAATTATGGCTAACTAAGACGAGTTAATTTGGGAGTCTGGACATTTAGTGTATTACACAGTTTCTACATGGATTTAAAGTCTTCCGGCTCTAGCAAATCGATAAGTGGACCGAGTCGAATAAGTGTGATAAGTTGTGGCTATACTGAACAAAGTGAATGCAGATTTTTGTGAAAAGTAAAGGAAGCAGCAGGCTAAAATGTAGACATGCATGAGTCAAGAAAACTCAATGTGGATATGAATAATTTTAAGAGTTCAACCCATTTTTAATTTTTAAGACTGATACTGATATTCAGTGATTTAAATGTGATATTCTAATATATATGGCTGATATTTTTCTTTCTTTGGGACCCACGGAACGTAAATAGATTTTGTTTACGGTTGTTACATTTTTAGTCATTTATTTAACTGTAGTGATCCAAACCAACAGGAAATTGCAGAGCGCCCTCTGATGGACAAACTGAAAAATAACATGGTTGAATGGTGTTTCTTCCATATTTTTATTTATCAGCCATTATCATGTATATAATGTTTCAAAACATTCACAGGACACTGTTTTTACAGCTGTTTTTCTGGTCCTGTTGGTCACAAGTAAAGTATGCATTTAAAAATAGGACCTCATTAGCATAAGTTGGGTTCACACCGATAACCAACTAGTTCAAAATCTCTGAACTCCTTAATGAGCAACAGAGAAAAAAAGTCCCAAAAAAATGACTAAATGTAACTCATGCACACATCTCGCTTACTACTAACTCCTTTATTAAATTACAGTGTTTATGCCGCACTGATCTTCATCAGGTACAAAGGCAATGTCATTGTATCCACTCCTTTATATACAAATCACACTGATGCAAAAACCCTACACTAGCCTACCATACAAGACAGCCTGCAGGGATCCAAAATGACCTAATACATTAAGAATGTGTTTATAAAATCATTTAACATTTTAAAATACAAACCTAAGAAATGTGGAGATTTGATTGTGTTTTGTGTTGTGTTAATATTGTAAAAATATTGTTTTTAAACGGAAACAAACCTGATTTTGTTTTAATTGGTTTCATATAGAAATAATTTAACAATCTTGGTTCAATAATTTATTATTTGCATCAGTAAACCACACATTTGCACAGCCCGAGTGACATCTTCCACATCTTATTTTGCAAGTGTTCATTACAGACCTACTGTGAGAGTACGTGTTTCTGTTTGATGGCCAGCAGTGGCACATGACACTGGTGTCATGCTTTGCTAAGAGTTGTCAGAGGCAAAAGGTACCACTACACCCACCACCACCCCCACTAACCATACTTGGCCTGGGAGGATGAGGAGCCAATGGCAGAGCCAGCTCGGCAATCACCCCACAAACATAAGGCACTGGAAAAAAAAGAGGTGGAGGGGCAGTGGGTTCATTTGACACATAACAGAACATGAAGATAAGTTGGCAACAGCCTCAAGCTTGCAGGCAGGTTACAGCTGTTTGGTATAAGAGACACTCTTACCACAGTCAGGAAGCTACAAAAAAGCACATAGTTGGTCAGTCATACTTGAATGATGCAAGACATCTGAAACCTTAAAGCAGTGTGATACTGAGCTGCTTAGTCAGTTGTTGAGCATCAGATAAACCTGTTTAATCTCATTATTACTACCTTATTAAAGGAGGGTTAAACATTAAGCTTTTAAACACATAAAACATAATCCAATTTTAACAAGCCAGCTGCTTTCTCTCAGCTTTACACGAACTGCGGTGGTATACAGTATGACTAAAACAGTAAGTGTCTTTTTTTTTTAAAGTAAATTAAATAATGTGTGTTGTGTCATGGCTGTACTAAAATGAACGTTTAAATTTGTTTTGTTGAAACCAAACTTCACAGGTGAGCGGTGGAACTAACTGAGAAACCAAGGACGCTGCATGCTTATATCACAGGGACTTGTTAATCCCAAAGTCGCCACTCCCTAAAGCCTACCTCTCATTGTCTATTTTACTCAAAACAGGACCATAACCCACATAACCTGCCATTAGAAAGAATGCAGGTTTGAAGCACTTCCACACTGGCTTCCCCTTTCAGACCCGAATGCGGTCAATAGTAGGTCCAGCTGAGAAAAAAAAAAAGCATCAGTTAGTGCCTGGCAGTGAAGCACTGCTTCTACTGTGTGAGAACACATGGTTTTGACAGTAGCTAAAACCATTTTCACACATGCACGCCGACCCTGATGGAGTTGCATGTGACAACACAAAAGTCCATGCAGGCAAACATTAAACGGTTTTAACCTGCTAGCTCCTTGGTGCAAAGTCTGTGTGGTGTCAGTTTGCAATGGTCTGAGAAGAGTGGATCATAAACCAATCTCTGCATCTTAGACTTTGTGTTTAACTGAGATATATAGGTATACAGTGGCTTGCAAAAGTATTCGGCCCCCTTGAACTTTCCCACATTTTGTCACATTACAGCCACAAACATGAATCAATTTTATTGGAGTTCCACATAAAAGACCAATACAAAGTGGTGTACACGTGAGAAGTGGAACGAAAATCATACATGATTCCAAACATTTTTTACAAATAAATAACTGCAAAGTGGGGTGTGCGTAATTATTCAGCCCCCTGAGTCAATACTTTGTTGAACCACCTTTTGCTGCAATTACAGCTGCCAGTCTTTTAGGGTATGTCTCTACCAGCTTTGCACATCTAGAGACTGAAATTCTTGCCCATACTTTTGCAAGCCACTGTATGTAATAGTATAATTCTTTTCTGATTTGCCAAGGTAAAGAAAACTAGCATGGTATTTCTGTGCAAATCATCACCGTGCGCATCTATAAATCAGTGGCTGCTGCACTTCCTCATTGGTTGTCTGTTAAAGATTTTCCTCTTTAAATAGCTCACTAAAGCGGCACACTTTTTTTGTACTCTGAGACACGGTATCATAACTTCTTCATGACGAGACCAGGCTTAATGCAACATGTGTTGAAACTTGACTACAGCTTTCTCACTGGTGAGAGGAAACACACCAAAAACCTCACTGATAATTCAACAGTTTGAAAAATTAAGCACAGCACAGCGCACAGGAAGTGAATTAAAAAAAAAAAAAGAGGAGTCAATACATTCTTGTGGATGTAATGAGATATCCTTGCATACAGTATAAATTCACAAGGGTATCACATTCACACACCCTAAAGGCAACTGACAAACCAGTTTTTCCTGATTAGCGTGGCAGATGAGGGGCACTCTGAAAGGCGCACAGGAAGAGAAGACCTCCACCCATTTTTATGTGATCAACATGGCAGACCAACTGACATGACCAGCATTACACTGAGAGACATCCCAGCACAGCTACCGGAGGCCTACTTTAACTCGTATGAGGCTTCACTATAGCGCCTCTCTTGTGCTGCGATCCTATGGCTGACTGTGACTTTTAACTCCAGTTTTCTTACACATGACCGACCTTGCACAAGACAACCAGACTAAAGATTGCAGGTCATAACCTCCTTGATGAAACCACACACTCCAAGTCACATGGTCACACAGCGGAGAAATGTAGAGGGGGAAAGAGAGGGTGGAGGACGAGCTCGCTTAAGTAGGACAAAGGTCACACAACTCTTAACAACTCCCGACACACCAGTGGGGCAAAGCAGACGAAAGAACAACAAACTGACATAGTGCTTTCACAATGAAACATTACATTATAAAACCCAAAAGGCATCATTATGCTTCAATTTGCATCATTATGCTTTAAATTACTAAGATTTGCTGCCAACCTGAAGTTTAGCAAGCAATATTTACACGGTAAATAGTTGCGCTTGCCAACATGTGCTAATTAATACAGATCACAGGGAGGGCTGGAAATGTCAGTGGATTTGTGGCAAACTTGAATCCATTTAGCAGATTTTTCACTAAAGAGGTGCTAAAAGAAAAAAAGGGGATCCTCCAAGATCCTCTTGAGAGACTAAATCTCTTTGGAAAACTGCATGACTGCCCTTTCTATATTTTCAGAGCTATCAGAGCCTGCACTGAACTAACAGGGTGTTACATGAATAAGCTAAAACAATTTAAAAAAGAAAAACAGAATTGGTTTGAAGTACATGGCTATTTTTTTTTTTTTTTGTACAATTGGATCATCTTTTCCAAGAATGTAACTATTATTTTTAACTGATGCAACATCAATCACGGTAATTCAGTTCAAGCCAGCTGCTGTGCTCACATGATTCTTTCAAATTCCATTGAATCAGTTTGTGACATGAGTGAAAATTTTGGGGGGATTTTTCTTATTTTATAAGCAATCTGCCACAAAAGAAGCATGCCAGAGCTGACTGTTGTGTAAACATCATCCAGCTCAGCCCTCTCACCTTGCTATCACCAAAAACAGACAGAAAGGCTGATACTGGTACTGTCGAATGACTAAAGGCCACATCCTGGGTTTGCTTTAATGAAAGCTCCTCCTCTACTTGAGTACTAAAACCGCCCACACGATTGCATCTTTATGGTAACTGTTCATGTGACTGCCCTGCATGACCGCAACAGCATTACCTAGTGTTTCAAAAATTGGGTTTAAATGGGAGGAAAACAGCAGGCGGCATTCCAGAGATTCCAGTTAGAGGAAGTTTGCATAAAAACGCCTTCAGAAGCAAGCACATATCAGAGCTGCTCTCCAAAATGTGATGTACACCAACAACTGACTGCTAAGCACTCAATTATGATTCACTTTCACATAATTTTCTTTCTTAAAGAAGAGGGTGGAACTCTGAAACTTATTCATAATACTCAAGTATCCAACTACCGGCTACCAGCTGTCCATGACTTCTAGTCTGAGAGTTTTTTTTTCCTTTGAGGGGAAATGACAGAAACAGTCCAGCTTTTGAGTGGAAAACCTGCTGTTTTTCTCATATCTGCAGTTAATTCTAAACACACGAATGCTTCACATTTCAACAAGCTGTTAAAACCTGCTTGATTTGTCTAATATGCATGAAAGTGAACAGATGTCTGCTCAACAATCTTATGTTTAATTTGATATCTGGAACATGTATGTTGTCCTCCAGCATAAGTAGGCAAGATATAAAGTATCTGCTGGCAAGTGAAAGAGCTACAACTGAATGTAGAGTAAATGATGGCCATCTGCATCTCAAACAGGCAGCAATCACAGGCCAGTCAGAATAGCTGTGGGCTGTGGAGAAAGAAATTGAGATGCACTGATTGACCAGCCAGGAACCAGAATCATACAATTTCCACCGTTCTTAACGTGGATTGGTGACTGGCTGGTCATGCATGCGCTACTCACACATGGCAGCACAGGCAAATAGTCCCACGCAAACTCACAACCGAAGCCACGTTGTTGGATATGAGTGAAGACGTAAAGGTCACTAAAGTAAACTGCAAAAATATCTGAAACAACAAACTTAACAAGACACTTAAACATGGAGATTTTAAAGAAGCTAAAAAGGTAAAATGGCTAGCCACAAGCTAGCAGCCTCGGTATGAGCAAAGGATCAGATCAGTTATGGGGAGTGGAACAGAAAAAAGGGAAAAGGCTGATGATCTGTTATCTGGCAACAATATAAAAATACAGAAAAATTATCTAAGTACCTGACGTTTATTTTTGTAAATAAATCTGCTGCACTTGTTAGCTGTGGTAAAATATGTCAGGTAAAGGTGGGTGTACAGCAACTCATGTTCATTCATTATTTGTAACTTTTTCCAGGGGCAGGACAGTTTACTTTCAGTTTTGAGAGAAAAGTATATAACTTACAGAAGCCTGTCACGTTTAAATAAGTCTTTATCACAAAAAATCCTGAATATGCAAAAATCACTATGGGCAAGTCACACTAGACGAAAATGGAATAGGCCAAGAAAACTACAATGGTGGATCTCTAACGACAAAGTTAAAGACATTGTGTTATTATGATATGCTCCACTGGTCACTGGTAAGGACATGGAAAGTTCCTGGAATATCTGCCTGTTGCTTAGCACATCATCCTTAAAACAGCAACTTGGTCCTGCACAGTTACACACTGTGGTCAGAAAGCAAAAACAAAACTTTTAAACTCTCAATCCGTGTTTCCAGATTCATTCTCAAAGTTTACAACTTTCCAAAAGCGGAAAAAAGAAACAGTTCAAGTTCACGGCGATGGCTTCACTAAAAGCCATGTTCTCATTTTAAACAAAGTAGATGTCGCCAACATTTTGACATTGAGTGGAAATTGGAGGAAACAGCAGCACGCGCTACTAGTATCCGGTGTGGACCACTTGGGTCACTCATTCAAACACACACACACACACACACACACACACACACACACACACACACACACACACACACACACATATACAGGCGGAGTTATGAATGATTTGGCGGGATGCCACCACAGTAGATAAGTTACATTGTTACTCCTTGTCCACTTCTTATCTTTATTTAACAATGACGTGCGCGTGTAGCACGCTCACGCCGACTACCAGCAGTGATGTTAGTAATAAAGAAATAATACATATGAAATAAAAAGTTGTTTTTGAAAAAAAAGAAAAAGGTTTATCATCAGAGGCGTGGTGACTGTTACATCCCTGTTGCTACGTGTCCCTGTCTGTTTTCTTTTCAGAGGGCTGGTCCGTTCAGCCTACACGCGGGTTTGTCGCGGATAAACAGACCTACGAACATCAAAAATGAACAGCTCGTTCTGATCACGCACTAAATATCATGCTGCTCATCGTGAGATTAGCGGAAACGAAGATATGATGCGGAGAAAAGACATAAAAAGAGGTTGGGGTCTGGTCTATTTAAAGCAACAATAAGAGCAGCCCTTTCGGTGGCTTCATCATGCTCTAACTTTTGCACACGGGCCTCGGTAGAGGAGCTCAGAGCTACGCTGCCTTTTTTCGGTTTTTAAGAGTCAAATGTTGGCACTAACCTGTTTGCAGCAGCAGACTTTAACGCGTTTCTTGAGGAAGCAGCGGCAGCAGCAGCAGCGGCGGGTGGCAGTGGCGGTCTACACGTTGTTCAGCTGGTGCAGCTCCCAGCCAATCAGAGGCGGGTTCATGTGTTGCTTTCGTAAAGTTTGAGAGGCGTTCGGTCATTGGTCAGTGTGTTGTGACGGTCGATAGAGCGTTTCACATCCATGTGAATGAAATCAGGTACATCCGAACCGAAGTTATTTCCACCCCCAACTTAAAATATACAGTCAGTCCTTTAGGGAGTTCATTGATTAAAGAATATCAATTTAAGGTGGCACCTGAAGGCACCTTAAATTAAAAGTTCCAATTCAACAATGTAAAAATACTCAATTACAAGCTTTTCAAAGAAGTTATGTGAACACCTGTTAACAACTACTACCTGACAACCAGACAATCAAGCACCAGCCAGAAATCACCACTTGAATCTTAAACAAGGTACTTTGAACATTTATCATGTGTTTGTCATTAGTCAAATATATAAGTCTTCTTATTCTATCTGCTGCCTTTCCTCCTTTTCCATCTTCAACATCTTTTTCCAATATATCCACTGCACATGGAATACATAAAATGTACTTACATACACAATTTGAACACATAAAGTTACAATCACAATTATCTTAGTTTTGTATTTTCTAATTAATTTTTATTTCATTTTGACTTTTTGTTTTTTAATTCGGTGTAGTTTCAGTTAGCTTCCAGGGCTTATCTTCTTATTTTGGTTTAATTTTTGTTGTTTGAAAATGTTGAGTTTTTATTCAATTCTGTGTTGGTTTTAGTGTTTTTAATGATTACTGTATGGAGGGCAAGTGCCAGAGGCCAAATTGAGTAAATTCAGCACAGGCATTACAATAAAAACACAACTTTTTGAAAGCAGTCGACTCACAGCCTCGTAGATGTCCTCAATAAGCATGTCTATCAGTAAACTAACAAATACTAAAACCAGGGTTTTAGTTTTCTAAGTTTGAAAATTGTTTCAATTATGAGGGGGGTATCTAAAATCTTTTTCATGTCTAGTTTTTCATGTTTAGTTTTAGAAAGAGGTATTTCTTTATCTTGTTAAAAGAACTCTTGAAGGAGAATTTTACATTGAAACTGTAGTTCTTTTCTTATATTAAAATATCTCAGGGTTTAGATGTGCAGTCAAAGTCTACTTAAGTTCTTTAAACTGACAGAAAGAGGAGTTGCACTGGCTCGGCCCACGTGAGATCAAAGCGGCCTGTATATGGCCTATGATTTAAAAATGGAATTGACATCTCTGGCTTATCAAATTCACAGTCAGGGGCTGGAGCTTATCCAAGCTGTCATACGTGGCACGCAGGGTGTACCCTGGACAGGTCAGAGCTAACACGTGGAGGCAATCATTCAGGTTCACATTCATATCTGAAGTCAATTTCGAGTCACTAGTTAACATGTTTGGACTCTGGGAGTTTAAAAAACACAGGACCTTCTTGCTGAGAGGCAAAAGTGCTCTTAGCAAGAAATCTGCTCCTCCTCCCCTTAGACAACCTGCAACAGGAAACTGATAGTCATTTGACAAACATTATAATTTAACATTATGGTGACATAAAAACACCTTTTAAGACAGCTATGACGACAGAAGTCCATAAAGGCAATGAACCAACCCAAAGACTGGAAAAACAGCAACAGCAATAAAAAAAGGGTGCACACTCTGAAACAGAGAATCAATAATGCTTGCTATGAAGTCACTGGCAGTCTGTTATATCACCACCAGAGAGGTTAAAGGTGACCTGTTCCCCTCACCTACATCGTAACCACCTCTGATAACTCTAGCTTTACAAACAGCACCGAGTTGTACAAAGTAAACAAGCATACTGTCAAATTTTAACTACAGTTTAGAGATAAGCATTTACATTACATATGTGATCATATGCTGCATTTCACACTACTACAAGCCACTATCTGAAAGGGAAAAATTCTACCTTTTTCACAGCTGTATGCACTTGTTAAATTCAGACCGTAGCCAGTGAACAACTTAAACTGCAAACAATTGTGGGAACCATTATGTAATCTTTCTATTTTGGATACGACGTTCACGTCCAATTTTCTGTGAGATTTGATGCTTTGGGAATTGGAAAGCCTCTTTAGGATGACTTTAGTATTTTTAAACTACAGCAAATTTAAACTTTTATGAAACTTTCAAAAAATACACTAGAGGTGGACTGAATTATAATATCTCTAACATAGTATTTCTAAAATTCTTGTTGACCGTTGATCCTGAGGTCCCCCTCCAGAGTACTTCGGTTTTTCTTTGGTCCACTTAAATGTTTCAAATCATCAAACAAATTCCAATATTAGACAAAGATAACCCAAGTAAATACTAAATGCAATTTTGTATTTAGTATTTACATTGAGAGAAGTTTACAATACACCAAAAGTCACCCTTTCCGTTTCTTCATTAGGTTTATCTGCAAAACACCCCACAGCTAACTTACCCCATTGAACTCTCATGGACTTGTTTGAGTGCTTGCCAAAAAAACAAAACAAAACAAAAAAGCCCAATCCCAAATCTAAGTCAATATTTTCAAATGATTTAAGATGAATGCCTCTGCAGGTTCTCAGAAGTCCAGTTATTGTCTTTCCAGACTACCACATATAACATATAACTTTATGAGTGCCATTATCCAATTCAAACATAGTGAACACTTATTTTAAAGAGTTTATCCTGGTAGTGGAAAGCAACTATCACGTACCACAGTAACCTGGAGCACTATAATATTGTTTATTGGTTTTTAAAAGAAAGCAAAATGAACAGTGTCTCTACATAAAGATGCTGGCCACTGCATTTCCCGGAAAGTAACACAAGAGGGAGCGCTTTTGCCTTTAGAGCAGATATTAGTTCTGTTGTTGAGTATTCGATCACAAGCCTCCTATTCAAGGATCTAAATTCTCTCTGACAAAATTACAATATCATTTGTTGTGGAGAAAATGTGTTTATTTTAAGTTTCTTGTGGGTCAGTAGTAATGTAAGACTTCTGTAACTGCTGATCAGAAACATGCTGTTCAGCAGGAGATATCTGCAGAAAGACATGGAAAGATAAATTGATGGCATGCAAACTGGCGGTGTAAATGCAAACCGTTTCCAAACGTGTAAGTTTTGAGTCGTCGTTTTAAAACTCAAGAAGTTACCCCAGAGTCTGATAAGTCTGCCTTCCTTTCTAATTTATGAAAAAAAGGAATCAAGGAATCACAACTAGGAAAAAGGAAGAGCTCTGTGACGATGATGACTATGTGGGACTTTAAATATGGGCAATCTGTCTTTCTGGTCTTTGTTAGTATCAAGGGAAGGCCCTTCAGAGAGAGCTGGACTAGTTTTGGACAGCATCGCTCTGAGACAAGATGTCCCCAACTTTATATATTACAGTCCTAGATGTCTTGTGTTAATATGACTTAAGTGTTAAAAACTTTAAAGAGTGTAATGATAGTCAAGGTTTCTCCTAGCTAATCGAAACTCAGGTCAAAGTATAAAAAACTGTAATTTAGAGGTATGTGAATGTTTGTATTTTATGCAACGTTCACACATATTTTTGCAGATTTCTTTGCTACTCTATATTTAAATAGCATTTTTCTGACAAAGGCCCAGATATTACTTTGGTAATAGTCTGAATTTAAACGGACAAGCTTCCTTCTCTAGCTTTAATGAGAAAATGGCTTAAATAGTTCCAATCTTCGTTTTTCAAAGGGGCCCTGAAGCTGCTGAACCATGCAGTCTGAACTCAGCTTAGATCATTTCCACGGGCTCATTGGGGACCGTGTGAACTGCTGCAGTTCAGGCGGAGGGTGGCGCACCAAGCCAAAGGATTGTGTCTGGGACCCTCAGAGGTCACCACGGGTCAGAGCGCAGCGCCTGACAACACGGTCCACAGCGGCTACTGCTGCACACTGAGCCGCTGTTAGGCTTCGTGACTGGAGGCTTGTTTATGGTGCTTCAGTGGGGGCTTTTATCTCGCAGCGATGCCATTTCCAATAAAATAAATTATTTGATTAAAAAATAACCTAAAATGCAAAGATTACGCCAGACTCCCGCAGGCAGACTTGTCAATCATCTTAAAAACAGATCCTCTGGGTGAATATTATTCTTTTATGTGCAAACTGGAGCTTTGAACAGACAACTTAAACCATTTGAACATCTACACTCAATTTCCTTAGCAGCCCGCTGATACAACTGTACAAAAAAGTTAATTTTAGCAAGAAAAAACTGATCACGCACACATGAGCTACATCTAACATTATCATACAAAAAGAGTCTTAATAATCTGATTTATGTTCACATCTTGTTGATCTACTTTTGCATGTAAAGTAAAACTAAAAAATGGATTTAACATGAGTGATGTGTCCTGTTAGGAACACTATAAGCTCACTTTATACATACACCATTGACAGGGAAATTTATTAAATATATACAACAAATGTATTAAAATGTTCACAAAGAGAATTCACATCTGATTTATATTCAGTTAGCTGTGTTACATTTTCGCTAAGATGTCTTAGAGTAAATGTCATTTTATACCACTTGCCATTTTGTGCCATTTTAGGGGAACAGAGTGATATTTAAATGCATATTTATTCATATGCGCTCTTGTGTCAAAAGTCCGCGTTAGAGTTTATTTCTCAGTAAATTGAATTAAATTAGCTAATACAAAAGTCATCTACACGTTTTTGCTGATTTTTTTTTAAGAACTTTTTCTTTCTGTGGTGTTCAACAGGTGCTTGCTTTGCGACTGAATGCAAGTGCGCATGAGATAAATCAGCCCAGAAAGCGCGATTCTGTGTCCAGTGCGTGTACAGACTCTGCAGCAGTTTGATTTCATTCAAAGTAGATTATTTAATATGCTCTAAAAAAGATAGTAAAGCTTTTGTACCTGAACAAACTTCAAAAGTTAAGCAGTTAATTTGCTGCAAAAATGTTACAGAAGCTGAGAAAGAAGGAGAAACACGGTGTGGTAAAAGCTGACAGATGAGTGATTTCATTGACAAGGCACAAAAAAAACTATGAATATATATCCCATTTATTAAAACATTCGAAGTTTTACCAACAATAATTATCTGAATATGAAATACATTTAATGCATCACTACGAAACAAAAACTGTTAGGCTGAAAAATCCCGAGTCACGAGCTGGTTTCCTTCTGACGCAACTCTGCCGTTTAAAGTCTGACAGCAAAAACTTCCAGTATTTAATTCAGTTTCTTTTACAAAAGCAACAGCGCACAAGTCCCACAATATTTCAAAGGACAAACACATAAAAAAGTGTTAAAAACTCCACACTCAAGTAATTGGATTTTATGCCCCCGTCTAGCACGCTCGCGCTTTTCTCTCCATGGTGCTCTAAAAACTCTCCAAAAGCTTCAGATGTCTTGTGAGCTTTTCTTTCTCGATCTCCGCTGCTTTTAATTCGTCGACATCGCTCACAGGATCAAATATATCCAAGCACAGTGAAAGTTTTGAGATTAAAACGTTCTCATTGGAAGAAAAAAAAAGGAGCTGGATCAAACTGTTTTGGCGCATGAGAGCACTTTGAATCTGTGAGAAGGAGCGCACACAATAAATCTGTTGTTAACCTTGCTGTGAAAATATGTTTGAAGAAAACAGCCAATTGTTGTATGAAATGTATTCAAGTATAAAATAATGCCCTTTGTTTGGGGGAAAAACTTCAGCAATGTGAGGGTACAAAAGTCCCCTGTGGCATTTACCAGCACCCTTTGTGCTGTTTGCGCTTTGGCGTCTCCACTTGGCGCATTACCCAGGCCCCTTTAAACGCGATTGTTTCTTTCTTTCTAATGACATTTACCGGATCAAAACATGCTGTTAATTCGATCAGAAAGCTTCACCCTTCATAACAATGGCAGTATAATTTCTCCCAAAGTTTGTTAAGTTGACCGAAATTAGGCAAATGAATAGGGGTCTCCAGGCTACCCATCTTGCAGGTGACGGGGAATAATGCGCGTTCACACCAGCTGCATTCTTCTTTATTTCTCCCTTTCTTTCACAGCATTATTAAAATTTAGGCCAATGAAACTATTCATTCGAGTGAATAGACATTTTCTTATAGGATAATAGGATACAAATTGAGCCTCTCCAAAGAGTCTCCAGTGGTGGGTAACCCTCGTGTGCCAGAGGCTGCTGGAGACGCTGGCCTTGACGCGGACGACGCTCGTGTGCCAGGGCTAATCACACACCTGCCGAGGAGTCCAACAAAATAAAGAATGTAAACAAAAAGCTTGCCATCTCTCATAAAAGATGGACGTGTCACCAAGTCGTGTGAGAAGCGCCGGGAACAAACGGGGGGACTCCGTCTCCAAAAGATCTCCCCTGAACTTGGCGGAACAGCCTATTAAAGGCTTACTTAATTACTCTAATGACACTGGACAGGCCTTAAAACTCGGACCGGGCTTGGATGAGAGTTAAGATCGCTTGCTGGGATTTGTAAACAGGCGATCGTGTGAGAAACGCGAGTTGGAAGAAAAAGGGATTCTTTTTTCGCCGGCTTTGTTTTCAGTGCGCACAGTGCGCCCCGCCGGATCAGCCGATCCCAGCGCTCAGTTCTTATTTCCCGCCTGGGTTGTTACTATGCAAATAATATTCCAAAAGTAATCACGTGTCTTTTGAACAGCCACGTGGATTAACAAAGCAGGTTTGCCCCCCTGCTAGCCTATGGCTTTAGATTTTTACTATTTCTTTAACTGATCCAAAATGCACACATTTACCCAATGCACGTCTCTAATCCCATGGAATAATTTACACCATGAATGCGAGAGTCCCTTGGATGGATCCTTTATAAAGGACAGCTCTCTGCTCAAACCTCAGTCTTCTCCTTCACTTTCCAGACCAGGACATCTCTACAGCTTCGAGCTAAATTCATTTTTAAGACGTTTATCAGGGATTCGTTGATGGCATCTAAAATGAAAGACAGGAAGGTATGCGCTCCCTGTGCGCTCGGCATTTTGAGGACAGAAATAATTTGGAACCTGGCACTTTTTAAGACTTTTGAGTACACTGTTGGAATTATTTGCTTCTCTATATACAGCTAAAAGTGTAAAACTGCTGTTTCCCGGACTTTTCACTTTAAAGGAGTAAAAGTCTTTTGTGCATCTCCATGTGGCGCGCGTTAAGGAGAAGCCTAACTTCTGTTGACGTGAAAGACCATATTATGCAGTTCGGCAGTATCTGGTGGCAGCAGTGTGAATACATTTATCACAGACCTTTATAATGTGTTACACTCGTTAAACGATAGTCAGAGTATCGTTTACTTGCCTCAGAGATAACGAATTTGTCGAGAGCGCAGGTGGCCGCTGCGCGCTCCTGGAGCAGCACAGCGCGCGACGCGTAAAACCCGCCAGGATTTGTAGCTCTCCTTAGGATCTCTTCCACATTATTTCGTATTATTTTGAAAATTGTGGGATTTCCTTTTCTTTTCTTTTTAAAAAAAATCTATTTTGGCTTGTTTAGGGCCGTAAAAGGGAGGCAATACAACGATTCCGTTTACTCATGTCTCTTTCCCTGTTTTCGCAGAGAACTCCAATCTCCCACAAAGTCATCGAGAAAAGAAGACGGGACCGCATTAATCGTTGCCTGAACGAACTGGGAAAAACAGTTCCAATGGCGTTGGCTAAACAGGTATTGTGAAATGTATTTATTGTTGGCTGGCTTTATTATATAACATCTAAAATGACAAATAAAAGAGTTAATAGGGCAGTCCAGTCTTCTATATATGTAAATATTTTAAAATGATTTAAAAAAATAATTGTAATTTTTTTTTTCTCAGAACTCTGGAAAACTGGAGAAAGCTGAAATCCTGGAGATGACGGTTCAGTACCTGCGAGCGCTCCACTCAGCGGACTTTCCCCGCGGGAGAGAGAAAGGTCAGTAAACTCTTGTAACGAGCTCTTGTACTTTACGCATGACATTACCATCATCCTGCCAGCTAAGTTAATAGCTTCAAACGTGCTGGTCGTGTAAAATTTGGCAGACTTTGTTTTTTTAATGTACGTTTCACTTTGGCTAATTTCAGGCGAACTACTTGCTGAATTTGCAAACTACTTCCACTACGGATACCACGAGTGTATGAAGAACTTGGTGCACTACCTGACCACAGAGGATAGAGCTGAAACCAAAGACATCAAGTACGCAAGGATCCTCGCCTTTTTACAGTCAAAGTCCCGTGTGGTCACCGAGCCTGTGTTCGGTTCTGTCGGCGCGATGCCAGAACCGTCTGAATATCTTAGCCAGCTGCACTCCTCCCCGGAGCACCAAAACCACAGCCCCAGTGACTCCGTGTACCAACAGAGTCCACCGGGACACTTCTCGTGGCACAGCTCTGCCCGCAGTCCAGGCATCTCATACCCAACAGTGCCACTCTCTGCCCACACACAGCAGCACGGTGGATACTTGTCGCCGGTGCAGGGACTCGATCACCACTATTTCAACTTCATCGGGCACACGCACGCAAATACGTTTAGTTTGCACAATGCGCAACACGCCATGTAAATAGCCTTGTTTTATGTTTTTTATTTATGCATATGGATCATGTAAATGTTGTGAATAAATAGAGTATTTCTGAATAAATTACTGCTTGTTTTGTTATCATTACACTTACATGAGGTGAGCAAGAGTGCCTAAATCTCCCAATAAAGCAACAGAGAGAGATAGAGAGAGATAGAGAGAGATAGCAGGATAAACCACAACTTTGGGAAAAGATGTTTACAAAAGAAAGGGAAAAGGGTTCATTTTTAGCAGTTCGTGAATTCCCTACATTGCCTGAAAAGAGAACTAGAGAACTACTAGAGAACTACTAGAACTATACAAAAAACAGCATGCTACAAACTTTTTTCCTGGTATATTTAAACAAAAGTTAAGTAAAATCTGATTGGAGTAGATTTGAGAGTAAATTGAGTCATTTGGACATGAGAGAGAATGGTGACACACAAGTCTGAAGTGCTCTTGATATGAGCTAAACAAAACTGAAAAATGTATCCAAAGAATAGCTTTAAGTATTTATCCCAGGCTAGGATCTGTGGCTGTGAGGGCTGACAAATAAGGTTAGAGGGTGTAAACATGAGTCTGATTCCCAGCCACCCCTGACTTAACCAAGCCTGCACCAAAGAAACCCCAAATTACCCCTTACTTAAATTAATTTCAACATGCTGTTTAAGCATAGTTTTTATGTCAATAAAAGTTTTCAACATTCACATTTAACACAACAGGATGCCCCCCCATTCTTACCCCCAGTGTGTTTTCCAGGCAGATGAATCTGCATTCCAGATTTCCAAAAATCCAATTTCAAAACAAAAACCCCACATAAACAAATAACATGATAACAATGAAAGCCACAGTAACAATTACAATAGCAATAAACTTGCAACAATAAAGGAAATTGAATAAAAAACAACCCTTGGAAAAATCACAAAAGAACAAACAATAACTTTGTTAAAACAGAAGTAAGAAGACATGCAGTGTGACTGACAAAACCTTGACCTCAAAGCATGACTAAAGGCAAATATAAAATACGTACGCCTTTAAAAATGATTCAAAGTTCAGCGGTTGGACAGGTCCTCATGTCAGATGGAAATATTAGAGAAATCATAATCTCCTTTAGTTGTTTAGGTGAGTAGGTGACACTAAGAGAAGCTGTTGGGAGGATGACCTCAGTGACCTTGGAGCAAATATGGACCTATGCAGCTACTCAGTGTAAATGAGGTAAAATGAAAGAAGTTTTGACCCACATGCAATTGAAAATGAGTGGAATAATAAAATCCGGGAGTTACAATAGTCAACCCAAGTGGTGATGAAGGCATGGATAATTTTTTCTAAGCTCGTTAGAGGCAAAACTGGTTTCAATTTAGTATGAATCACAGTTAGTAAAAGCTGTTCTTCACAACGCTACTGATTTGACTGTTAAAAGTCATCAAACTATCCATAAAAGCATAATAATTTTCATCTACAGTTAAGACCAAGGGCCTTGATGGTAGTGATTTTGAGGATGGGTTGGGGCAAAATAAATTTACCTGAGCTTTGCTGGAAATTTAGTTAAGACTTAAGACTATTTAAAATCATTACAAGATTTCAAGAGGTTCTTCACAGAATAGTCACTGTCACTTACAATCAGATAGAATATTATCTGCATAACAGTGCTATTAAATATTATGTTTCTAAAAGACAGAGCAGAGGGGTACTTGTAAACTGAAAACAGCAGAGGACCCAAAATGGATCCTTGAGGGATGCCACGTCTACTGGAAGCTGGGCATGATGAACAGTTCTCTATAGAGTAAATGTTCTAGTTCAAATATGAGTAACACAAGCCTACACATCTGATTAGAAATATTTTTTTTCCTTATGTGTGTGTTTGTGTACTTTTAAATCAAAGTTGCATTTTATTGATCTCAGGGGACTGTAAGAGAAAAAAAAGTTATCCTGTCTGAACTTTAGCCAAGTTTTCATGTTTCCATATATTTAGGGAAATGAGGATTTTTATTCATCAGGATTAAAGAAGGATGCTATGCAGGAAAAAGAAAACCTGCCACAGTTAGAAAGTTTCTGTTTATTTACATTTGAGATTTGTTGCCTCTTAAGAGCAACATAGCACCAACAATTTTATTGCGCTGATCAACCTTTACAGTCTGTAGGTTTCTTTGCCTTCAGCAGAATAAGAACTTGTTTTTGGCAAGCTTGTGTCTGCTGTATGTGACTGCCACATCTCAATAAGTGCAACAAAGTGCTTTCAGCCCCCTTTCTTTCTTACTTTCTGAAAAAAAAGGTAAGAAAGAAAGAGTGGGGGAAACCACATGTTGTTGTTTTTTTAAAACCAAGAAGCTCCTTTGTGGTGCATCTGGAAGGGGAACAATTGATGAATCCTTCTGCTTCATCCTTGAGTGACTGCGAAGAAAAATAATCAACACCATGAAATCAAAGTTTCTCTCTGAGAGGACAGCAAGTAAACCCTTTCTCTGTGTTTTAATTCAGGGGCAAAGCTGAAATTATTAAACGTAGCTTACCCCCTTTGCCACTTTAGGCATCTGCCCTCCGATGTGGTACTAACAGAGAAAAAGGAAGGTGGGTAGGTGTCTTCATGTGCATGTTGTCATGTTAAGATTAATGGATAGGTGTGGGAATCATTACTCAGTGGATAGGTGGAGGATGGCTGGATAAGCCCATATTAATCGCCTGGATGGCTGGATAAACCCACATTAACCAGCCTCTGACCAAAAAGACAAGCAACAAGCAAGCAAATGAAAGAAATGAAAGACAGTGGCCACGCAGATGGAAAAGTAACAATACGATGAAAGAGGAAAGGCTTTTCAAGGAGTACTTGGATCCCTGCAGCCTCAATATTGGTTTAAATCCTGACTCTAAACAGGAAGAAAGACTCATGTTCAACCAGATGAGAAAGATTTAGCCACAGCACCTCACATGAATAATAATAAATTGAGCAGGAATAAAAAACAGACTCCAGACCATTCACCATTCATTGTCATGTAAAAATGAGCCGCGGTGGTAAAGCTTCAGTTGGAGAATGTTTATTTTAGCATTAATATCACAGGCTGAACATTAACAATCGGCTCTTTCATAAAATTATTCATCACGGGAATATCAAAGCACCTCACCGTCAGACCTAAATCTTAGAGTTGGACTTTGAGGAGAATGAAGTCAGGCAACTTCATAAGGAAAAAAGAGGAGTTTTATCATCCTACGGGACAAAGATAAAAGTATTTTATAAAGATAAAGTAAAATAAACCTTAAAAAGATTTGCGTATTCATCCGTTTACACACTTTTTAACTGCAACTCCTTTCTGTGCACTTTCTGAGAAATGGATTTGCGTAACATGCAAGACACATGAGACACAATTCTTCACTTGCTCTGATTTTGTTTGTAAAAGTAACCAAGACTACATTTGCTGTTTTTTTATACTGACAAGACTCTTTGCACACCAGCCAGATTCTCTTCAAGAGTGACATGACCATTTTTTGTCTGAATACATGTTAGAGTCACTATAATTATGCTGGTTGTGTACTACATATATATAGTGCTATATATAGCAGTTTTTCCTGCATCATTTGAAAAAGAAGGTCTTGCATAACTTCATCATTATTAAAAGTTCTTCTTAAGCTAAATATCCAGGCAGCTGCTCCTGTCATTGTGATGTGTTAATGCTTAACGTCTGTTAATGCTTAATTAAAAGACTTCATTCACTTTTGTCTTAAATTTTTTTTGAAGGACTTAAAAAATGGAATCAAAAAAGATCAAATTTATTGCAAAATTAGTTTTGCCTCTGTAAAATCATGTTTTCAAGGTTTTAAATGTAAAAGTTAAAACTGTGTATAATGAATGTACCAAGTAGCAGTGGTGGAAGAATTCCACCACTGCTACTTGGTAGATTCTTTATCTGAATAGCCAAACATCATCTTCACTAATAAGAAATTCTTTACATTTTCTGCAGTTTTCTTTTGTACTTTTGTTTTGAAGATTTTTCAGACCAAATGTGATTAGTTAAAAAAAAGTTGTATATTTACAGATTCAATAACTCAGCATTACAGTTCTGATTATTATTACTGACTGCATCATAAACAATAACTCATATTCCATATTATGTAATAAATACACTGATTTGTTTCATTCTGCATAGCACGGATATTTTTTGATCATTTTTGCTGTCAAAGTTTCACTTGTGAATTATTTTTGATGTTATACATTTATTTAAAGTAAAAAACAAAGAAACAAAAAATAAACCCTGTTTCATATCTGATAAGTAAACAGAATAAAATTTCTGCAATTCAACACAGAAAATAATATCAGCAAGTTAACTGTTTTTAAGTATCACTGTGTCCATGTTTAGAGGAATGTGATAAATAAAAACTGCATTGCTGATGATCGGTATAGCTCACTGCATTGACCAGGTGACCCATATGCTGTGAGGCTATTGCAGAGGCCTGGGCTTGAGGCCATTTACTGCCTGTCTTCCCGATGCACTCTCTCCCAGGTTTGTTTTTGCTCAGACATATCCAAACACATCTTGTGTCTTAAGTTCACTTTTAGTGCCTAAAATCTTGCACAGTGCTGTGGATAGGCGTACATATAAGATAAGATAAAATAACCAAATAATAAATCATATCTTAACACTTCTAAAAGTTCCCCAAGATCTTTGGGATAACAAGATGGGCACAATTAACTTCTACCAAATAGTCCAGAAATTATCCGATAAGAGAACAATGTTTACAGCTATGATCATGCTACTGTAGTGTTTTTGTTTTTGTTTTCTTTTTTGTTTTGCTTTTTAAATTCTGCCTCTTGTCTTCTTAAATAATAAATATATTCATTCAATCAAAGTCTGAGAAAGAAAATGTCCATTTCATGACTCATGATTAGAGATCAGTTTATCTTAAGGGAAAAATTTTGGAAAATGTCTTTATTCACATCCGTAACAAGAACCAGATGAAAGGATGCAAACAGCCTGCTTATTTGAGCCTTGCAAGTGGTTTAGCTTAACAGAGGAAAAGTATTACATGCAAATGTTAAAAAAGCCCTCGACCACCTCTAAAGTTCAGAAATGAAAACAGTGGGCTTTGGTATTGTGTCGTTTTGATTATTGCCCAGCAGTATAGTCTACTGGAACAATGAATGGCTGAAAACAGAGCAGCACACACTGTGTTTGGTTGTTACTACAGAACAAACACGGTGAGAATGCGTAAAAGCCTCAGCTGGTAGAATTAGATGAAGATAAAAAAAATCTTTTTTTTCTCAAAGGATTTCTGATCACAGGTAAAATTGATCGAATGAACTCTGCTATAATGTCTGCGCTTTAACAACTGACTGCTCGCTGGGCATGGTTTGTGCTGGAAGGACCTTGTTTTGTTGGTGTGCGTGTTTCAGTTATTGTTTTGTTAAGATGTTCTTTGTCTCTGTGTTGAGCTGTTGCAGCGTCACAGTGTGAAGAATAGCTACTGCTTTGCTGTGTGTCTATGTATGAATGCACACAAATACATGTGTCTGTGTATATGAATCTATGCACATATTAAACTTTTTTACTTTTCATGCATGGGTCCATTTATGTCAGTAAATTCCATTTAAATATTGTATTTTATCATTATATTTGTGGTGTTTATGGTTTTTTTTGCACCATGTGAGGGAGTATTGCCTTAATTTCATTACACTTGCACAATGACAATAGAGCCTTGCATATTGTTTTCTTTTTCCAGGCTGGAAGCAGAAGCAAGTGGGGGAGTAATTTACTACTCTCAGCGAATAAATCTTCTCCCAATGTAAATAACACGAACCTGTGATTTTCTTCTTTCTTTGTTTTTATACTTCAGTTTCAGATCAAAGAGATTATGGACAGCTTGTCTGCTTTGATACTTTCAGAAAGAAACAGGCACTGTTTAACCGTCTTTCCCAGCGTAATATCAGGCTAAACTAAGCCACTTGTATTTATTTTACAGACACAGAAAATGTGCATTTACATAACTTTTCATTTAAGAGGCCATAAACCGGTAAGGTTGGAAATTCTAAATGCTGATTCGCTCAATATGTGTCTCAAAGCTCCTGTTTGATCTTTGCACTAAAGTCAAGCTTAGCTAAGCTTCTCAGGGCACAACATCTCCTGTTGTACTGCATTTGCATTGCGTCTTTGTATGTGTGTGTGTGTGTGTGTGAGTGTGTGTGTGCTTGAAGGAGGTTTACAGTCATACTTTGGGAGTGAAGCCAAAGAAGTACCCAAGCTGTGAGAAATCCAAGTCAGTGCTGGTTGATAATCAAAGTGCTCCAGTGGCATCGGATCTCTGCCAGCTCACCTCAGGATGGTTGTCTGATCTACAGCATGAAAAGACAGAGACTGGGGAGAGAGGGGGGGTTCAGGAGGGGGGTGAAACGGAGAGAAAGAAGAAGAGAGTGAGTGCGAGAAACAGAAACAGCAAGAGATAGAGAGGGAGAGAGCGAGAGCCCTAAGTCTCAGAAAAGGGGGGAAAGGGATGAAGATCATTCCCACAACAGATAGCACTATCTCACAGGGTTTAAAGGGCCCCCTTTCTGTACTCCCCCCACTCCCCACCCTCTCCCTCCCCACCCCTTCCTCACCAATAATGCCAAAACTTGGCAGCCAACCCAGCACATGAGCAACAGTTTCCCATCAGAGAGAGGCAGCCATCCCACTGCCTTGGCACCAGTGATGTCTGAAGAATGACAGCCACTGTAAGACGACGGCAGACATGAATGGAGTCTGTTTGGGGGGGAAAACGGCACTTATCAATTGCTTTTGATTGTCTGGGAGTGATTCTGGCGAGAGGACCTTGCTGAGCTTTTAGCCAGTGTGAAAAGTGATAGGATTTGATTTGATCATGTGGGTTTTGAGGGTGTGTGTACACATATTAAATAAGTGTCACAATTCTCTATGCAAAGCGTATGTTTTGAACAAGATGGGCAAAAAATGAGTGCAAGCAGAACAAATAAAACTTGCTATCATCCTGCCGGAGGAGGGTTTTCATAGCTGTTTCTGCCCCCTGCCAAGGGATGAGGGCTTCACCTTTTTGCACTTGGCACAACCCTCTATGTGCACACCAGCAATGCCATCAGATTATGCAAATCCATGGAGATGCTCTATTCAACACTACCACCATTTAGAGCGAAGATATTTGAGCCAAAAATGAATAGAGTGATAAAGGAGGCAGTGTTTTAAAGGAGAGGGAGCAACGAAGGGTCAAAGACATCTCCGATATAAATGAAAACATAATGAAGACTGTACAAAATATCCCACTGTGCACCACGATTTTAGTCACGCCCTTGCTTTTCTTGCTGCTTTGTGTCGTTCTGTTGTTCGGTAATGTTTTTCTAGTTTACAGCGCAGCACAGTTGCTGCAGTCTGAAACATATCAGGCCACACGGCCGCATGGGAACACCCCAACCAGCATGCAGCAGTACACTGCAAAAGAAACAACACAACAAGCAAAAAGAAAAAAGGAAAACAAAGAAATAAAGAAAAAGAAACAAACTTGAATCAAACTCTTTGTTATTCATGGGAAAAAAAGGAGCAAGCTTGTTAAGTTGCACAATTAAGGCATCATTTGCCAAGAGAAAGTGCAGTTCTTTGTTTTTGGAGGACAAAAGGTTGAGAAAGTGCGTTTTGGATCGGTGCTGAGTGTTTCACAAGGGAGGGTTTAGTTATCTGGTGTGCCACAACAAGGGACACTTTTGTCATGAGCACAGACAGTGTGACATTGGAAAGTGCTCAAGATAAATCAGGTAATTTTGCATGGTAGTTGGACAATGAGCACCAGTCATTCCAGTTCCTGGCAAATGTAACCCCGTGTGAGTAATTTCACAAGGCGTCCAATAGAGTGGCATAATTTAAAATTTAAGGCCTTTTTGTTAAAGATTAAAGGCATTAAGTTAACAACAATAACAACATCCATAAATTATTCATATTGGAAAAATATGTTAAAGAAATCTTAACCTAAATAATATTTAAGGCCGTAAGTATTTATAATATTATAACACACAGTTTTACTTTTTGCTTGCAATAGTTTGTTTCTATCTCCTCACTCCTTTATTTCTTTACTTAAACTTGATACTTGAGACTGGCATTGAAAAATATTTGGAAATAAAGAAAATAAACAGTCATATATCAGTTGAAATTAAAGTCAGTCCAAAATGATATATGATAGACTCTTAAACATGTTATGGTTGTTGGTGCCATAGGGACTAGTTGGAGTCTGCTGATATACTGGGATTTTCCCATAAAACCATCAGCTCCCATCAGTCTAGACATTATCTTCTGACCTCTGGCATCATCAAGGCATGAACTGTCATCACTGGCTCTTGTCTCTTTCTCAGACCATTCTCTGTAAACACTAGAGATAGAAAGGCAACAGCAACTCAAATAACCATTTGTTACAATTGTTACAGGGTATGCAGAAGAGCATCTCTGAATGCAAAAAACATGAAGTAGCAGCTAGAGCAGCTAATGACCACCTGGATGCCACTCCTGCAGCTAAGAACAGAAAACTGAGGCTACGGTTCACTCAGGCTCACCAAAACCGGACAATAGAACATTTGAAAAACATTGTCTCGTCTGATGAGTCTCGATTTCTGCTGTGACATTTGAATGGTCAGGTCAGACTTTGGCATAAACAAAATGAAAGCATGGATCCATCCCGCTGGTATAACAGTGTATAACACACCTTTGGCCCCTTAGTACCAACTGAGCATTGTTTAGATGTCACAGCCTACCTTAGTATGGATGCTGACCATGTCCATCCTTTTATGACCAGTGTACCCATCTTTTGGCAGCTGCTTCCAGCAGCATAACACACCATGTCACAAAGCTCAAATCATCAACTGGTTTCTTGAATATGACAGCAACCTCACTGTACTCAAATGGCCTCCAGTCACCACATCTCAAACCAATAATCCAGCCCAAGCACTTTTGGGATATGATGAAACAGGAGATTAACATCATGGGTAACATGGCTGACCAGTCTGCAGCAACTGTGTGATGCTATCATGTCAATATGGACCAAAATCTCTGAGGAATCTTTCCAGCACCTTGTTGAATCTATGCCAAATAACTAAAATACAATAACAACAAACAAATAAACATGTTTATAAATGATATATTAATGTGCGGGGAACATTAATACTAATAAAAAGATTCAAATAGCAATCTGAATATAGCCACTTAAATATTTTTAAGTTTTGTGTGTTTAAATAGAGCAAAACTAGCAGTGATTTTTTTGTACTCAAAATCAGAGATTGTCTGTAATTTAAGTAATAAACTTGTACTTTTTATTTCCTTTGTAAGCTATCATGTTGCTGTCTCTATTCTGAAAGTAGAGCTCAAGATCTCCAGCACCACTGGAATCCCCTTCTTGTGTTTGAAAGGGGAGATCCGTCCTTTCAGCTTCAATCACACCATGCTCGTGAGACCGTATTCACGCCTAGGGTTTCTTCAGGAAAGCCTGCAAGTTGTAACCGGTTCATTCGCCCCAGAAATCTTTCTCAAACATAACGCTTCAGTACCATGAAGCATGAAACCTGACAGCGTGAATCAGGAGAGTGCAACATGAGGCTCTTTGGGAATCTGAAGGGCTGTGTGAGAGCGTGACGTGGTCAGACGGTCACAGCTGAGGCACCTGACAAACTTGACGACCCAGTCGACTCTTTGCAGGGGCAAAAAGAAAGGGTAAATAAAACCCAGAGGTCCTAATGTGCTCCCTGTGCGCTTGGCTGGACTCATGAGGGGTGAGCATGGTATGTTTGCCCTTTTGTCCGGTAAGATGACGGCTGCTCCTCTGTATTTAGATGCTCCTGGGGGCAAGCGCAGGGCCAGCAAGAGGGGACCTCAGGGCTCGGGTCAGGCTCTGAGGTCACGATCTGAGTAACCAATCGAGAAAGGAAAAAAACCCCCAGCAGGAATGAGATTGGCAGCCAGAGAGGGTGGAAAACTTGATCTCAAGTGAGTGCATGTGTTCAAAGTGAATGAGCAAATGAATGCTCTCGTGTGAAAGTTATAGTAGGGACAAAGTGAAAGTTTTTTAGTGGGAGGGGGAGCAAGTAAGCTTGCTTCTGAATACACATCACAGAGACAGACTTTAACATAATAACAAGATAACTGTTTGTAAGTTTTTAAAATAATAAACAATACTGTGAATGAAAATAATCAGAATTTTTAACATCCGACTGGTTAAAAATCAGTGGTCATCGTGACAGCTGGGTGAAACAGTCACAGCCCCAGTGACCTCACTGTGACCTTCACAGCATGACACCAGTGTCCAACACTGGGAACATGATGCAGCACGACATGAACAGCCAGCAGAACAAGAAAGACACAATAATAATTATTATTATAATATAGATATATAGAGTATGAGAGGGTGACGTGCAATAAAGATCCCCATTAAGACCGAGAACGGGGGCTTTGAGGACACTGTGACGACTGTGATGACGACACTATTTGCCACTGGAAAAAATAAAAGAATTTCTTTCCTTCCATAAGTGAATTTTTCACGGGATTATCTCAAAATATTATATGAAATGTCAAAATATTTTCTCAGTTAGTACGTTGAAATTCTGCAATACCTAATCCATTTTTTTCAGTGACATAAACAAGTTTCCACACATGACACAGATGTCTTTTTACTTTTAACCTCACACAAACTGGCATTGAATGAATCGAGGTTAGCCAACCTATAATTTCAATCACATGCACTTTATCTCTGTTGGGATGTGTATCAACAGCTATGCACAAACCTTTCACTGCTTCAGGGAGGCAGAAGAAGACTGTTTGGTGTCTGCATAACATGTGTTGTTATTCCCACATTTTTAAGAGTAGAACTTTTTGTTTCGCATAAAGATTGAATTTCCAGTTTATTACAAGCCACTGATGTTAAAGCTGATGTCCACATGCGATTTCTGTAAGTTCAGCTTAATGTCAGTGCTCTGAACACCCACTGTCACTGCAGGACTGTATTACAAAAAAGATTATTTTTATTGCCCAGCATTAATACCCTTTAGGAAAACAAAAAGGGCTTTAGGGGTATCTGCTGCACTCAGACTTGGCAGCTCTTCCTGCCAACATTGGGGAAAAAAACTCTGGTTTCTCAACACGAGCTGGGATCTGTTCAGAGTGACAACGAAGCCACTTGGTTTAATAGTAATACATCTTAAAGATATCGAAAATAATCATAGCAACGTTAAGGATTTATTGTAAATATATGTTGCTTTTGTTTTCCCACCGCTTTTTAAAATTGCCAGAAAGAAAGAGCAAATTAAATTTGAAGCTTTAAAACATGTGAAGGGACTCCCACAGCATCTCTGTAGGCGGTGCTAACACATAAAGACACATCAGTGTGAAACTTCAAATCTTGCTAAAGTTCAAATGAGTGCTGAGTTGAGATATCTGAGCTGAGAAAACCGAAAATCCATCGGTCGAAAGAAAAACAGGGGGATTAAAACAGCTACAGAACAAGCCTCGGTTTGTGGGGAGAGAAAACACCCACAGATAACTTTCTGAATGGCTGCTTACGCTTCTCTCTTTAAGATAGGCGAGGAGAGAAAAAAGACTAACAAGATGCACATTTTACATTGAAAACTGTTATTGTTCCCCTCCTAATCTGGCCCACCATCTGAGAGGAAGGCTGCGCTAAAGAGCGCAGGGCTTTAATGGGAGGATGACAGCCAACTCAGTTACAGGGGAGATGAGGGGAGGAGGGAGAGATGATGGTGCTGGTGGTGGTGGTGGTGGTGGTGGAGGCAGGGGGCTGGTCTTTGGCTTTAAGGAGGGGATCAGTTGGGAAGTGTAGAATGGATGTTTCTTTTTCGCTATGGGGGGAACTTTGTATTTGACTGTTGTTTGTATCTGTCTTTCAGCGGCCTGATCCCCGTGGGCCTGGACAGGGAGATGCCTCTATATGTGTTTGCATGTGAGTGTGTGTCTATATGTGTGTGTGTGAGGCAGAGAGAGAGAGAGACTGATGGTGGGATCTACCCCTCTTCTTTCCTACAGCTGCAGCTCAGCGGATTAGCCGTCATCCACAAGGCAACATTACACAAGTAGCCTTTGAACAAAAGTCATGGATACTATTAATGATATGGTAATCCGTAATGGAGCTACCTCCCAGTAGTGATTATACTGACATGGGAAGAATGTCCAAGAGTCCTGGACGCAACTACCCAAACAACACTGTGGCTATTGTTGCCAGGCCTGGTCTGAGGCCTGCACCTATTTCCACTGGCATCGGCCGATGAACAATCCCTTCCTCCTACACACACACACACACACACACACACACACACACAAACTGCCCCCTGCTTTCTTGACACCCTTCCCTCCACCCCGACCACCCTATGAATAAAAATGAAAACCCCAAAAAATGGATGGACAGAAAGAGAGGGAGGGAAGGGGTGGGAGAGGAGGGGAGAAAAACAAAGTGTCTTGGCCAGGATCAGCCAGGGATTTCTTCCTATGTGGTTCCCACACACTGACTGAAGCTCTTCTCTTTCTCTGCCCGGTCCATCCTTTCTCCCCACGTCCCAGAGAAGACCACACAAACACTAAATGATTTCATGATTTAATCTCAGAGAGGATGCTGGAGAGGATGAGAGTTGAGTCAGTGCTCCTCTTTTCATTCCTAGGGTGCTACTGTGGTGGGTGTGTTGAGGCTGAGGTGGGGGCTAGGGAGAGGCCACTGTTTGCCTGGGTAAATGTTCTCTGCAGGACAGACTGGGTCACAGCAGGGATGTTTAACCCTAAAAATTTGTTTCTTTTACCAATTACCGAGTTCTCTGTTCACTCCCACCACTAATCCACTCTGAGGTTCATCCATTTTCTAAGGTGAAAACATTCAGGAGAGCTTGGGGCATGTAAATCAACAAGATGGATGGAAAGAAGGGGTCCAAATTGGCATATTTGCTTATTACCGTCCTGATTGTTCATTTGTTCACTTCATTAGTGTTTTTATGAGATTTAATTCAAGTCAGTTTTATTTATATAGCACTAAATAACAACAGAAGTCACCTAAAGGCACTTTTTATTGTAAGGTAGAGATGTTACAATAATACAAAGACATTACAATGATTGCATGTTTCAAAAGTTTGCTGTAAAACTGCTGGATTATTTCTGTTTTCAATTCCTAGCATAGTGAAAAACAAAGAATGTTCATTTGTTATTTGCGCTCTAATTTCCCAAACAGGTTTTACAATGTACTAAATGTGAAAAAAATACAAAATGTAGTGTTTCATTAAAAAAAGAGCTCATTTCGAAATGTCTTGTCAAATTCCAGAAAGGCTGGGACAAGGGTGGCAACAAAAGACTGGAACATTTGTGTAATGCAAACAAGAGGAAGAAGATTTCAGATATAATCAGGATAACCGGCTAACATAAAACTGCAAGAATTTGGTGATTTCAACACTGATATAAAATATATAATTCACAGCACAAAGATCCAAAGAATCCAGAGAGGGAAAGTCACTGTGTGGCCTCAGGACCACTCCCGAACATCGCTGCTATTTTCAGCTTGTCAATAAAAATGGAGGTTTACATTCAGCAATATTATGTGCACCAGAAATTGTGAAAGGATGCTGTCATCAAAGCTAAAGGAAGGCGAATAAATGATTATTGGGCAACTTTTTGGTTGGGCAGAACAGTGGCTCAGTGGTTAACACTATTGCCTCACATCAAGAAGGTTTTGGGTTTGGAGCCTTTCTGTGTGGTGTTTGCATGTTCGTATATAGGTCAGTTCTCTCCTGGTACTCTGGCTTCCTCACAAAGTCCAAAGACATGCATTTAGTAGGGTTAGATTAACCAGTGATTGTCCATTGTCCATAGGTGTAGTGGGAAACTATGCTGTGATCTGAACAACCAAATATGGAATTTTAGCAAAGCATTAATAAAGCTAAATCATATCTACAGGTTTTAGAGTCACATTTTACTGCCAGGTTTATTTCAACAACACAACAATAACAAACCACATTCCAGCAGCATGGCTCCAGAGTAACAGACCGAGTACTAAACTACTCCTCCTGAAGTGCAGACCTGCCATCCACTGAATATAATCAATGCATTACAAAATGAAAAATATGTTAGAGGTGGCCCTGAAAAACAGAGCAGCCCAAATGGTATATTAGAAAAGAAAGAGGAAAGATGTTACTTTTTGGTTTTCTCAGTTTCCAAAATGCTTAGAGTGCTTTTAAAAAATGATGTGATGCAACAAAGTGATAAACATGCTACTGTCTCAAAGAAAAGAAAAAAAGAGCATGTATTTTTAAATTAAATTTCTCATTTTAACTCTATCTAGGTACTAATTTTGATTAAATATAGTCTTGAGATAATTTTTTACTCGGCATCCTGTCTTATACAAATTCCCACGTGTGGGACTGATAAAGGTTATCTTATCTTATTTTGGAGAAGGTGATATATGTGATTACTGAAGTTTTTTTTGTTTTTGGCTGAAGAAATTTACAGGAACTTGTTCATTAAAACCACGTGCAAAGATGGGAGTTCAAGTTGCCTGAAGTATTACAAGACACAGAGTAAACAGACTGAGCTGAAAAGTTTCAACTGTAATATGAAGACTTACTTTGAAATCTCTGACAGGTTTAATGTGAAGATATTCAGTAGCAAACATTTAGTTTAATCCAAAAATATGAGTTCTATGTAGATATTATATATTCTAAAGACAGAAAAGAGACAGTATTATGATGATATGCAGATTTCATACTGCAAACTAGACACATATTTTCTGTTTGGAGGTTTTAAAACTTGTTTTCGATTTTCTGGATGTCTTTCAGCTGCTTTTTATGTCTTGTTTGTTGCATTGTTCTGTTGCTTTTGTTTGTCGATTGCTTTCTTTGTGAAAGCTTCTTGTTCTCAGATCTTTTTTAATTAAAAATAACAATGTTTAAAAAATTATGGCATTTCTGTCTCATTAAGGCTGGCTGACTAAATGAACTATGATTTCAATGTATACATGCATTTATGGCAAAAAAAGAGTCTCATAGCTTTAATACATTAAAATGCAGTGTTTGAATCTAAAGTGCATGAACTATTTTGCAGAGAGACAAACTT